>NC_088702.1:15727352-16078955 GCF_028017835.1 Emys orbicularis
CAGGATGTGCATGGTGGAGTTCGGGAGAGCAGGTAGGAAGGTTGCACAACCTTCTTGTTTATCAGGTGTTTTACTGGGGAAAAAGACCAACTTGAGCCTGAGCTAGAGCAGCCGCAGGTGAAACCTGGCAAGCGATGTCATGTATGTGTACGTTAACATATGTCCCCACAGCTCCAGACACATCCGCATTGTCACAGTCTGGTTTGATTCTATCCCAAGTACTAAAGACTACCCCTGTCTCCAGGAAGGCTCACTCTGACTGATCCAGAGTCAGTCAAGGCTCCTGGGAACTCTATTGCCTGTGGTGAGATAAGAGATTTTTCCCCCTAGCTCATCAGGAGGCCCAGCTGAGAGAATAGGGATAGTGTGTAGTCCAGGCTTTCCGCCATTTCCTCCTGGGATCTGCCCCCATCATCCAGCCGTCGAGCTGAGGGTAGAGGTGAATGAGCTGTTGCTACCGCGAGGCACTTTGTGAAGACTCGTGCCACGGAGAGTCTAAAGGGCAGAACGTTGCACTGATAATGATGGGGCCCCCACTGTGAGCCCTAGGTGCTTCCTGTGAGCTGGATGGATAGCGACGTGGAAGTACATGTCATGTCAGCAGAGAGCCACCAACCAGCCTTGAGCCTCAAGAGATGGGATGATGGAGGCAAATGTCACCATCCTGAATAGGATACAGTGTTGTATATGTCCAATCTTCTCATGTCTAGGATGAAGCTTGGATAGGACGAAAACTCCTTTCTTCTTCAGAAGAAGAAAGAACAGGAGTATAATCCTCTTCCCCAGTACTCCATAGGTACCTACATGCCATAGAAGAGATGAAGCAACTAGTACACTTCTGTTTGTAATAGGTTCTCATGACAAGGATCCCTGAAGAAGGATAGGGCAGGGGGTAATGCGTGGAAATGGATAGGGGAGCCATGGACAATTTCTAATGTCCATTTATTGGCTCGGATGGCTGCCCAGGCCCAGTGGAAAGGCAGTTCCTGAAGGTGGACGCAGGCTCCACACTGACTCCAATGCAACTCCCAATGCTCCTGTCAAATCTGCTGCCTCAGAGGGAGTCTGGTGCACAGAGGTGATGGGTGTCCCCAGGAGTATCTGAGATTCTCTTTGTGGGTAACTCTGGCTGTCAATCCCACTAGTAGGATGGTGTCCTCTGCCTCTGCTTGGGCTGCTACTTGTAAGGGTTCCTTTAGGTGTGTAAATCCCTAAGAATCACAGAGCTTTCCTTGAGGGACTGGAATACTTCGTTTGTTTTCTGCCTGAAGAGCTCCATCCCATTAAAGGGCAGGCCATCTATTGTGGCCTGTACCCACGAGGCTGTCTCAGTGACGACCGTGGCCATACCAGATGCGTTCTTGGCCGCCCGTAGGAATGCTCTCACGACCATCTGGCCTTCCTTGATTAGTTCTTTGAACTCTTCCTTGTTATCTTGAGGGATCTTGGATAGGAAGGGAGTGACCCTCTCCCAATTGAGATAGATGTATTTGGTGAACAGAGCCTGGTATTTGCCAGCTGGAGGGAGGCTGATGAGTATGCCGTATGTCCATGGAGATCCAACTTTTGGGGTCTTTGTCATTAGGCATGCCTTTCGTGGACTGTGATTTCTCCTGTGCTGAAGAAGCCAGGAACTCTGCATTTGAATGGACATAAGTGCGTTCAAAACCCTTTGGGGGCACTGGTATCTGTTCGCCACCCTTTTCAAAGTGGGAGGAAAAGTGCCCGGCATTTGCCACAGTCCTTTAGCCAGTTCCAGGAGCCCCTTGTTAATAGGAAGGGTGATTCTGGCCAGCATCATGGTGCTCAAAATAAAGACTTCTCTTGTATAAATGTAGTCCCAGTATCCAAGGTCTCTGCATGCAGAAAAGGAGGTCTTGAAAAGTTTTAAATTCAAATCAATCGCTGGGGCCGGGGCTGGTGTCACTGCCTTGTCCTTGAGTGGAGATGGGGGTCGTTGCGATCCCTCCCTTGCTTCCTGCTCTTGCGGGCCCATGTGTGGTTCTGGTGTGGGTGGCCTGGTTAACGATGCCACTGGGGAACGGGATCGCCTCCTTTCTGGAAACATGGGAGAGGGAATCTTGCTCCCAGACACAAGAGCTGATGGTCCCCAGTAAGGCTAAGGTGACGTCGTATGGGTACTAGGCTCCCCAGCCACCTCTTTTGGGTCTGTGACATTATCTGATTAAAATATGACCATGTAAACCATTGTTGCTACCACTGTTCTAGAACTGCAGCAAATCTTATACAAAGTATGACACATGGCCAGAAAGGGTTAAGCAGCTTGCAGGCTATATAATCCAAAGCCAACCTTTAGAGAGTTAGAAGAGTATGCAAATGGTAATTAGGGCCATTCCATGGTAGATAGATTTGCATTTCAAAGTTCTAGCCTATGTTGTTAGAAATTAAAGGTGATACTAATTTTATGTTTACTTATATCTGTTTACATGGCTAACATTAAACAAGTCAGTTCCTGTCTGTCACTATAGCTGAGGGGTAGGCAACCTATGGCTTGCGTGCCAAAGGCGGCACGCAAGCTGATTTTCAGTGGCACTCACGCTGTTCGGCTCTTGGCCACTGGTCTGGGGGGCTCTGCATTTTAATTTAAATTTTAAATGAAGCTTCTTAAACATTTTAAAAACTTTATTTACTTTATATATAACAATGGTTTAGTTATGTATTATAGACTTATAGAAAAAGACCTTCTAAAAATGTTAAAATGTATGACTGGCACGCGAAACCTTAAATTAGAGTGAATAAATGAAGACTCAGCACACCACTTCTGAAAGGTTGCCAACCCCTGCTATAGCTATTGATTCAGAGATCAAAAGGGGATATTAACATTTAGATGAGTCTTGGGTGAAATAATGTCACTGTCTATATGTCACTTTAAAGTTTGTGATAGACTGCCTAATGGATAAACTGCCTTATGTAAATCCATGTAGCTAATTACCTGTAATGCTTAGGAAATAGCTCCACTTCAAAGTATCCGTGATTGCCTATTGTTCACCTAAGGGCCCCGAACTGTAAAAATGCCTTGGGTCCCAATCCTTTTTTAATCTCAGATCTGCTTGATGCTTCATGCAGGGGAAGCTTAAGCCCAAGACAGACCCCAGTCCTGACTGGACCACCCTGAATATAAACATTGGACTAGAACCTATGCACAAATTCTGAAAGAACTCTTTGCAACTACAAAGCTCACCATCTCTGCTATGAATCTGAATCTCAAGAACTGTACTCATGACTGTTTGGATACTGATCTTTTAACCAATACACTCTCTCTCTTTTCTTTTTTAATAGAGGTTTGTTTGGTTAATAAGAACTGGCTGTAAGCGTGTATTTGGGTAAGATCTGAAATATTCATTAACCTGGGAGGTAATGTGTCCAATCCTTTGCGATTGGTAGAACTTATTTATATGATGAATAAGATGTTCAGTAATCCTCATCATATCTGACTTGCGCCTCTGGGTGGAGGCCTAAGGCTGGGTTGCTTTAAGGAAACGGAGTTGTTGGCTTCTGGGTAACCAGTGAGGTGTTATAGAACCTGTTTTGTGCTGGTTTGGTAAATCTAGGTATTGGAATATCCACCAGCTTTGGGGGTTGTCTGTCCCATTCTCTGCAGTTCACCCTAATTGAGTGACCTCAGTTGGCTCCCCCCCGGGACTCCGGTCACAGGCTCTCACTCCAAAGGAAGAGGGGGATCTCTACTCAATTTGAGCAAGGCGGAGTACATGGGTTAGGTGAGGAGGAGTATCTCTTCGAACAGCAATGCCGTCAGGCGATGTGCCATTGGGGCTGGTTCCATTAGTCTCTTCAGCACAGGGAAGATGTCTGGAGGTGATCCAGATTACTCCAGGGCAGACACCTGTGCCAAGACTGGTGCTGGGTCCCTCATTCCCTGTGCCATTCACAGCCTATGTAGACAATTCAGATGCTTGGTCCTTTGAACCGATGTTTTGTTTCCTCCTTCTGGGACCTTCCTTCACGTTTGGTGTTACATATGGGCTCTGTCCAGTCCCACGAGTGCGTCTCATCTTTATGTACAGGCACGGATGCCAGCTTTACTGCCTGGGAAGCCTGCGCCAGAGTGACCGATGCGGACACCAGGGCCATCCGTGCCAAGAGCCTCAGTACCGCGGCTTTCGGTACAGAGGCCTTTGCCAATATTGAAGTGGTTGGCATCAAAGTCACTTGTGCCAGCTCTGCCGATATTCTCTTCGCCTTCTGTCCAGCGCTCAATCCTGGAGCATGACCTATGCTCAAGAGAGCGCTGGCCGATACCGGCTTAACTAGCCTGACACTGGTAATGGCCGTCACTTCTGTGTCTGAAGTGACCCACGTGGACTGCTCCAGCATACGCCGCCTGAGCAGAGCGTCCCTGGATTTGCGGGTCCTGGATGAAATGGACTTGCCCACAAAGCACTGATCCGGGAGGTGGCTCTCCCATAGGCAGAAGCTGCCTTGACTGTGTCCATCCTTGACAGGCATGAGTCCATCACAGGATAGGCAGATTTTGAAGTCCACCTTGAGACGTGGCAGCTTGCATGAGGTATGAGGGGGTCCTCACTTTTTTTTTTTTTTAAATGTCCACATGAAAGGAGTGTGAAGATGAAGATTTTTTCACAAATCTGATTTAAAAAAATAACGTGTTCAGTTAGGGGAAACAGTGGGCCAGGCGCTCGCTCGGTCCCGTCTTGCTGCCATGGGCATCAAAGGGAAGTGAGGGAGGATTGCGTCTGCTCTGCCTTTTACGCCCTTAAACAGGAGCACGAAGGGGGTGAGAAGGAGGGGGGGAGAAGATAAGTGGCTCCAACAAGCTCAGCTATTCAAAAGAAACCGAACTCATGCCCACGAGACGCACGTGCAACTGCAGTGGAATCCACACGGACACCAAGTCGAAGAAGAGCTGACCTTCCATCATCTTAGGAACAAGCGGTCATGACTAGATCACATTCAATACGTGCAAAGAGAATCACATCTAAACCAGTAAAATAAATAAAATATATATATATGAGAGAGAGAGACAGACACACACCGCTTGTGCTTTACAAGGGACCGTTTCACAAAGCTGAAAACAACTGAACCAAACCAGCTGGCAGGAACCAACCCAGTCTTTGCAGTTTGTGAGCTCCGAGCCATCAGTGCTCCTAAAGATCACTACACTGACTTCTGCTGGAAGGAAGCAGGGCCACAGTAGCAGTTTGTCAGGGTGAGCGCTTGAGCACAGACACTACAGCGAGGGAGGGATTCTCGTGTCACTGTAGTTAACCCACCTCCCCGAGAGGCAGTCGCTAGCTCAACGGAATAATTCTTCATTCACCTAGTGCTCTACACCGGGGCTTAGGTTGGCATAGCTGTCTCTCCGGGGGGTGGATTTTTCATACCCCTGAGAGCTGTTGCTATGCCAATGTAAGTTTTCAGTGTAGACCAACCCTCAGCCAGAGATCATTCCCCAGCTGGGAAAGGCCAGTGGGTGGAACTACACCTTGACTGCACAGGCAGCAATCAACAACTTCTCCAGCACTGGCAATTTTTAAATCAATCGTTTTTTCAGAAGATCTGCTCTAGTTCAAACAGGAATGAATTCAGGGAAGACCTATGCCGTGTGTTATCAAGGAGGTCTGACTAGATCATGGTGACCCTTCCGGCCTTTGAATATATAATTTAGCACTCTGCACTTACGGTCATTCTCAGGCACTTGAATGGTTTGTGTGTCCATCACCTGGGCTGATATCAAGGACCCTATGGGAAGGAGAAAAAAACGATTAGGAGAGAGGTTTGTTTAGAAACCACAGAACCCAAGTGATCCCAGAGACAGCAGAACAGCTGCCAAGCTCAACCCCACAGAGATTCATCTCTCCTATGAAGGATCAACACCTTAAGAACATTCTTTTCTACCTCATTTTCTTGGAGAACTCTTAGCCTTACAGTAGTTGCCAAGGGTCTGCACCCCATTACAGGAAAGGGGTTTTAGTCAGACTGCTTCAAGCTTTGCTTTCTGGTTGGTTTTTGTTAAGACAAAGTCAAATGTTTGTATTCGGTAAGGCCTTACGACGCTGAACAAGGATCACTAGGACAACTAGGCTACACACTGCACGCGTACAGACTAGTCCCTGCCCCAAAGCGCTTGCAATCTAAAAAGAACAGGAGTACTTGTGGCACCTTAGAGACTAACAAATTTATTAGAGCATAAGCTTTCGTGAGCTACGAAGAAGTGGGCTGTAGCCCACGATAGCTTATGCTCTAATAAATTTGTTAGTCTCTAAGGTGCCACAAGTACTCCTGTTCTTTTTGCGGATACAGACTAACACGGCTGCTACTCTGAAACCTTACAATCTAAAGATACAGATTTCTTCCCCGCTTCCTCTTTAAACAATTGCCCCCCAAATCGCATCCCCAGTCTCAGCAGCACTCCTCCTCCCCACACAAAACCACTCAGCTTATCTCTGATCCACCGAGAAAGAGCCAAAACTGACTGAAGTGTGCACAGGCTGGTTCCTCTTCCCCAGACAGCTTTGCACTTTGCCATCGGACCAGTCATTTTTGCTTATGCCATCACAGTTTCTAGCGCTGTTTCAGAACTTTTATAGCACCTATTGCCCTTGACATGAGTGCAATTTTAGATCTATAAATACAGCGTGATTGCCATTGGGGCTGGAAGCCACAATGCCCTAGTCTTGCCAGGACCACCACCAAACACGCAGACAATTTTATATTACACTCTGAGAGCCCTGAGGTTCTGGCTCCGACGAACAGCAAGTTTCAAATGGGATGGGGACCTCCACTGGGAAAACTCCGTGCTGGTTCTAGGCCAGAAAACAAAAGCGACCACACACGGCTAGGACGGGCTAGGACGGGGAATCTTTCCGGGAGCTGGGTCCCTGACAATTTAGAGGTTTAAAGATTCTCACCAATACTCTGAATTGTACCTGTGCCCCAAAAGGAAGCTGGTGCACTGCTCTGAACGTAGTTCTGGGCAGCAGCATGTTCCCCAACTGGAGTTTCTGGGTGAAATCCAAGAGCAGTCCTACACTGAGCTCCCTCCAGCCAGGAGAGGCCAAGGGCACAGACGCGATAAATCGACCCCCGAGCGCTCTCCCGTCAACTCCTGTACTCCACCGGCGTGAGAGGCACATGCGGAGTCGACGGCGGAGCGGCAGCAGTCGACTCACCACAGTGAAGACACCACGGTGAGTAGATCTAAGTACGTCGACTTCAGCTACGTTATTCCTAGCAGAACCGCTGGCACTTCCTGTTGCTCTGCGGCGCGAACAGGTCTATGTGGGGCGAGCCCCCCCTCTGGAAAATCGAGTGTGCGATGTGCAGCCTGAGGGACCATTCGTGATCGTGAAACCAGCGGCTGAGGCGGTCAGCTAGCTTGTTTTGTGCTCCTGGAAGGTGCGACGCCTCTAGGTGTATCAAGTGGGCGATGCAAAAATCCCACAGCTCGAGGGCTTCCTGGCACAGGGGAGAGGAGCAAGCACCACCCTGTTTGTTTCTATAGAAACATCGCTGCAGTGTTGTCCGTCAGCACCCACACACATGCGCCCTGCAGGTGGGCTAGAACGCTTGGCATGCCAGACAAACCGCCTTCAGCTCCCTTACATTGATATGCAGCGATAATTCTGTGTGGGACCATAGGCCTTGGGCTCTGATATTGCTCAGGTGCACTCCCCAACTGAGCGCTGAGGCGTCCGTGACTAGGGATAGCGTAGGATGGGGTTTGGCAAAGGGTACTCCCGCACAAACAACGTGTGGTTGCAGCCACGAGTGGAGAGATTCGAGGATGCGAGGGGGGAGCACAACTATCGTGTCCTGCGGGTCCATGCCCAGCCTGTGCACCCGCGCCAACCACGCCTGGAGGGCTGGACCATGTATCTGCAGGCTGCCATATGCCCCAATAGTTTCATGCAATTTCTGGCCGTGGTTGTGGGAAACCGGCGAAGGTTTTCGATGATGTCCGTGAGTGCTTGGAAGCGCAGCTCCGGCAGGAACGCCCTCGCCTGCATGGAGTCCAAGAGAGCCCCTATGAATTCTATTCTCTGAGTTGGGGCCAGTGTGGATTTGGGCACATTCAATATGAGGCCCAGCCTGTGGAATGTGGCCTGGGGCAAGGACACATGCTCTGCGGCCTGTGCTTGGGACTCTGCCTTGATGAGCCTGTCGTCTAGGTACGGGAATACTTGCGCCTGACACTGCCACGACTGCCATACACGTGGTGAATACCCGGGGGGCCGCCGAGAGCCCGAACGGGAGCACCCTGAACTGCTAGCACTGGCCACTGACCATGAATCGTCTGTGGGCCGGGATAATAAATATATGGAAGTACGCATCTTTCAAATTGAGGGCTGCGTACCAGTCCCCCGGATCCAGGGAAGGAATGATGGTGGCCAGAGAGATCATGCGAAACTTCACCTTCCTTATGAATGTGTTGAGATCTCGCAGGTCCAGGATAGGCCGGAGCCAACCCTTGTCCTGGGGGGGGGGGGGGGGGGGGGGGGGAGGAGATCAGGAAATAGCAGGAGTAGAACCCCTTGCCCCTGAACTCCTGAGGAACCTCCTCTATTGCCCCTAGAGCGAGGAGCGATTGCACCTCCTGCAAGAGGAGTGCTTGTGAGAAGGGTCCCTGAAAAGGGACAGGGATGGGAGGGAACAGAATATCCCACCCCTACCGTGCTGAGGACCCAACGAGAGTCGATTCACGGGGGGGGGAGGAACAGAGAGACTGAAACTGATGCTCCATCCTTGGGCGCATCTTCAAAAAGTTTGGCTTCAGGCCAGGGGGCTGTTTGGCCGAACCCTGGCCTTGGCCTGAGGACTGTGGCGGGCCTCCTATTATTTCTGCCCCGTCTCCTTGACGAGTCTCATCTACGATGCCCAGAGTAGAAGCGGGACGGGGGCTGAGGCTTAAAAGGATCCCCAAAGACTTCAAAGTTGCCCGCGAGTCCTTAAGGCTGTGCAGGCGAGAGTCTGTATTTTGGGTGAACAGGCCTGCACAGTCAAAGGGGAGGTCCTGTATTGTGTTCTGGACCTCAGGTGGTATCCCTGAGACCTGGAGCCACGCACTGCACCTCATTGTGATGGTGGCGATGGTCCGAGCCCACAAGTCCACCGCGTCTAACACAGCCTGGAGGGAGGTTCTGGAGACAACCCTGCCCTCCTCAAGGAGCGCGCTAAACTCCTTGCGCGAGTCAGCCAGGAGTAACTCCTGGAACTTTGCCAACAAACTCCAAGAGTTGAAAGCATAGCGGCTGAGTACCACTTGCTGGTTGGCCACTCGAAGCTGGAGCCCCCAGTCAACTAGACTTTTCGGACAAAAAGGTCCAGTTCTTAGTGTCCCGTGACTTAGGCGCAGGACCCGGCTGTCCTTGCCGCTCTTTGTGGTTTGCCACATCGACCACCACAGTCCCCGGTTGGGGTGGGTGAAAAGGTGTTCGTACCCTTCCTGCGGCACAAAATATTGTCTTTCCAGCCTCTATACCACCCACCGCTAAAGGGGTGGAGCCTGCCAAAGCACCTTTGTGGTATTTTGGATCATTCTTATGAGGGGCAAGGCCATCCTAGAAGGACCCTCAGGGGCAAGGATGTCCACCAGCGGGTCAGACTCCCTCCATGACCTCCTCTGCCTGGAGATTAAGGTTTAGGACCACCCTCCTAAGGAGATCCTGGGGACCCTTGGTGTCCATCACTGGTAGGGTGGTGGTGCCCGCTCCTGCCTTGTCGGGCAAGGAGGCGGCGGTGGCGGCCCGTGGGGACAGGGTCTTCCTGCCATTCTGGCTCTCTGGAGGTCGGGTCAGGTACCTCGGAGCCTCCCGTGACTGGAGGTGGCTCTCGTGTCACTGATGGCGCTGGATCGGGTGCTGCGCCTGAGCATGACAGCCCAGGGTCCCTGTCTCATACGGGGGTGTAGTGAGCCAGCGACGTTGCTGGGGGGGGCCCCCCATGGGGTGCAGATGCCACCGATGCCAGCCTGGAGCCCTGACCCTGGTGGTAGGCCCAAGGAGTCCAAAAGGGCCATTGGACTGGGCCCTGCCACGGGGTGGCCAGGCGACCACGGGTGCCAATGATTCCACCAGTCTGCGGTGCCAGGACCAGGAGCGGTAGTGGCGGCGTCAAGAGACGGAAGACTCGGCGTCTGACTCGGATGAGTAGTCTGTGCCCAACCACAGGAGATGGGAGGGCGCGGAGCCGGACGGTGCCGGGGAGCAGTACCAGGGTGATGGTAAGCGGTGCCGTGACATCATAGGCTTGCCACGATGATGAACCAGAGGCGGTGCCGCCATCGGTGCCGGAGCCACATGTGGTGCCGAGCTAGACGTTGTAGCCGGTGCCGCCACTGGTGCCTGGGCTTGCGGGGCCGGGGACTGTGCCGTCATGGCAATGAGGTCCCATGCTGCCTCATCGGTGTCCGGCATGGAGGGACGGTCGATCTCTTCCTCCAAATCCTCCTGAGTTAGGGAGTCCATCAGCACTGGACTCGATGGGCCTCCTGTTGGGGCCGGAGTCAACGGTGCCAGGTCTTGAGGCCCAGACCATGGGTGTCCCACCGGAGGACGCACCACGCTGGAGTTCACTCAAGGCTTCTTGACGGAGGAACGACCCCGTCCGCCTTCTTATGCGGCACCAGGGACTGCGAGCAGTGCTGCATGGTGGCACTGGCCTTATGGGTTGGGGAGCAGCACCGGTGCTCCTTGGAGGAGTCCTTCCTCAGTGCCGGGACATCCCGCACTGGGGCGCTGCGCACCGAAGATGCCAGTGCCGCTTCTGGTGCCAGCTCGGCTGGAGGGCCTACTCCGTCAGGAGGAGCTTCAAACGCGCTCTCTCTTAGTCCTGGGTATGAAGCTCCTGCAAATTGGGCACTTATCTGTCTGATGGCCTTCTCCTAAACACTTGAGACAGGCAGCATGTGGATTGCCTGCGGGCATAGGTTTCACACACCTCTCACACGCCTTAAATCCCTGTGACTGAGGCATGCCCCAGTGCCTGGGGAAACTAGGACGGGGGAGGGGAAGCCCCCCGAAGTAAGTGCAACTAAACTACAAACTACTATATAACAAACTAAACTATATACAACTAAGAAAGGGAACCACTAGGTAGGCACTTGCAAACGCAAGAGACTGAGCTGCTCCAACAACCGTCACTGGCGGTAAGAAGGAACTGAGCAAGCGGCGGGTTGGCAGGGACCTATATACACTGCCATAAAGGTGCCACTCCAGGGGTCTCCACAGCCAACCGACGGGTATCGCTAGGGGAAAATAGCTTCCTATGATTGTGCATGCAGCACGCACGTGCACGCACACCTATTGGAATGCACATGAGCAATCACTCGAAGAAGAACTCTTAGTTCCTTTCTCATGCTGCTTTGCCAGGTGTCCTGGTTCCCCAGAAGTGTGGCAGGTTTTTAATGATTTTAATGGTACCTGCTGCCCCATTTGTTTTACATTTGTTTCCTCCAGATGCCTACGACTGGCAGGCAAGTTACTACCCCCCACCAGCATGAGTATTTGAGACTTGCTAGTGATCTTGTGTGCTTCTGGAGCTTGACACATTTAGCGTGTGCTTCAAATGGATGGGATGCTTCTATAGTGGCAGTCGTCTTGGATGCCTGATTGCTAAGAGCTAGTCTTGGCTCTGCCTTGGGCAACTCACACAAGTGCCTCAGTTTCCCCATCTGTAAGTATTCTTATACTTATCCTATCCTATCTCCTAGAACTGGAAGGGACCTTGAAAGGTCATCGAGTCCAGCCCCCTGCCTTCACTAGCAGGACCAAGTACTGATTTCCCCCCGGTTCCCTAAGTGGCCCCCTCAAGGATTGAACTCACAACCTTGGGTTTAGCAGGCCAATGCTCAAACCACTGAGCTATCCCTCCCCCCTTAAATCCCTTCTCACAAGGGGAGGCTTTCTACAGTGTCATAAGCGTGGGGGAGGTTTACAAGACATGGTTCCTCCCCAAGAAGTTCACAATCTAGAGCCCCACTGATTCCACAACCACACCGAGGTGACAGCTAAATCATGGCTCCGCTTTGTAGTAGAGACAGGTCTTGGGAGGATTCAGCCCTGTCTGGGAATGCTCTTACACAGCCCATCGGGAACAGCCAAGATCTAGTCTACACCACCAAATGTAAATCATGCTTTGATTATTCCGAGGGAAAGCTATGTTGTAACCGGGACCAGTGACTGGGCTGTTCTATAGATGGGGCCTTATAACCAATTTAAATGGTCATAACATCTGGCGATGAGGCACCCATGCTTATGACATTTCCTTCTCTGTCACAGTTTCTTAGCCTGGCTGTGACTTAGCCTAGTATCTACCAGGATTAAAACAGTTCCCTAACAGTTGTATCCTGTTATTTTTCCTGACCACAAAGACAAGCTATATATTTCACAGCTGCCTCTAAATATGGTTCTTGCAGTGTTCAGGCCGGTGACACAATGGTGATTAGGTTTAAGCAGAAGACAAGGGTTAATACAGTTTAAGGTCCCATGATCAGGTTTCACTACATCTTGGTTCTTTAGTATACCTTAAATTAAATTGATTTTAACTGTATCAGTATTGCAGGTCCACCAGGGACAAAGAGCAGGATGGAGAGAGAGAGAGAGGCTAAGCTAGGCTGGTACTTTGCAAGTCAGGAGAGAAATGACAGAGGTGTAAAATGAAGTGTTAATGGACATTAGGGCTGTAATTGAATCAAGCAGAAAAAGCCTAAGCAGCAGTCTGATAAAAATGGCTGCTAAATGACAGCATGTGACCAACTGGGACTGTTCTTACTGTGATCTGTAAGTGCTGACAGGGGAGTGTGGCTGGGATGGTCTGCGTTGGGGGATGGGAGAATGACCGAAGGGAAATACCTGAGCCTGTAACATGAGAACCCAGGAGGGGGCTGGGGCGAGGTGACACCTTTGCCCGGGAAACTGAACAAAGGTGGGAGGGGTCGCTGAAGGCAGAGTCTGGGGAGCTGGCTGGTGAGGTGACTGGAGGCAGGGAGGGCTCTGACCTCTGGAGGGGGCTGGGGTGTCCGAGGACCCCAAGATGGACCTAACTGAGGGGTATCCTGTTGTCTGTGCCTGCAAGACCTGTCTCGGACTGTATTCCCGTCGTCTAAATAAACCTTCTGCTTTACTGGCTGGCTGAGAGTCATGGTGAATCGCAGGAAGCCGGGGGTGCAGGGCCCTGAGTCCCCCCTTACTCCGTGACAACTGGTGGCAGCGGCGGGATCTACTGCACCCCGTGGATGGCGCTTCCTGCAGTAAGTGACTGGGGAGAAGTAAAACGAAGGGGGATTGAGGGGGACCAGGCGTGCTGAGGAGTCAGAGAGAGACGGTTATCACCCCTGGGAGTGTGTGACCAGCGAGAAGGTCTTTTGCAGTAACAGGGTCCCCCGGGGGATCGCAGCGAGTGGTCCCAGGGGCGGAGGAGTCTGCAGCTCGACCCTGGCAGAGAGGTGGTGACCTCGAGAAGGGCTGGCACACTAGGGGTCTCCCTGGAAACTGTGGGGAGCGGTGGGCACACAGGCCTGTGAGTGGCCAGCAGGAAGATGTATGCCAAGCGGCTTAAGAGCGACCTGGTGGAGCTGTGCAAGCAGAGGGGGGTGCGCATTGGGAAGCTCACCAAAGAACAGCTCATTGCCCAGCTGGAGAAGGGAGATCGCGCGAATGAACTGATCCCTGTCTCTGAGGGAAGCAGCCTGGCAGATGCAGCGCAGGCCCCAGTGTCTGTCCCAGCTGGGAGTGGTCAGCCGGCTGCTGAGGGCTTCCAGAGACCCCTCCTGCCTATGCCAAGGGGAAGGGTGGGGAGGAGCCCAGCAAATACCGAGGGCGCCGTGACCCCCACGGCCAGCAGGGGATCCTCCCGGTGACACTCGCCGGCCAGCAGGGGATCCTCCCGGCCACGCGCAGCATCCGTGGAGCGGAATGGGCTGGAATGGGAGAAAGAGCTAAAACTGAGAGAGCTGGAGGATCGTGAACACCAGAGGCAGCATGAACGGGAGGAGAATGAGAGACAAAGACAGCATGAAGAGAGACAAAGGCAGCATGAATGGGAGGAGAAAGAGAAACTGAGGCAGCATGAAGAGAGAGAGAGGCATCGTGAACGGGAGGAGAATGAGAGACAGTACTCATTCAGCGTCAGTACTCATTCAGCGTCAGTACTCTTCCCCAGTACTCCATAGGTACCTACATGCCATAGAAGAGATGAAGCAACTAGTACACTTCTGTTTGTAATAGGTTCTCATGACAAGGATCCCTGAAGAAGGATAGGGCAGGGGGTAATGCGTGGAAATGGATAGGGGAGCCAGGGACAATTTCTAATGTCCATTTATTGGCTCTGATGGCTGCCCAGGCCCAGTGGAAAGGCAGTTCCTGAAGGTGGACGCAGGCTCCACACTGACTCCAATGCAACTCCCAATGCTCCTGTCAAATCTGCTGCCTCAGAGGGAGTCTGGTGCACAGAGGTGATGGGTGTCCCCAGGAGTATCTGAGATTCTCTTTGTGGGTAACTCTGGCTGTCGATCCCACTAGTAGGATGGTGTCCTCTGCCTCTGCTTGGGCTGCTACTTGTAAGGGTTCCTTTAGGTGTGTAAATCCCTACGAATCACAGAGCTTTCCTTGAGGGACTGGAATACTTCGTTTGTTTTCTGCCTGAAGAGCTCCATCCCATTAAAGGGCAGGCCATCTATTGTGGCCTGTACCCACGAGGCTGTCTCAGTGACGACCGTGGCCATACCAGATGCGTTCTTGGCCGCCTGTAGGAATGCTCTCACGACCATCTGGCCTTCCTTGATTAGTTCTTTGAACTCTTCCTTGTTATCTTGAGGGATCTTGGATAGGAAGGGAGTGACCCTCTCCCAATTGAGATAGATGTATTTGGTGAACAGAGCCTGGTATTTGCCAGCTGGAGGGAGGCTGATGAGTATGCCGTATGTCCATGGAGATCCAACTTTTGGGGTCTTTGTCATTAGGCATGCCTTTCGTGGACTGTGATTTCTCCTGTGCTGAAGGAGCCAGGAACTCTGCATTTGAATGGACATAAGTGCGTTCAAAACCCTTTGGGGGCACTGGTATCTGTTCGCCACCCTTTTCAAAGTGGGAGGAAAAGTGCCCGGCATTTGCCACAGTCCTTTAGCCAGTTCCAGGAGCCCCTTGTTAATAGGAAGGGTGATTCTGGCCAGCATCATGGTGCTCAAAATAAAGACTTCTCTTGTATAAATGTAGTCCCAGTATCCAAGGTCTCTGCATGCAGAAAAGGAGGTCTTGAAAAGTTTTAAATTCAAATCAATCGCTGGGGCCGGGGCTGGTGTCACTGCCTTGTCCTTGAGTGGAGATGGGGGTCGTTGCGATCCCTCCCTTGCTTCCTGCTCTTGCGGGCCCATGTGTGGTTCTGGTGTGGGTGGCCTGGTTAACGATGCCACTGGGGAACGGGATCGCCTCCTTTCTGGAAACATGGGAGAGGGAATCTTGCTCCCAGACACAAGAGCTGATGGTCCCCAGTAAGGCTAAGGTGACGTCGTATGGGTACTAGGCTCCCCAGCCACCTCTTTTGGGTCTGTGACATTATCTGATTAAAATATGACCATGTAAACCATTGTTGCTACCACTGTTCTAGAACTGCAGCAAATCTTATACAAAGTATGACACATGGCCAGAAAGGGTTAAGCAGCTTGCAGGCTATATAATCCAAAGCCAACCTTTAGAGAGTTAGAAGAGTATGCAAATGGTAATTAGGGCCATTCCATGGTAGATAGATTTGCATTTCAAAGTTCTAGCCTATGTTGTTAGAAATTAAAGGTGATACTAATTTTATGTTTACTTATATCTGTTTACATGGCTAACATTAAACAAGTCAGTTCCTGTCTGTCACTATAGCTGAGGGGTAGGCAACCTATGGCTTGCGTGCCAAAGGCAGCACGCAAGCTGATTTTCAGTGGCATTCACGCTGTTCGGCTCTTGGCCACTGGTCTGGGGGGCTCTGCATTTTAATTTAAATTTTAAATGAAGCCTCTTAAACATTTTAAAAACTTTATTTACTTTATATATAACAATGGTTTAGTTATGTATTATAGACTTATAGAAAAAGACCTTCTAAAAATGTTAAAATGTATGACTGGCACGCGAAACCTTAAATTAGAGTGAATAAATGAAGACTCGGCACACCACTTCTGAAAGGTTGCCAACCCCTGCTATAGCTATTGATTCAGAGATCAAAAGGGGATATTAACATTTAGATGAGTCTTGGGTGAAATAATGTCACTGTCTATATGTCACTTTAAAGTTTGTGATAGACTGCCTAATGGATAAACTGCCTTATGTAAATCCATGTAGCTAATTACCTGTAATGCTTAGGAAATAGCTCCACTTCAAAGTATCCGTGATTGCCTATTGTTCACCTAAAGGGCCCCGAACTGTAAAAATGCCTTGGGTCCCAATCCTTTTTTATCTCAGATCTGCTTGATGCTTCATGCAGGGGAAGCTTAAGCCCAAGACAGACCCCAGTCCTGACTGGACCACCCTGAATATAAACATTGGACTAGAACCTATGCACAAATTCTGAAAGAACTCTTTGCAACTACAAAGCTCACCATCTCTGCTCCGTGGAGCGGAATGGGCTGGAATGGGAGAAAGAGCTAAAACTGAGAGAGCTGGAGGATCGTGAACACCAGAGGCAGCATGAACGGGAGGAGAATGAGAGACAAAGACAGCATGAAGAGAGACAAAGGCAGCATGAATGGGAGGAGAAAGAGAAACTGAGGCAGCATGAAGAGAGAGAGAGGCATCGTGAACGGGAGGAGAATGAGAGACAGCGTCAGCAGGAACTGGAACTGGCGAGGCTGAAGGGCCGCGAGCCCCCGGCTGCGGTGAGTGAGGGGGAACCCAGGACTGCACGGAGCTTTGATAAGTGCATCCTGGCCCCACGCAAGGAGGGGGAGGACATGGATGACTTCCTGGATGCCTTTGAGACGGCCTGCGAGCTGCACCAGGTTGATCCTGCAGACAAACTCCGGGTTCTCACCCCCTTACTGGACCCCAAAGCCTTGGCCTTGTACCGCCAACTGGAAGAGGCGGAAAAAGGAGACTATGAACTATTCAAAAAGGCCCTGCTACGTGAGTTTGGGCTGACTTCTGACATGTACCGGGAAAGGTTCCGGAGTCAGGATAAAACCCCTGAGATCTCATATCTGCAACTAGCCGTCCGCATGGAGGGATACACCAGCAAGTGGGCAGATGGGGCCCAGACGAAGGAGGACCTGGTTAAACTGCTGGTACTGGAGCAACTGTATGAGCGGTGCCCATCCGACCTGAGGCTGTGGTTGAGGGACAAAAAACCAGAGAACCCGCGACATGCAGGCCGGCTGGCCGATGAGTTTGTAAAGAGCCGGTCAGGGGCTGGCAGGGAGGAGTCCCAAAGGAACAGTCCCACCACAACGCAGAGCGAGAGTCACCATGGGCCATCCCAGCGGGAAAATACGGAGAAACCTCACCAAAGGGGAAGATCCAGCGTCAGGTCCATCCAACCCACTCGAGGGAACCCCTGGGACATGGTCTGCTATCACTGTGACCAAAGAGGTCACATACGGGCCCAGTGCCCCAGGCTCAGGGACAGACTGAGCAGACCAAACCCACAGAGGGTTGACTGGGTAGAGACCCAGCCAGGCGAGAGGCAGCACTCCCAGGGAAGGGGGGCTGGCAGAGTACCACCTGCTAAGGAGGGAGGAGAGCTCCAGGCCTGCTCCTCTGCGGGGCGGGATGCTCCAGACTCAGGGTTTTTGGTTTATACGGTGGGCGCGGGGCGGCCCCTCCGGAAAGAGTACCTCGTTCCCCTGGAGGTGGATGGGAGGAAGGTCGATGGATACTGGGATACGGGCGCAGAGGTGACGCTGGCCCGGCCCGAGGTGGTGGCCCCAGATCAGGTGGTGCCCAACACCTACCTGACCCTGACGGGGGTGGGCGGGACACCAGTCAAAGTGCCCGTGGCGAGGGTACACCTGAAGTGGGGGGCCAAGGAGGGCCCCAAGGACGTGGGGGTACACCCGTATTTGCCCACTGAGGTGTTGATGGGGGGGGACCTGGAGGACTGGTCAAGCAACCCCCAGGGTGCCCTGGTTGTGACCCGCAGTCAGAGCCGGCGAGGGGCACTGCGCCCTGGCCTTGGGGAGGGTGCCTTGCCCGAGGCGCAGGACCCTAACCTGGTGGGGAGGGAACACCCAGGGACACGGCTCAGGGAGGCTGCGGCTTCAGACCCAGCCGGCGAGAGAGAGCAGGTGGCCATCCCTGTCCCAGCTGCTGAGTTCCAGGCCGAGGTGCAGAAAGATCCCTCCTTGCGGAAGATAAGGGACCTGGCCGACCTCGGTGCGGTACAGACCATGGGGAGAGGCGGCCGGAAAAGGTTCCTGTGGGAGAAGGGGTTCCTGTACCGAGAATGGGCTCCCCCAGGGAAAATGGAGTCAGGGGGGATCAGGAGGCAGCTGGTGGTACCCCAGAAGTATCGCCGCCAGCTGCTGTACCGGGCCCATGACACCCCCCTCTCAGGGCACCAGGGAACCTGGCGTACCCAGCAGAGGCTGCTACGGAGCTTTTACTGGCCTGGGGTCTTTGTTACTGTCCGGCAGTACTGCCGATCCTGTGACCCCTGTCAGAGGGGGAGGAAGGCCCGGGACAAGGGGAAAACGGCTTTAGGACCCTTGCCCAGCATAGAGGAGCCTTTCCAGAGGGTGGCCAAGGTTAAAAGGGGGGCTCTGAACCAAGAGAGCCCGAAGCACAGACCTCCAGACTGGAGCGCTGGGAGAAGACCCCAGCCCAGTTGGAACCCCAGGGGTATTGGGGGTGGGAAAAGGGCACAGGCCGCATAACCCTTCCCACATGCGAACTGCGAATGCCCTCGAGCACCCCCGACCTAAGGGGGGGCGTGAAACTGGAGGGGCCTGGTGTAATTCTCACCAAGGAATGGGAGGGATGCGGGGGCATCCATGGGAACGGGGGTAGGTTCGAACTTCACTGGCTGAAGTGACCCCGCTCAGTTCGGTCTCGAAGGGGGGAGATGTGACGAACTGGGACTGTTCTTACTGTGATCTGTAAGTGCTGACAGGGGAGTGTGGCTGGGATGGTCTGCGTTGGGGGATGGGAGAATGACCGAAGGGAAATACCTGAGCCTGTAACATGAGAACCCAGGAGGGGGCTGGGGCGAGGTGACACCTTTGCCCGGGAAACTGAACAAAGGTGGGAGGGGTCGCTGAAGGCAGAGTCTGGGGAGCTGGCTGGTGAGGTGGCTGGAGGCAGGGAGGGCTCTGACCTCTGGAGGGGGCTGGGGTGTCCGAGGACCCCAAGATGGACCTAACTGAGGGGTATCCTGTTGTCTGTGCCTGCAAGACCTGTCTCGGACTGTATTCCCGTCGTCTAAATAAACCTTCTGCTTTACTGGCTGGCTGAGAGTCATGGTGAATCGCAGGAAGCCGGGGGTGCAGGGCCCTGAGTCCCCCCTTACTCCGTGACACAGCAACAGGCTGGAAATGGGGCAAATCAAATTGCAGTCATTGATTAAAGTCAGGCCTTGGCTACACTCAGGACGCTGTGAAGCGCGAGTGTAGTCGCGCCGCCAGCGCTGCGAGAGCGTGCAGCACTGCAGGCACTGATTACACTGGCGCTTTACAACGCTGCACTCGCTGTGCTCAGGGGGGTGTTTTTTCACACCCCTGAGCGCAGCAAGTTGCAGCGCTGTACAGCGCCAGTGTAGCCAAGGCCTCAGTTAAGTAACTAGAGAGAGTGAAAACCAGTAATATGCAGCACTAATCACATGGAAAACTAAATCAGCTACATGACAAAGTAGCGGTTCTTTGAGTCAGTGAGTTTCAGCCTGAGCAGTAGTCTGAAGTCTATACAACAACCTGATGCCATTTCACAATTAAACAGATATAACACAAAGATGCACCACCGTGGCTAGGTCCAAATTATAACATATAGCACACCCTCCAAGGATGCTGTACCAAGTGGCCTTGCCCCACAGTTCCCTGAGAAAAATGTTTGTGGGAGTAAATCCATCGCTGGCTGGTCCTGCACCAATGTTTCAGAGCGTGAACCACAGACGTGGCATGTTTCAGTGTACACAAAAGCTGATATCTTACTACATTAATAGCAACCCGTCTGGCATAAGGGACTCTATTCTTTGGAAGACAAGACACAGGACCATAGATTTTTAAGTGCTGGAAGGACCAGTGTGGCCATCTAGTCTGACCTCCTGCAGAGCAAAGGCCTTAGAATTTCACCCAGCAATTCCTGTCTCAAGTCCAATAACTTGTAACTGAGCTAGAGCATATATTTTAAGACACCCAATCATGATTTAAAGATTTCAAGTGATGGAGAACCCGACAAACTTCTTGATTCACTGTCCCAGTGAGCGATATGCCCCCTCACTGTTAAAAATGTGCCCCCTTGTTTCTGGTTTAAATTTTTCAAGTTTCACTTTCTAGTCCTCAGATCTGGCATTCTGCCTTTGCCTGCTACATTAAAGAACTGCCTGTTACTCCTGAGGGCAAAATTAAAAATTCTGCACCCAAAAAAAAAAAAAAAAAAAAAATTCTGTGCACAATATTTTAAAGCTCTTCAAGCTTTATTGTCAATAAATAAATGCAGAGGCTCCAGCATGCAGTGGGGAGCACAGGCCACTGGTTGTACGAAGGTGGGAATCACCCTGCAGCCTCCCTACTGCCCACCCCCAGGACACGGACTCAGTGGTGAGGCTGCACTTAGGGTGACCAGATGTTCTGATTTTATGGGGACAGTCCCGATATTTGGGTTTTTTTTTTTTTAAATATGGGCTCCTACTACCTCCCACCCCCTGTCCCAATTTTTCCACACTTGCTACCTGGTCACCCTAGCTGCACCTGACCCAGCACAAGGCCTGGGCCTACTGCAGACACACCCTGGGGCCCTGCCCCTCTGCGCCAGGTGTGGGGCAGGCAGGCTCAACCAGGCAGGATCCAAGTGTGGAGGGGCTCAGTGTGGGGTGAGAGGATTCTGTGTGGGAGAATCAGGGTGCAGGCTGCTCAGTGTGGGGGGATCTGAATGCACAGAGGCTCGTTGGGGGCGGGGGTTCCAGGTGCAGGGGCAATGGGACTCTGCAGGAGCTTCCAGGTGAAAGTGGTTGGGTATCGGTGGAGGGGTCTGGGTGCGAGGGTCTCAGCAGGAGGCTCTGGGTGCTGGGGGAGTGGGACTTGGTGGGGTGGGGATCTGGGTGCAGCTAGTTGGGGGGGTCAGTGGCATGGGGATCTGGATGTGGGGGCTCAGGGGGGTGAGGCTTGTCAGGGTGGGGGGTTGAGTGCAGGGAGCTCAGTGGGGGGTGATCTGGGTGCAAGGTGGGGGTCTGGAGGCAGGGGGGCTCCAGATGCAGGCGTTGAGGTTCAGTGGGGTGGGGTTTGGGTATGGAGGGCTAGGGGGGGTTCTGGGTGTACAGGGTGAGACATGTCAGGGGGGTCTGAGTATGGGAGGTCCAGATGCACGGGGGTTGGGCGGATGGGGGAGCAGCTCCCCGTACAGTGACCCCTCCCCCTGCAGCTGAGGAGCGATGGGGGCAGGAAGCAGGGGAGGATGCTGAGCTTCCTGCAGCTGGATCCTGCAACATGATCAGCAGGCTGCCACAGCCTTACCCTGGTCTATGTGGCAATGCTCAGGCATCGCCCATGAACCAGCAACTTTGTGGGGCATGGTGTCAGCTTTAGATACTTCCAGTAAGACCCTCCCACTTGTACAGATGCCCTCTTTGGTCAGCTTTCCTTGCAGTCTTTACCTTTCCACTGCTGTTAATTCTTCAATATACACTCTTCCCTCTGCCGTGGGGCAGGGAAAGCTTCTCCTTAGGAGCAACGTGGCAGGGGATGGCTTTGTAACTTCAGCTCAAGATCTGACTCTCTGAAGCTGCAAAATCAGGACCAGAAGTCCCAGCCAAAATTTCCAAAACAATTTCTCGGGGGGGGGGGGGGGGGGAATCTATGACCCAGTCTCTGTCCTACAAAGTGTCTCAGCACTTCCTGTATTTCCTGCATCCCTGCAGAAATGGGGCGCGCTAGTGTGGTTGAGTGACAAGGAAATGCATATTGCAGCAATTGAAGTAAATGGAGGACAAATGGTCAGAACAATAGTTTGAATAACTACTTCCTCAAAGTACATACCTGCCAGGGAAACCAATTTCTCTTACAATAGGAGTACAAGGGAAAGCTTCTCCCCCACTGTTTTAAAACTTCCAAGTCTTGTCCAGTAGTACCGATTACCCATCTTTTTGCAACGAATTAGTGCAGGAGCATTTGTACCAGTCACTCAGTGCACAAGAAAGAATTGCCCAGCCACTTCAGCCAAGCCTGCTTGCTTTGTAAAGAGGTGCTGTTTACTAAGGGCTTGGCTACACTTGCAAGTTAGAGCACATTAAAGCAGCCCCAGGCACCCTAACTCATGATGCGTCCACACTGGCAAGGCACGTAGCGCACCCAGACTCCGTGGCTGGAGCGCTCCTGGTAATCCACCTCCCCGAGAAGCATAACGCTTGCTGCGCCCCGGCTGGAGTGCCGCAGCGCCAGTGTTGACGCCCTGATCAGCCTCCAGAAGTGTCCCACAATGCCTGTTCTAGCCACTCTGGTCATCACTTTGAACTCTACTGCCCTGCCCTCAGGTGACCAACCGTCAGACCCTGCCCTTTAAATTCTCTGGGAATTTTGAAAATCCCCTTCCTGTTTGCACAGCAAGGTGTGGAGTGCTCTCAACGAATCTTTCCAGGTGACCATGCCTCCACGCGCCAGGCGATCCCCAGTATGGAGCAATGGCGAGGTGCTGGACTTCAGTGTTTCGGGGGAGCAAGCTGTCCAGTCCCAGCTGCGCTCCAGCCGTAGGAATTATGATACACCTCTACCCTGATATAACGCGACCCAATATAACACGAATTCGGATACAACGCGGTAAAGCAGTGGTCCGGGGGAGCGGGGCTGCGCACTCCGGCGGCTTAAAGCAAGTTCGATATAACGCGGTTTCACCTATAACATAGTAAGATTTTTTGGCTCCCGAGGACAGCGTTATATCGAGGTAGAGGTGTACCTTCGGGCAGAAATCAAGGGACATGATGGAAAGGGGACATGACCGGGACGCACTGCAGTGCAGGGTTAAAGTGAAGGAGCTGCAGAATGCGTACTGCAAAGCGCGCAAGGCAAACTACCGCTCCGGTTCTGCCCCCGCGACCTGCCGTTTCTACAAAGAGCTGGACGCGATACTTGGGGGCGACCCCACCTCCACTTTGACACTGCAGAGCCCAGTTCAACAAGGCAAGAGGAGGAGGAAAGCGGGAACGAGGGTGCTGAGGAGGAGGGAGACAGCCCAGCATCCCTAGATGCATGCAGCCAGGAGCTGTTCTCAAGCCAGGAGGAAGGTAGCCAGTCGCAGTGGACAGTGCTTGGGGAAGGACAAATGCCAAAGGTGGTGCCCTGTAAGCGGCTTTTATTTTGGGAAGGAAGTTGTTTGGTGCAGGCTCTTGGAGCGAGGAGGGTTAGGGCTGCATGCATGCCTAGATGCGGAATAGGGCGTTTATGGGGCTCTCTCACATCATGGTAATCGGCCTCAGTAATCTCTTCAGAGGTCTCATGCAGAAGTGAGATATAACTGAGTTTACAATTTCCAAAGGCAAACTGGGATTTAGGATTGCCTCTCCGCCACATCGTTTCCACCCAGGCACTAGAGGCAGCAGTGTGGTGCTCATTTCTCCAATCTGAGCTACAGAGGTTTGTTTTTATGTATGATGAACCCAGATTCACTATAAAAAAAATTTCCCCCCAAAATCCACACCCCGGAACACCAACATCCCATAGAGCAAAAGCAGATCTAGGTAGTTATAGCTGAGCTCCTCACAACCACCAATGGATTTTAACCTCACACTGCCGTGAAGGTAGATAAGTATTATCCTCATTTTACAGATGGTGAATTGAGGCACATGGTAGATTAAGTGATTTGCCAAGGTCACACCAGAAGCCTGTGGCAGAGTAAGAAACTGACCCAAGTCTCCTGATGCCTAGTTCAGTGCCTTATCCAATAAGCTATCCTTCTACCCTGCATGAGACTAATTACTGAGATCTTTGCACTTCCAAAGGAGATTTCCCCTCCAACATCTGGGTCAGCAATCACCGTGTCACTACATCCCCCACAGATGAGAAGTTCAGGTTTATGAAAGAGTTATGCTCCCGCTGGGGATTTTAAAGGCTCAGGGAGCAAAAGGCAAGATCTCGGTCCTAACAGGATCCCATCAAGACTTAGTCTAGACCACCAGTTTCTCCAGAGGTTCTTACATCCTTTTGAAACTCCCGCCCTCTGTCTGCACTATTGAGACAACCCGTGCGGATACCTCTACCATTAACAGTCAAGCATATTGCCCTTATTACTAATGTTTTAGAGATTAAATCTGTAAATACATTTTATAGGAAAACAGGAAAAATGACTACGTGCTTTTTAACCCACTTAAAGAAACACCTTAATTTGGAGCCAACTTTACATTAGTATTGATTCTTTGTGTGGACAGACTGGAGCCTTCTGCAATCTGCATTTGTTATAAGCACCTCTATCAGGAATTAGGGCCCCATTGTCCTAGGCAAGGTACAAATTTACCCAGAAGGCTCACAGTCTAAGACAAAAGATTTGACTTGGGAACAGACAGGAGGGAGGAAGAAGGGATGTTAGGTTAGTTGTAACAATGATCTTAGTACTCACGAGTGATCACTAGTCTAGTGTCATCACATGGTAGTGATAAATAGGTTTCACAAAGATAGACTAAGGATGGATTTAAAAGACATAAGGCAGTGACTGCAAATTTAGATGAGGATTTCTTCTCACGAGTAATGGGAAAAGCAGACATGCAGGTTTATTACTAACCCATTAACACTAGCATGTAATTAATGCAGAGGAGGAGCCAGTGCTCATACATCATAAGAATGTCATTAAACCTGCATCATGTGCAAAGGAGACAAACCCCCATGATTTAATCAAGATGGATGGTTAAAAGGAACTGGGAGGTTTTGGAACACAGAAGTGGTCAATTTGTCTGACTTCATCAAGACGACCACCTGGAAGTAAAAAAGGGGGGCAAAAGCCAAACCCTGATTGCAGGAGCTACACATGCATTCAAAGTCAAATTTACACACATGTAACATGCATTACTTAAGACTGAAAAGCAAGATTTTTTTTAATGGAAAGAGAGGCTACCTTAAAAAGGATGTTGGCAGGTCAGCTTTGACCCAGAAATTAAACAAGCACAAATGGTTTGTTTGTATTTCTTTAAAAAGTTTTAAAAACTAAAATCACAAATTTCCATTGATTTTTAGAAATTCAATGGAAACGGGCAGGGTTTAATGTTTTTTAAGTGACCAGCAAAAGGGGAAAATGTGTTTGATTGTAAAGAAGAAACAATGCACAAAAAAGGCCTGAATTGATTTGTGTTTTAATGGGTTTTGTATTTTTTTTTTTTTTTTTTTTAAAACATGAGAGATTAGAGCTTTTGCTGAACAAATTCACTGACTCACTAAAGAATTAACCAGATTTTGACATCAACCAGAGCTATTGAAAGGAAACTGTTTCCCATAACTTCCAGTTCATTAACTTGGTGATGTCTCATCCCTCTTCTCTGGAATGGTTGTTGATTCCCTCCATTCTTCACTTATCCACCCTTGACATTTTTCACCCCCTTCCATCTGAAGGTCCGCCCTGCCAGCTTCCCCTTCCCCCTCCCCCCATGCTCACCCCCAACATCTGCTTCCTCCACTCCTGTTCTTGCATTGTGGTGTGTTCCTGGCAAAACCGCTATGACCAGGCTAATTGCATGCACTACAAATTCATTCTCTCCTGTTCTACCATCTTCCTACATGAACCACTCTGCTACTCCATCTTAAATGAATCCCATGCCTCCAATCCCAACTGCCTTTTCACCATTTTTGGGTATGTCTACACTGCAAACTAGAGGTGTATTCTTAACTCAGGTTAGCTAACTTAGGATAAAATAGCAGTGAAAACACAGCTACACAGCATGTGTTAGCATCTGGAGTTAAAGTCTATAGGGCAAGATGAACTTGCACTGCTAACCCGAGCTAAAAGACAGGTTACTGTGTCTTCATTATTATTTAAACCCAAATTAGTGAACCTGAATTAAGAATACACTTTTTTCCCCAGCAGTGTAGCCCTCAATCCTCAAACCTTCCTCTCCTCCTGCATCTCGGCTTCTCTCTTGACACGGGATCTTATCAATTTCTTCCCAGGAAAAAACAAAAACCTGACATGACCTTCCCTCTCCCATCTGCTTGCCCTTTCTTTACCTTCCCCTCCCACCTCACAACTCTCGCCTCCTTCTCCCTGACCACAGACAGAAGTTTTTTATCTTCTTTCCTTCTCCAGCCCCTCCACTTGCCTCACTGACTCCATCCCACATGCCTCACACCCAGTCTCATACCCTCCCTTACTCTTCTCCGGCTCTTTCCTCCCACTAAAACGCCCACCCTTCTCCCTCCATTACCATACCATTGCCTCTCCCCCTTTTATCTCTAATCTTATTGAATACATGATCTACAATCCCTGGCTGGAATTCCTCTCTGCCAATTCCATCCTAGACCAGGAGCAGCACTTCAGGGGAGGGGGGAGCCTTGCAGGGCCTATAGCCACCCCAAAATTTGCCTTAGCCCTCTCTCCCCACCCCACCAGCTGCCGTTCTCCGGCCACCTAGCTCTGAAGGCAGAGCAGAGGCTGCTGGCCGGGCATCCAGCTCCAGCAGCATTGGAGAATTAAGGCCAAGCACGGGGCCTAAGACTAGCCCCCCAGCCTGTGTCCCCACTAGCTGGGAAACGATGCCCAGGGTAGGTGAAGGGCTGGAGCTCTCCATAGTGGTCTAGACTGACTCACTCCGACCTGGGCTCCTGGACCCTGCCCCCCCACAATCACTGCTATCCAAGGATTCTGCTGGCCCTGGAGCCAGGTCCCCACACCCAGGCAGCTCCTGCCAGCTGCAAGCAGCAAGTGCCCCACACTGCCCAGCTCCAGTTTCAGACCTGGCTGGAGGTCGGGCCTCACGGTGAGGGGGGGGGGGGCACAGCTCCCCAATTTTCTGTCTGGCCCACCTCTAATAGCTTGAGAACTTTCAAAATTAGTTAACACCTATTTAAAGCAAATCCTGATAGATTTGGGTGAATAGCTCTTTCTAGAAGATTCATACACCCTTTGGGGTTGAAAAGACTCTAGTTCTCTCATCCTCCAGCAAGGACAGGGACCAACAAGACTTGATATTCCTAATTGTAAAGTTACAGAAAGCAAATGAAACTTTACAACATTTGGGCTGCTCTTACACATCATAAAAGCAGCACAAAGGGAACAATAGCTTTAAATAAACAAAGCTTTCCCAGCAATATTTGCAAGCCAAACATTCAAAGTGCCTGAAAACACTGGAACAATGACAGACAGGCTACCCAAAAAAATACAACTAGTTTTCATTGTTTAAGTGCAAGAAGTGAATAACCTCAATGGTGAAAACCGAACTGGATTTCTAGAGTGCTTCCATTTTCCTGAGTTTGAGGTGTTCTTGTTAATACAGGAAACGAGATTTGTTTAGCAGCATCTAGGATTTGTGACTTAACTGGGTCTCCAACCGTGAGCACTGTGAAAATAGAGCCTCCTGCAATCAGTATGGCTGCACAGGCCCCTCTGCATGCCTCTGATAAGGAATCATCAGCATTTTACAAACGGTGTTTAACTCACAAGGAAAGAAACTTCTTCCCCCATTTCAGACCAAGCAAAAATTCAGAATGAAGCATCGCTAAAATCCACCTCCACCCTCCCAGGCCTTTAATCTGCCCAGAAGGGCCCTGGCGAGGGCTTTACAGAGATTCGAACTCAAAGCACCAAATGTTTAGCACAATCCTCAAACCCCAAAGGCAATAGGGGCCAATGCAGGGTGGGGACTCAGCTGAGAAAAGGAGACTCAGCAACAAAACGAACCATCTGCGAAGCAAGGAGCGAGACCCGGGAGCAAAGGAGCCATGGGCAGCCCCAGGGTACTGGGGTCCCAACACCTCAGAGAGAGACAGACACAGATTCATGTACCATCACCACCAGGATCATGCCAGGCAGACACACCCAGCGGGATGAAAAGTGAAGCTCCTGAACTGCCTCCTGCCCCGGCCCCCTTCCTGTACCCTCCCCCCTGCCCGCCGCACTCCCCTGGCCCCTTCCTGTACCCTCTCCCCACCCGCCTCACTGCCCCTACTCCCCCTCCTCTACCCTCCCCCCTGCCCGCCGCACTGCCCCTACACCCCCTTCCTCTACCCTCGCCCCACCCACCTCACTGCCCCTACCCCGCCTTCCTGTAACCTCCCCCCCGCCCCACTCCCTTCCTGTACCCTCCCCCCACCCGCCTCACTGCCCCTACTCCCCCTCCTCTACCCTCCCCCCGCCCCACTGCCCCTACCCGCCTCACCGCTCCTCTACCCTCCCCCCACCCACCTCACTGCCCCTACTCCCTTCCTCTACCCTCCCCCCTGCCCGCCTCACTGCCCCTGGCCCCTTCCTGTACCCTCCCCCCACCCACCTCACTGCCCCTACCCCCCCTTCCTCTACCCTCCCCCCACCCGCCTCACTGCCCCTACTCCCTTCCTCTACCCTCCCCCCTGCCCGCCGCACTGCCCCTGGCCCCTTCCTGTACCCTCCCCCCACCCGCCTCACTGCCCCTACTCCCCCTCCTCTACCCTCCCCCCTGCCCGCCACACTGCCCCTAAACCCCCTTCCTCTACCCTCCCCCCTGCCCACCTCACTGCCCCTACCCCCCCTTCCTGTACCGTCCCCCCGCCCACCCCACTGCCCCTACCCCCCCTTCCTGTACCCTCCCCCCCGCCCACCTCACTGCCCCTACCCCCCTTCCTGTACCCTCCCCCCTGCCCACCGCACTGCCCCTACCCCCTTCCTCTACCCTCACCCCGCCCACCTCACTGCCCCTACCCCCCCTTCCTCTACCCTCCCCCAGCCCGCCGCACTGCCCCTACCCCCTTCCTCTACCCTCCCCCCACCCACCTCACTGCCCCTACCCCCCCTTCCTCTACCCTCCCCGCCACACTGCCCCTGGCCCCTTCCTGTACCCTCCCCGCGCCCGCCTCACTGCCCCTGACCCCTTCCTGTACCCTCCCCCCGCCCGCCTCACTGCCCCTACTCCCTTCCTCTACCCTCCCCCTACCCGGCGCACTGCCCCTGGCCCCTTCCTGTACCCTCCCCCCACCCGCCTCACTGCCCCTACTCCCCCTCCTCTACCCTCCCCCCTGCCCGCCGCACTGCCCCTACACCCCCTTCCTCTACCCTCCCCCCACCCACCTCACTGCCCCTACCCCGCCTTCCTGTAACCTCCCCCCCGCCCCACTCCCTTCCTGTACCCTCCCCCCACCCGCCTCACTGCCCCTACTCCCCCTCCTCTACCCTCCCCCCTGCCCGCCTCACTGCCCCTGGCCCCTTCCTGTACCCTCCCCGCGCCCGCCTCACTGCCCCTGGCCCCTTCCTGTACCCTCCCCCCACCCACCTCACTGCCCCTACCCCCCCTTCCTCTACCCTCCCCCCACCCGCCTCACTGCCCCTACTCCCTTCCTCTACCCTCCCCCCTGCCCGCCGCACTGCCCCTGGCCCCTTCCTGTACCCTCCCCCCACCCGCCTCACTGCCCCTACACCCCCTCCTCTACCCTCCCCCCTGCCCGCCTCACTGCCCCTACACCCCCTTCCTCTACCCTCCCCCCTGCCAACCTCACTGCCCCTACCCCCCCTTCCTGTACCCTCCCCCCGCCCACCTCACTGCCCCTACCCCCCCTTCCTGTACCCTCCCCCCCGCCCACCTCACTGCCCCTACCCCCCTTCCTGTACCCTCCCCCCCGCCCACCTCACTGCCCCTACCCCCCTTCCTGTACCCTCCCCCCCGCCCACCTCACTGCCCCTACCCCCTTCCTCTACCCTCCCCCCACCCACCTCACTGCCCCTACCCCCTTCCTCTACCCTCCCCCCACCCACCTCACTGCCCCTACCCCGCCTTCCTGTAACCTCCCCCCCGCCCCACTCCCTTCCTGTACCCTCCCCCCACCCGTCTCACTGCCCCTACTCCCCCTCCTCTACCCTCCCCCCGCCCGCCTCACTGCCCCTACCCGCCTCACCGCTCCTCTACCCTCCCCCCACCCGCCTCACTGCCCCTACTCCCTTCCTCTACCCTCCCCCCTGCCCGCCTCACTGCCCCTGGCCCCTTCCTGTACCCTCCCCCCTGCCCGCCTCACTGCCCCTGGCCCCTTCCTGTACCCTCCCCCCACACACCTCACTGCCCCTACACCCCCTTCCTCTACCCTCCCCCCACCCGCCTCACTGCCCCTACTCCCTTCCTCTACCCTCCCCCCTGCCCGCCTCACTGCCCCTGGCCCCTTCCTGTACCCTCCCCCCAGCCCGCCGCACTGCCTCTACTCCCCCTCCTCTACCCTCCCCCCTGCCCGCCACACTGCCCCTAAACCCCCTTCCTCTACCCTCCCCCCTGCCCACCTCACTGCCCCTACCCCCCCTTCCTGTACCCTCCCCCCGCCCACCTCACTGCCCCTACCCCCCCTTCCTGTACCCTCCCCCCCCGCCCACCGCACTGCCCCTACCCCCTTCCTCTACCCTCCCCCCGCTCGCCGCACTGCCCCTACCCCCCCTTCCCCTACCCTCCCCCCACCCACCTCACTGCCCCTACCCCCCCTTCCTCTACCCTCCCCCCACCCACCTCACTGCCCCTACTCCCTTCCTCTACCCTCCCCCCTGCCCGCCGCACTGCCCCGGCCCCTTCCTGTACCCTCCCCCCACCCACCTCACTGCCCCTACTCCCCCTCCTCTTCCCTCCGCCCACCCGCCTCACTGCCCCTACTCCCTTCCTCTACCCTCCCCCCTGCCCGCCTCACTGCCCCTGGCCCCTTCCTGTACCCTCCCCCCTGACCGCCTCACTGCCCCTGGCCCCTTCCTGTACCCTCCCCCCACCCACCTCACTGCCCCTACCCCGCCTTCCTCTACCCTCCCCCCACCCGCCTCACTGCCCCTACTCCCTTCCTCTACCCTCCCCCCTGCCCGCCGCACTGCCCCTGGCCCCTTCCTGTACCCTCCCCCCACCCGCCTCACTGCCCCTACCCCGCCTTCCTGTAACCTCCCCCCCACCCCACTGCCCCACCCCCCCTCCTGTACCCTCCCCCCACGCACCTCACTGCCCCTACTCCCCCTCCTCTACCCTCCACCCTGCCCGCCTCACTGCCCCTGGCCCCTTCCTTTACCCTCCCCGCGCCCGCCTCACTGCCCCTGGCCCCTTCCTGTACCCTCCCCCCACCCACCTCACTGCCCCTACCCCCCCTTCCTGTACCCTCCCCCCACCCGCCTCACTGCCCCTACTCCCTTCCTCTACCCTCCCCCCACCCGCCTCACTGCCCCTACTCCCTTCCTCTACCCTCCCCCCTGCCCGCCTCACTGCCCCTACTCCCCCTCCTCTACCCTCCCCCCTGCCCGCCTCACTGCCCCTACCCCCCCTTCCTGTACCCTCCCCCCGCCCACCTCACTGCCCCTACCCCCCCTTCCTGTACCCTCCCCCCACCCACCTCACTGCCCCTACCCCCCCTTCCTGTACCCTCCCCCGTGCCCGCCTCACTGCCCCTACCCCCCCTTCCTGTACCCTCCCCCCACCCACCTCACTGCCCCTACCCCCCCTTCCTGTAACCTCCCCCCCGCCCACCTCACTGCCCCTACCCCCTTCCTCTACCCTCCCCCCACCCACCTCACTGCCCCTACCCCCCCTTCCTCTACCCTCCCCTCCCCCCGCCTGCTTGCCTCACTGCCCCTACCGTTCCCCTCGCCCGCCTCACTGCCCCGCGCCCCCTCGGTCTGACCGCTCCCCCCGCCCCGGCGCGGCACTCACAGGAGCTGACGCTGAGGAGCAGTAAGTGGAGCCGGTCCCGGGCCCAGCCATCGCCGCGCACCCAGCTACCCACAGAGCTCTGCGCGATGCCGCCCGCCGCTGCCTGACTGAGCCCCACCCGGCCCCGCTCATCGCCCGCAGGTGAGGCCCCACCCTTCCCCAGGTGAGGCCCCGCCCTCTGTGCCCCCATTGGCTCCCGGCCCACGCCCACCGCCCCGTGCACCCCGCCCCCAAGTGCTGATTGGATGCCGGTACGGGGTCGTCAACCAATAATATAGTCAACCCTGTGCCCTGACTGTTTCACACCTACAGCTCCGCCCTAATTGGCTACCGGTGGGGGCCCTTAACCTCGCCCCCGTGAACTTAGTCCCCGCCCCAAGGCCCTCCCCTCCCCCCCGCCAGGACTCTCTGGTTGCCATGGTGACGGAGGCCACACTCTGCTCGATTGGCCCAAAGAACGCGACCCCCGCTCGGCGCTGATGGGGGCGGGGCTGCACCCAGGGACTGAGGCTCCCCCAAATCAGAGAGGCTGCTGGGAGAAACCTGCCCCCCCGCCCTGCCCCCAGCCCAGCTCACCCCCCACCCGTGTCCTGCACCCAGCCTCCTCCCCACGGCCTAGCTCACCCCCTTCCTGCACCTCCCTGTGGCCCAAGGTCCCCCCCACCCGACCCCCCCAGTCCCTGCACCCAGGCTGAGCCCCACACACACCTTCCCTGTGGCCAGGAACCCGTCTGGCCAGGTCATGTCTCCCTCCTGCATCACCCAAGCCAGCCAGCCTTCCTCCCAAACCCTGTGGCCTGGCCCAGCTCAGTCCCCACCCCATGGTACCCCCTTCTAGGATGACCAGATACCAAGTGTGAAAAATCGTGTCAGGGGGTAGGGGGTAATAGGTCCCTATATAAGAAAAAGCCCCCCAAATCAGGACTGTCCCTATAAAATCGGGACATCTGGTCACCCTACCCCCTTCCCAAGCCCAGCCCCACGCCCTGCCCCTTGTGGCCCAGCACCCCACCCTGCCGCCTGGTCTTAGTATGACAGGGCGGCCTGAGGCTGGGTGCTGGGGAAAGGCTCCCCCCCTCAGGCTCTGGCCCTGTCTCTATTCAGGGCCACATGAGCGGGTCTGAGCCAGGCAGTGCAAACTGAAGTTCCAGGTGGCAGCAACAGTTTCACCAGGAGAGCAGGAGAAACAGCATTTCCCTCCCCCAGGGGAATCCTGATTTTTGGGAAATGTTATCCGCAGAACAGAAAGTCCAAACACATTCCATTCGGTGACCTCGAAACATTTTGATCCTGCTGAACCATCATCATGTAACGTAACATATGAAGTACGTCATATGCACAGATGCTATATAGACCATTGCAATCAGGTCACAGATTTATGGGCAGACTTTATAGGCATGGAGGAATAAATTGGCAGGTTAAGAACATAAGAACAGCCATACTGGGTCAGACCAAAGGTCCATCAAGCCCAGTATCCTGTCTTCCGACAGTGGCCAATGGCAGGTGCCCCAAAGGCAATGAACAGACAGGTTATCATCAAGTGATCCATGCCCTGTCACCCAATCCCAGCTTCTGGCAAACAGAGGCTAGGGACACCATTCCTGCCCATCCTGGCTAGTAGCCATTGATGGACCTATCTTCCATGAATCTATCTAGCTCCCTTTTGAACCCTGTTATAGTATTGGCCTTCACAACACCCTCTGGCAAGGAGTTCCAGAGGTTGACAGTGCGTTGCGTGAAAAAAATACTTTCTTGTGTTTGTTTGCTACCTACTAATTTCATTTGGTGCCCCCTTGTTCTTGTATTATGAGAAGGAGTAAATAACACTTCCTTATTTACTTTCTCTATACCACTCATGATTTTATAGACCTCTATCATATCCCCCCTTAGTCGCCTCTTTTCCAAGCTAAAATGTCCCATTCTTATTAATCTCTCCTCATTCAGGTCTATACCCCTAATCATTCTTGTTGCCCTTTTCTGAACCTTTTCCAATTGCAATATAACTTTTTTGAGATGGGTCAACCACATCTGCATGCAGTATTCAACCTGTGGGTGAACCAGGGATTTATATAGAGGCAATATGATATTTTCTGTCTTATTATCTATCCCTTTCTTGATGATTCCCAACATTCTGTTTGCTTTTTTGACTGCCACTGCACATTGAGTGGATGATTTCAGAGAACTATCCACAATGACGCCAAGATCTCGTTCTTGAGTGGTAACAGCTAATTTAGACCCCACCATTGTATATGTATAGTTAGGACTATGTTTTCCAATGTGCATTACTTTGCATTTATCAACATTAAATTTCATCTGCCATTTTGCTGCCCAGTCACCCAGTTTTGTGAGATCCTTTTGTAGCTCTTTGCAGTCTGCCTGGGACTTAACTATCTTGAGTAGTTTTGTATCATCTGCAAATTTTGCCACCTCACTGTTTACCCCTTTTTCCCGATCGTTTATGAATATGTTAAATAGGACTGGGCCCATTGGTTTCCATTAGCCAGCTCCAGTCAGCCTGATTCAGAGAAAGGTGGAGGGAGTCAGCGGTTGCAAAAAATCAGACACTGTTTTTCTTCTCTGTTACTCTGTGTGTCCCTACAAGGTGTGTTGATTGCTACAATATTACTTGTGGTGAGGGGGACAATGGGGCTCACCTCCCGGGTACTGTGGACATTGTTATCACTGGTGGACGAGGGCCCTTCGTTTTCAGTTTTTATTTATTTTTTCCTGGGAATTGATCAGTGTTTATTACCACAACAATAACAAAAAAAACTTCTAATAATTTTTATGGGTAAATATCGGAGTTTATTTTGGTGGTCTGAAAGATGGGGGGGGAGTATTCAGTAAATTAATGCTTTCAATTCCATTAATCGATGTGGTTTGCTGCAGAACTAAAGCACAAGGCCACCTCTGAGTTTAAGAAAATAATATATCTCTGATCCCCAAATAAAAGTTATCATTTGAATAAAGAGTTTACTGTTGTAGACTTAGAACTATTAGCCTATAAATATTTACAGTAAAATCTTTTTTATCCGGCATGTTGGGAGTATGGGGGATGCCAGTAAGTGAAAAATTCCGGTTAACTAAAAGGGAGGGAGTTTGGGTGCGGGAGGGGAGTGCAGGGCTGGGGGTTAGGGCACGGGAGGAGGTGCAGGATGCAGACTCTGGGAGGGAGTTTGGGTGTGGGAGGGAGCTAGGGGCGTGGGAGGGATTTTGGGGTGCCGGATCTGGGGGGGGCGATCAGCTTGGGCGGCTTCCTGCAAGCAGTGACCTGTCCTTGCTGCTCCTAGGTGGACATGCTGCAAGCGGGTCTGCACGCTGCCCCTGCCCCAGCTTGAGCGCTGGCTCCGCAGCTCCCATTGGCCACGGTTCCCGGCCAATGGGAGTTGCAGGAGCGGCACCTGTGGGCAGAGGCAGCGTGCAGAGCCGCCTAGTCATGCCTCTGCCTAGGAGCAGCAGGGACAGATGGCCGTTTCCAGGGAGCCACACGGAGCCAAGTAGGGAGCCTACCGGCCCTGCATCAACCAGAGCATAAACCGGACTTTCTATGAAAATTTGAAATGCCGGTTTAAAGGGCTTTCCAGTTGGTACAGGGCCAGATAGCACCGTTTTTACTGTACATTTAATAATTGGGCCACACAATTTGCAGCACATACACTCAAATTCATCCTTTTCTCCTGTTTTTCTTTTTTTTTAAACTTTCAAATACTTCCTTGTGTTCTGAAACGTATTCTCATACAGATTTTCATTTTCTTCCCATTTTAGTGTGTCAAATCTTTAAACCATTATCTGCTAACAGCTTGAAATGTGTACGTGGTGGGCATGAGATTCATCAGTACGTTCAGATGCGCACGCACTTCAGAGCTTGCGTGCGTGCATGCGTGCCTGTTTGTTTATTGTGTGTATCTTCTAACTCAGTGAAAAGAACAGGAGTACTTGTGGCACCTTAGAGACTAACAAATTTATTAGAGCATAAGCTTTCGTGGGCTACAACCCACTTCTTCGGATGCATAAATTTGTTAGTCTCTAAGGTGCCACAAGTACTCCTGTTCTTTTTGCGGATACAGACTAACACGGCTGCTACTCTGAATTCTAGCCCAGTGGTTCTCAAACTTTTGTACTGGTGATACCTTTCACATAGCAACCCTCTGAGTGCGACCCCCCCATATAAATTATATATTTAACACCATTATAAATGCTGGCGGCAAAGCGGGGTTTGGGGTGGAGGCTGGCAGCTCGCGACCCCCCATGTAATAACCTTGTGACCCCCTGACAGGTCCTGATCCCCAGTTTGAGAACCACTGTCCTCTCTCTGTGCTGTCAGACTCTGATTTGCAGGCAAGCGCCTGCTTTTGACGGGGCCTGACTTTTGCTCATAGCGTAACTTTTGCTGATTTTGGTTCAGGCCTCAGGTCTTGCACTAGGCCCGTGCTTCAGGCTCTCTTTCTACTACGGTAGTTACAATCACAGCAGAAAGTGCAAGTTTCAAAACTCCCCTCCCTTATTCCCATCAAATGTTGTACTAAGACATGGCGCTGATTGTGATGATTAGCTTTGGAGTTCCTCGCTCCAGTCCCTGCCACGGCGAGTACAGCCTGCCAGGGGCCGGGCGCAGGGAAAAGGAAGAGGCCAGTACGATTTTTGGCTGTATGAAACAATAATATTTTGGTCCCTATTTCTGCACAGAAACTTGGCACGGTTTTCCACAGGCAGTGGTGATTTTAGCTGCTAGCTTGCTCACGAAGGCGCAGAGCACAGCTGCTGCTGGTGTCCCAAAACTGCCAGGGTTTATGTGTCACTAGCCTGGTTGGTGCAATGGTGCCAGCTGAATTCATGGTCAAGTGGCATGGGAAAGTGTTGTACTGCAGAGGAAGAAATAAGGCTGCTACCCTAGAAACCTGTGGGAGAGGATCACAGAGTACCTCCGTGAAAGTTTCATTGAGATCTCTCAAGAGGCTACATAGGACATCCCTGTGTACATAAACAACCCCTCCCCTGCCTCCCCTAACCCAGCAGAAGGAAACGCTGATGCCAACTCTCTCTGTGTGTTGTACCTCTTCCTCTTCTCAGACAAGTCAAATGATGAAAAGTTGATACCTGTGTCTTGAAACATTGCCAGGGGAAATGCATGCACGCACTTACGCAAGGTTCTTCCCCTTCAGCAGGCTCGTCCATGCTTGCCTGGTGGGACTGGCTAGACTGTGGCAGCATCTCAAACAGGTGCTGGCTCACAGCAAAGCTGCCCTGCCACTGGGTCTCCCCCTCTTCCTCCCACAGCGGGGGTCTGGCTCAGGCTCCTCGGAGGTATTTACGGTGGTTGCATATAGAGCAGGCAGCTCACTGTAAAAGCTGCAGGTCTGTGGCTCAGCACCAGGTCAATTGTTGGCCTCCCTGGGCGCGGGGTCTGCCCACTGCAGTTCCTTTGCTTCCATCCGGCACCTCTACTGATCCCCGTTGTACCCCTCTGGCTGCATTCCCCCAGGCAATCTTCATAGAGATCCACAGCCTCTTCTCCCCCCAGGCCCAGGAGCTCCAAGAGCTCCAGTCTACTCTAGATCAGAGTGCATTTGGAGCATGTAGCCAGCATACTTGATTGGGCAATTGCACGCAACAAAGGCGAGCTGCTAGGTGTGCTCGCCCAGCTGCGCAATCAGGAAAAGGCATTTCAAAAATATGTGGGGGGTTTTAAAAGGACGGGGGGAGGGGAAGTTGTTTCCAGTCTCTGGAGGCTGGGTCACGGAGTTCACAATTGTGACCAGAGCAGCCACTGTTTGGTATTGTGGGACAGCTGCTGGAGGACTGTAAGGGTCAGCTCTCCTACTGCTATAGGTGGACCACAGTGCAATACCAGTAGGGAAGGTGGTTTTCCAGTATTGCCTTATTGGGGCACTTCATGGAAGCAGGAGACAGTTTGAGCCTAGACACACACAGCTAGGGTTGGTGCACGGTGGCTTACATCAACCTCACTTTCTAGTGTAGAAAGGCCACCTCCCTGCAGGATGTAGCTGCATTTACACCAGGGTTTTTGTCAACATCACTATGTTGCTGGGGTAGGAGGCGTCACACCCCTGCCACTATAACTTTACTGTGTAGACTAGGCCTTAGTTCTGTTTAAGTGCACTTAACTTAAACCTGACTTAAGCTAAAGCAAAATAAGTGGCTCTTAAACTGAAATAGAAGCGTCCAGAGAGGTCTGCAGCAATTTAACTGACTGTTTCAGACAACGCCTTAAGTTAAACCAGTGCAGTTTTCCTGTGTAGACAAGAGCTTAGATCATAGCTTAAAAAGAACCAACTTCCATGTGCTCCGGAGTTCCCTGTTCCCCACTGCTCTCTGGAGCAGAGCCTCCGAGGTGCTGGGATCAGCTGCAAGATGCCACCCGTTCGTTGTGTTCCACTTCCCGCTGGCAGAGGGGAGACACGTTTGCCAGGATGTGACAACACCCGTGGATTATTCAGAACAACTCCAGGGGTTGCTTGTCATGCTCTAGACCAGGGGTCTCAAACACGCGGCCCACGTGGTTATTTTCTGCAGCCCGCGAGCCCCTCGCAGCCCCCCAGCCCTCCCCCAGTGTTTACCTAGAGCGGCTCCGGCCGGCCGTGCACCGGGGGCAGGGCAGGCTCCCTGCCTGCCTGCCCTGCACCGCTCCAGGAAGAGGCTGGAACGTGGGGAAGTGGGGGCGGAGGGGCTGTGTGTTGCTGTTGCTTCAGGCAGCGCCCCCAGCAGCTCACATTGGCCGGGAACGGGGAACCGTGGCCAATGGGAGCTGCTGGGGGCAGTGTCTGAAGCAACAGAAACAGCCCCTCCACCCCCCTTCCAGCCTCTTCCCAGAGCAGCATGGGGGCGGGGTGGGGCGGGGCGGGGCAGGGAGCCTGCCCTGCCCCTGGTATGCGCCGGGCCAGATCCTGCCTCCTGAACCCCCTGCCCTGAGCCCCCTGCCTCACCCCGCACCCCTCCTGCAGCCCAACCCACTGCCCTGAGCCCCCTGCTGCACCCCGCACTCCTCTTGCACCCCAACCCACTGCTGCCCCCTGCTGTACCTCACACCTCCTGCACCCCACACCCCAACTCCCTGCCCTGAGCCCCCACCTCCACCCCCTGGGGGCAGGGAGGGGGCAGAGTTGGGGTGGGGATTTCAGGGAAGGGGTTGGAATGGGGGCAGGGAAGAGGCGGGGCAGGGGCAGGGCCTCATGGAAGAGGTGGAGTGGGGGCGGGGCCAAGTGCAGCAGGGGGGAGGTGTCAGTAATGCAGCCCTCGGGCCAATGTACTAGTCCTCATGTGGCCCTCATGGTCATTTGAGTTTGAGACCCCTGCTCTAGACGAGGGATTTTCAATGGGTGGATCACGACTGTCCCAGGAGATCAGGAAAGGCCAGCAGTGGGGTCATGAGGCGTTGAAAATATTACAGTCTAAACCAAAGAAAAGTCTCGCTCCCCCCATCCCCTGACCCTTCAAGATGAGGTATTCTCCACCCTCCCACACATCAATTCTATATTCTAAGTGTAGGTCTGTGCTTAAAACCCTGCGGCAGCACTTCAATGTAAATACTCACTATAACTATAGTGCTGGGAGAGGTTCTCTCAACACTGGAGATAATCCACCTCCCCGAGAGGTGGTAGCTCGGTCAACAGAAGAATTCTTCCATCCGTCTAGCTCTGTCTGCACTAGGGGTTAGGTTGGCATAGCTACATCTCGGGGGGAGGGGGGAGAGGAGGGGATTTTTCACACACCACACACCTCCCCCCCAAAAGACCAAGAGATCTAGTTTTGCCAATGCAAGTTCTGCATGCAGACCAGCCCTAAGCATGGTCAGAAATGAGACATTTTTTATTGTTATTGGGGAGGTTGTGCAATTTTTTTAATGTGAATAAGGGCTCACCCATGTGAAGAGGCTGAGAAACACAAATCCGTACAAAGACTTTAATATAATCTAAAACCTGGCTGACCCTGAGCAATTTCCACTGTTGTCTTGTTGCCATCATACAATCGTAGATTAGGGTTGGAAGAGACCTCAGGAGGACATCTAGTCCAACCCCCTGCTCAAAGCAGGACCAACACCAACTAAATCATCCCAGCCAAGGCTTTGTCAAGCTGGGCCTTAAAAACCTCTAAGGATGGAGATTCCACCACCTTCCTAAGTAACCCATTCTAGTGCTTCACCACCCTCCTAGTGAAATAGTGTTTCCTAATATCCAACCTAGACCCTGCCCCCCCCCCCCCAGCAACTTGAGACCATTGCTCCTTGCTCTGTCATCTGCCACCACTAAGACCAGCCAAGCTCCATCCTCTTTGGAACCCTCCTTCAGGTAGTTGAAGGCTGCTATCAAATTCCCCCTCACTCTTCTCTTCTGCAGACTAAATAACCCCAGTTCCCCCAGCCTCTCCTCATAAGTCATGTGCCCCACCCTCCTAATCATTTTCATTGCCCTCCACTGGACTCTCTCCAATTTGTCCACATCCCTTGGGGGGGGGGGGGAGGAGGAGAGGGGGAGAAGAAGACGACAGATGGACCAAAACTGGACGCAATACTCCAGGTGTGGCCTTACCCGTGCCAAATAGAGGGGAATAATCACTTCCCTCGATCTGCTGACAATGCTTCTATTAATGCAGCCCAATATGCCGTCGGCCTTCTTGGCAACAAGGGCACACTGCTGACTCATATCCAGCTTCTCGTCCACTGTAATCCCCAGGTCCTTTTCTGCAGAACTGCTGCTTAGCCAGTCAGTCCCCAGCCTGTAGCAGTGCATGGGATTCTTCCATCCTTCACATACGTCCCATCCCTTATCAGAGCCATGTACTACATCGGAGGAAATGCTAGAGAGCTCTCTTTTCCAGGAGTGGCTGCAGAGAAAATCCCCCGTGCAGAGGTGGCTGAGGGGCACCCAGTATGTTATAGAAATAGCAGGCTACAGGTGGAAGTGGCAGATTCAGCTGAAGAATTGATGGTCATTTTCCTACCCCACCTCAATCTACCTCCTTAAGAGCGGAGGACTTACCCCATAGGAAGCGTATGGGTGGGGGTCCCAGATTCCCAGGGGAGCTGGGGGAGATGGAGTGAATGTGGGGGTGCAGATATCTCCCCCCCAATAAAGTGCCTGAATCCCCCAGCTGCTATCGGGGGCAGGAGGAGTGACTACATTTGGAGCAGGTGAGACACTGGGCTGGAAGGTGAGGCAGAAAGCAGAGTGGCAGCTTCTCAGACAGGTGCGTTAGCCAAGAGCCCACCAGGGCCCAGAGCGTTCCCATCCCAGCACCGGGCATCAGCAGCAATAGGACGACGTTGCAGCAAGGAAGCAAAGGAAGAATCCTCAGGGTAAAGCCAGCTGCTGGGCGTGGAGGGACAGACACCAGCCCTCGCGGAGTCATTTCCACTTCACTTCCCTTCCTTCTCAGACCATTCCTTGTAGCTGCTTTCGTAGTTACGGGCCCTGCAGAGACAGGAAGTGACATATGGATCAGAATGAGAGATGGGAGGGACTATCCACAGCTAGATGGACCCGCTGCCTCTGGAGTGGAAGAGACAAACCCAGCCCTGTGACTGCTCATGGGCCAGAAACCCAAGTGGGACCAGAACATCAGAGGCGGAGCTGTGCCCAGAACTTTGAGAAATAACCTGTCCCCAGCACAGGGTCATACGGATGAATTTGAAGGGTCCCTGAGGAACCAAGGTAGCTGTGGGAACATTCCCTATGGGGTTAGAGCATAAGAACATAAGAACGGCCGTACCGGGTCAGACCAAAAGTCCATCTAGCCCAGTATCCGGTCTACCGACAGTGGCCAATGCCAGGTGCCCCAGAGGGAGTGAACCAACAGGCAATGATCAAGTGATCTCTCTCCTGCCATCCATCTCCATCCTCTGACAAATAGAGGCTAGGGACACCATTCCTTACCCATCCTGGCTAATAGCCATTAATGGACTTAACCACCATGAATTTATCCAGTTCTCTTCTAAACACTGTTATAGTCCTAGCCTTCACAACCTCCTCAGGTAAGGAGTTCCACAAGTTGACTGTGCGCTGCGTGAAGAAGAACTTCCTTTTATTTGTTTTAAACCTGCTGCCTATTAATTTCATTTGGTGACCCCTAGTTCTTGTATTATGGGAATAAGTAAATAACTTTTCCTTATCCACTTTCTCCACATCACTCATGATTTTATATACCTCTATCATATCCCCCCTTAGTCTCCTCTTTTCCAAGCTGAAGAGTCCTTGCCTCTTTAATGTCTCCTCATATGGGACCCGTTCCAAACCCCTAATCATTTTAGTTGCCCTTTTCTGAACCTTTTCTAGTGCCAGTATATCTTTTTTGAGATGAGGAGACCACATCTGTACGCAGTATTCGAGATGTGGGCGTACCATCGATTTATATAAGGGCAATAATATATTCTCAGTCTTATTCTCTATCCCCTTTTTAATGATCCCTAACATCCTGTTTGCTTTTTTGACCGCCTCTGCACACTGCGCGGACATCTTCAGAGAACTATCCACGATGACTCCAAGATCTTTTTCCTGACTTGTTGTAGCTAAATTAGCCCCCATCATATTGTATGTATAGTTGGGGTTATTTTTTCCAATGTGCATTACTTTACATTTATCCACATTAAATTTCATTTGCCATTTTGTTGCCCAATCACTTAGTTTTGTGAGATCTTTTTGAAGTTCATCACAGTCTGCTTTGGTCTTAACTATCTTGAGCAGTTTAGTATCATCTGCAAACTTTGCCACCTCACTGTTTACCCCTTTCTCCAGATCATTTATAAATAAGTTGAATAGGATTGGTCCGAGGACTGACCCTTGGGGAACACCACTAGTTACCCCTCTCCATTCTGAGAATTTACCATTAATTCCTACCCTTTGTTCCCGGTCTTTTAACCAGTTCTCAATCCATGAAAGGACCTTCCCTTTTATTCCTTGACAACTTAATTTACGTAAGAGCCTTTGGTGAGGGACCTGTCAAAGGCTTTCTGGAAATCTAAGTACACTATGTCCACTGGACCCCCCCTTGTCCACATGTTTATTGACCCCTTCAAAGAACTCTAATAGATTAGTAAGACACGATTTCCCTTTACAGAAACCATGTTGACTATTGCTCAACAGTTAGCTAGGAATTACTCTGTCCTCTCTCTCAGTAGCTAACCAAGACTTTGTCTCTGTGGCCTTGGTGAGAATCTGGAGTACCACCATCCCCTCCAGTGGGTTTACTCCAGAATACACCAGTATAAGCAAGATCGGTGCTGAGGGATATCTGAGCCCTCTCCTTCTCCACCCGACCCACTGATTTCTCTATTAATAACCCTATACGTGAGAGCTTAGGGGGGCGCTCAGAAGGGCTGGAGTCCATAGGACCCAGGGCATTTTAAGCACCTACACCCCTTGCCTCCAAACCCACAGAGCCCATGGTACGTTCACAATCTCCCTGAGGGTCTAGTGCCCCATGGTACAAGAGCCCAAGGTGGAGGGGCAGGCTCACTTGGCGTAGCCAAGGGTTATGGCGATCTTTGTGGCCTGAGCCGCTCTCCTGCCCCTCTGGCAGTAGAAGATCAAGTTCTCGTCATCCATCCGTGGCTTGTCCATGCCATATTTCATCTTAAACGTCTCAGGGTCCATCTTCAGGGCTTCCTCGACTTCTGCCGCTGGGTGGGGGAAAGAGAGAGAGATGATCGCAATCAGCAGTGTTGGTGTATCACATCTCCACTAGATGGGGATGTGACACTAGCTAATGGAGTTACTCCTTTAGCTCAAGTGGTAAAGGTCTGTATCTTGATGCTGAAGTTGCAGAGTTAAACCCTGATGATGATGATTGTGGGCGACTGCTACACTGCTCCATAAATACAGGCGATGATGCTCTTATGTTTATGCATACAAGTCCCACGTTCTTTATAAAGGGACACAAGCTACCACTTTTCCCACTCCTGAAATGCAGCACCTTCTGTGGTGGAACACAGCAAATGAGCAAGACACGGAAACTCTGCACGTCCATTTAGAACAGGAAGTGAAGTAGAATCCTGCATCCATTTAAAACCACCAAGGTAGTTTAAGGAAGGAGAGAATTCCCCAAGCTGGAATTTGGCCAGGGTTACACCCTATTAGGAGTGCTAGTAATAATGCAGAATTCAGGCCTGTATTTTTGCCTGAGATAGAATTTTAGATTTGTTTGCTCATTTAATTTTTGATACATTTATATTCTTACTAATATGTGTAAACAAAGGACAGACACTGTGCATGTTGCTTCTGCCTAGCCAGATACGTTTGTTAGTATAATGGGAACAGATAAGAACAGCTGAAGTGTTACTGGGTATAATGAAAGTATAATATAGGAGTGCACATGTTAACACTGCCTCAACCTCTATCTTAAGGGAAGGTCAAACAACCCGTTGGGAAGGGCAGGAGGGGATTGGGGGGAAGGTATAACACACTAAAAGCCAAAAAAGAAAAAAAAAAAAAAAGTGCACCTGTTCCTGACTGTACCACAACCTCACTCCTTACCCCTCCCATGGGATACAAAAGAGGTGGGACCAAACCCCCAGACTCATGACCCCCAAAACGGAACATGACCATCAATTGTAAGGGGGGGGGGGACCCCAAGCGTGCATTGCAGGTATAATGCTGCCTGCTAAAGTGGGGAGAGAACGGAACACTGGGGAACAAGGCTCTGCAGTGTCAAAGTTATTGACATGCTGCCTTAAAACCAACCCCAATAAACATCACATTGCCTGCACTTCGGACTTCTGGTCTTCTGCTTTCTGTCTGTGGGACAAGAACCAGGGGAGGGGGTGAAGGGAAAGCCCTCTACACACCCATCTGCTTGTGCACACGTAGGGTCTTCATTGATCCAGCTTTGGTCTCATGTCACTTCCCCAGCACACTGGAGAGCAGGGAAGAAAGAGCGCCCCCTGCTGAGTTACTAATTCCACTTTCTCCAGGGCTCTAGTGCTATGTATCAGGAACGATGGGCCTGGAGTCCTTGCAGCTGACCTGGGGCTGGCTGGCTCAGCCCTCAGGCAGGCTAATGAGCCCAGCTGGGCTGTGGCAGAGTCGCCTGATTGGCTCTTCCATTGGCTGCAAGGAGACTACGGAGCTGCATTTAAACTCAGCGGCAGGTCGCTGACTCCTCCATGCTTCTGCCCGCAGCTGCGATCACTCCTGTGCCCGCCTTGTTTCCAGTCCTGCTCCAGCCCTGCTCAGTTCCTGACTCCAGCTTTGACCCTTGGCTCTGACCGCTCGGCCTGACCGCTCATGCCCTGGTCTGTGACACTACATGTTGCCCTCTGCAGTGGGGGGGACGCTCCCTCTAAGTGCAATCGAAGCCCTGGTTGCTGGCACCCACAGCAAACCCTCACCTGGAATATTGACCGAGTTGGCGATATGGCCGTTCGCCACCTCCTCTGGCAACCGCACGTCGATAATCCGAGCATTCCCGCTGTCGACCAGCGCTTTCATGTCCTTGTGGGAAATGATGTTTCCTTTGTGGAAAGCAGAAACCAGCAGTCACTTCTTCCGCTCCCCCAGCAAGCCTTCGCCCCCAGCAACCAGGGGCAAACCCCTCTGCTCCCCCAATCACAGGGACGGAGAGTCGGGGGGTCATCCACAGGCTGCAGCAGATCAGCCCTTGCAGCCCCTCACATGGTCTAGTCTCCTCCCCGTGTGAGATGATTCCTAGCTACACTGAGGCCCTGTACACTGCTCTCAGTGAGAAACTGAACTTTACACCACCAGGGCCAGTGCCGTATAAAAGGGCCTTTGTCATATCTGTCAGAATTCTGATTTACACAATCTCTTGGGCAAAACTGGAATTACATTAAACCCAACCAACTTAAGTTTAAGTATTTTGGGAGTTCAGGGATTGTACGGCACTTCTCTTGGAGGATGGCCTTGACTAACACAATTTCTGGACGATATTAGAAACTTCAGGGGATGTTTTGGGACAATACATGGGAAGTGGATTTCCCAGGAAATACTTGGAGGCTGAAGGAAATGCAAACGACCCACCTCCATCTATCCTTTAGAACAGTGATTCCCAAACTTTAACAACCTGTGAACCCCTTTCACTAAAATGTCAAGTTTTGCGAACCCCCTCCTAAAAATGAATATTTCCAGGAATTTTCTCCTTTACCTGAGTATAAATTATAAAAGCAGTGATCTTGGAAATATAAAATTTGTTTTTATGGCATGCTTATTACACACTATTTATTATTTATCATTACAGCATGTTTATTACATTATGAAAACAGCAACACTCTTTCAAGATCTCACTTTCATAGCTTGTATCACTTTGAATAAGCCTGTTATAAGACAAGGCTCCTATGTTTCATCAAGGAGCATCAGATGTGAAACAGCAGGAAGGTACTGTATTTAAGAAGCCAACTCAAAGAGTTCCTCCTACACAAGCATTCAGGTCTTCAGCAGTCCAGGCAAACAACGCATGTTACAACAAAGCTTAAACTTGTTCTTCATAATAATTTTAAAAACAATACTAGCTGCCTATTTAATTTAAAAAAACAGCAAAAAATATCCACCTCCCTTTCCATTTCTTATAAGGAGTCTTGAAGTTTAAATCTCCTCAGTGTGATAGATATGCTTGCTTTATCTACTTAGGTCTTGGAAGTCCAGGGGCTCCGGGCTACTGGCCCTGTGCTGCTCGGGATCCCTGGGGACAGCTCTGCCTGCCATTAGGGTATTCCCCCCCCCCCCGAGAACCCCCTGTAACATTTCGCGAACCCCCAGGGGTTCACAAACCCCAGTTTGGGAACCACTGCTTTAGAAGCTGCACTTGGAGCAGAGATCGTGTTGTCTGGTGGATTATCTGTTCAAGGTCACTTCAAAGAACCCAACTGGATAAAGGAGTGACTCTCAGTGTTCTCTTCTGAACAGAGAGTGGGATGAACTTGACACCGCAGGGAAACCTCTGGGCGGGGCTGGGAAGGGCTGCTCCTACCAAAGCCTACATTGGAGGGGGTGATCTCTGGTAAGCTTATTAGCAGGCGTTTAGGTTTTTTAATTGTTTTTTCATATGTTTTCTCTGCAACACTTTTGCCTCAAAAATTAATAGGCTCATGTAGGAAGAACTGCAGTGCCTAATTAGCGCCAGGGCTTGCCCGGGCTGAGCCCCGGCATCTCCGGGCCTGGCAGTTCAGAGCCCCGGCATCTCCGGGCTTGCCTCATGAGTTATGAAAGTAAAAAAAAAAAATTGCTTGAGCCAACTTCCCCTTTGCCAGGTGGGTGTTCGACCTGCCCCCTGCCCTGGCCCCGGCCCACCCCTACACCACCCTCACCCCACCCCCTTCCCCAAAGTCCCCGCCCCCATTCCACCCCCTTCCCCCAAGTCCCCACCCTGCCTTTTCTCCGCCTCCTCCCCGCTCCGCCCCCTCCCTCCCGGAAAGTCCAAAGCACCGCCAAACAGCTGTTAGGTAGCAGGAAGCGCTGGGAGGTAGGCAGAGGAGTGGGGACACAGTGCACTCAGGGGAGGAGGAGGCGAGGAGAGCTTGGCTGCCAGTGGGTGCTAACCACCCGCTAGTTTTTCACCATGGATGCTCCAGCCCCAGAGCACCCACGGAGTCAGCGCCTATGAGCCCTGGCATTTCATTACAAATTAAGCACTGAAGAACCATGCGGTAACTTATAATTGTAGCAATTCCACTGTTATTAGTCTCTGAGGGGAAAGCCAGCAGGCCTGCTTGGGCAGACTAACCCAACACAGGGAAGGCAGGGAGCTGCAGCAGCCTGGAGAGACCCCAGCCAGCAAGGAGAGAGACCCATGTCTCCACCCTAGAGAGATGACAACCGGGGGAGCTGCAAGTCAGACCGGGTACCCTTGCTGGGCCAGTGAGGTGCAGGTGCCCTGAACTGACACAAGAATCAGGCCCCTTGTCTTTAGTAGGAGTCACTCATGGGCAAAATCCGGCCCCTATAAGGCAACAGCAGAGCCGGGTTATTCCTTTAACCATTGATTTTCCAGACACAGGATTCATTTGCTCCTGACATGCTGGAGCAGGGTTCAGGCTGTGCAAGACACCGGGGGGGAGGGGGGGGGGGGCCAAATTCTGCTCTCGTTCACACACTGTAAACTCTGACTGCTGCGGGCTGTATTCAAGGGCACACAGAGAGAGAGAGAGAGAAAGAGACCTGGATACAGAGCATGGAAGTGAATTTTCCCCACAGCTGGCCCTGGACCTGTAGACACGGCCGAGTCCAGTACTGAGGCTTATTGGGGGGAGATCTCCCAGCATTGCTCTAGCACCTGCAGCTTTGTCTAGACGAGGGGGAAAGGTTTAAAAAAGGCACGGGGGTAGCTCAGCCGATTTGAAACCCCACCCAGTGTGGATGTAGCTTACCACCTCCACAGTCACATCAGCAGGTCGTGCTGTAGTGTAGCCCTTGTCTAGCCAAGGGGCTCTGTCTACACACAAGAGTTGTCCCAGTTTAACGATGTCAGTACAGGAAAGGGAATAAGTCACCCCAGTCTGAGGCACCCTCACACCAGTATAACTGCATCCACAACTGGGATTGTGCCAGAATGACTATCTGTAAAAATAAAAATCACATCCCCACTCCCGCACCGCCTCACAGCAGAGTTATACCAGGACGGATGCTGTGTAGATAGGAAAAAAACCCACTGTTTTCCCTATTGAGTTTAACCCCAACTGAAAACCCCATTTGGCACCAATGTAGACAGTCTAAAGCCTTCAGCTCAGTTTGAATAGGTCGAGTTACAGTCTCAGCTTTAACTCAACCAGTTCAGCATCTAGGGTCATGGGAGGGGCTGAGTGCAAGAGGAAGAGGGCAGCTCCAGGGAACGGGGGCTGACGGCACGGTAGCTTTTCAGAGGAGGGGAGGGTTGGAATGCTTGTCATCGGAACTGGGCCCAGCAAACACACCTATCCCCAACTTCAGTCACTCCCAATCCCAGGGTGCACTAGGCTAGGGCAGGAGCCTCCTCCGGGTCTGTACCGAGGCCCAGCTCCGGAGGTCACATAGGAGGCAGGATACGCCAAAAACCACTTGTCGGCTCTCAGGAGACTCCATTCTCTGCGAAGGTTGCTCTTTTAGCAGGGCAGCCCAATGGGCTTCTGGTTCCAGGCTCTCCCCAGCCCTTGCAGCAAAGCACATGCCTGTTTTCCCATCAAGACGCTTGGGCACTGTCCAATCTTTAATCTATCGCAGCCAGTACAGGGAGTAGTTGCAGGAGGCCGGGGAAGGGGCAGTAACACCACCGGCTATTGTAAGCTTGCAAGTGACTTCCAAAGAGCCCAGTGCGGACGTGCGCACGCAACCACCCACCCACACGCAGGCTCTGCAAGTCCCCATTTCCTTACTGGCGTCCAAGTGGATGGCTTCCGATTTCTGAGTGGTCCCAACGTTGTTCTGAGCCTCGCAAAAATAATCCCCCGTGTCGAAGCTGGTTACGGGCTCATTCATCTGGAGTGGGAAAGAAGGCGTGAGGGAGGCATAGACAGAGGCGTAAACTCCCCACGAGTCAAGCAGCCCCCTGCCCCGTGCATACCAGCACTCCTGTCTTGGTGTCGATCGCGTAGCAGGAGTTCCTGAATTTCTCGTTGATCTTGGGGTTGGAGGTCATAAGGACGTCGTACCTGTAGCATTGGCAGGTAGGAGGTGGAGAGCCATCTGTTTCCATGCATGTCAGCACAAGGCAAAGAGGCACATGTTACAGATGACCCTTGAACCCACCGCTGTGACCCCCTGCCCTAAACACACCCAAGACGCGGTCATCTGCATTTGTTAAATTGCGTTTAGTCTAATCCAGTCAGTCATGGGTTAATAGAGGACCGGCTAAGTGACATGAAGGCAAACAAATGGCCAGCTCATTTTAAGTGAAGTAAGTGGTAAGCAGCATCCATGTCTAGCTTGATAGTCCGTTGACTCGTGAACTAAGTCAGTGGCTGGGCCCCCTTCCATTGACAGGGCTTTCTTGGCACTGCTCCAGGGCTGATCAGTGACGTTCCAGAGCTCAGGCCAGTGTAACTGTCATTCCCCGACAACGCACCTTTAATTGCGATGGGGAAGGAGTGAAAAGCGGTTCCTTCCTGACCCATGCAGAGATCCTGTGCTGCCCTGAAGCTTGATTATACTCATGTCAGCACAACTACAAATAGGAGTGGACTTTTCTTTAAAATCCAGCCACACTATTGTCTGGATCTCCTGGGACACATTCCACAGAGAGCAGCAGTTCCTTGCGTGGGTTCTGCACCAGCTGCCCTTTAATTCAAGAGAGGATTAATGGCACTCACTGGGCTGGCTCTTCCATTGCCCTGCTCCCTGGGCAGTCATTTACACCACAATAAAATGGGTGTGGAATGCAACTAAATCAGAGCAGCTCTCAGTGTTCTGGTGCAAACGACTGTACGAAGAGCAGGGAGACAGAATCAGGTGCCCGGCGTTCAACATAAATGGCAAGTGCACATGGGGAGAAGTGTCATGACCAGAAATTAACGCTTTGACTACGAGCCCTGCTGCTGGCAGTAGCCACCCTGCTGACAGGTGAAAGGTGCGATGCTGGCCGTGTGGGTGAAACCAGTGTCCCTCCCACTTTAATGGAGCAACTTGTCGAAACAAAATGTTTGACCAAAACTGCTGCAATCCTGAAGGAAGGAAACAGAGTTTGGTCCAACACTGGGCTCCCATTCGGTGACTGATTTCGCAGCGCTGGTGAAAGGTGCTAGACTGACAGCATTTGTGAGTGAGGCTCTGGGTACGGCCACAGAACAGGCACTGTAAAAGTAGTGCAATCTTCCCCCCCTAATCTTTTGCCAGGGACCTCAGCCCAGCCATGAAGGGACCATTTCTGGGGTGAGGACAGTCTCCATTGGTTTCTGCAGACAATACACCCAAGGTTCAGATTGGTGCTGACAGTGAGTCTTCAAGGTGTGAAAAAGTGGACTGACAGCACATCTGTATGAAGGGGATCTCTGCTTAAATGCCATTCGCATGTAATGCAAGATAAGCATGGACTTGCCCACGTCAGCAGGGGGAACAGTTACAGTGTCAGACTTCCTGAGTGCGTGTTACAGAAATAACAGTGCCCCCATGTAGCTAGGATTGTTTCTTCTTTGCCACATAATGGGCTATGCATTTACCTGTGCGAGGCAGTCCTCGAGAACCAGTTGTGTTTAACGGTTCTGAAGATGCGGAGCCAACAGAACTGGAGGCTTTTGAAACCATTGGATAATCTGGGCATTAGGCTTTCCCCAGGGCCCCCCTTCGAACCTGGCTAGCCTGACTGGATTACAGGATACTTGCCACTGCCCAAAGCAGCCTTATTCCATGGCTCTATTCCAGCAGGACTGACGCTGCTCTCAGGAAGGCCCTAAAGCTCCATTCATGCGCCGCTCTGGCCCTGCAGGTCCGTGGTCAGGGGACATGGGTGAGAATTTCAGAGAACCAGGTTTAGACGATTGAGGCTTCCCTACAGTCTAAGTCCAATGTGGAAAGAGTCTTGTTTCAGTGACCTCAGGCTAGTTTGCTATCCACTGATGATGCCGTGGTGTGCGGAGAGCAACATTGTTCAAATAAGCCATTGGACTCTTAGTAGGGAAAAATAATACCCTCCTTGCGGCAGGAGTCAGTGGGGAGGTTCCCCGGTCTGTGCCACGCAGGTTAGAAGTTCATAGTGCTTCCTTCGAATCTTAAACTCTATGAAAACACACTCCTTGCCCACAGTTAGCAACATGCCCCCAGGGGCCCCCTCTCTCCGAGACTAGAAGGCCTGGAACTTTAGCCATGGCAACCGGTCCCAAGTTGTAATTACAGAAAGGCAATAGTACCTTGGACGATGAGGTCAACTTCTGACTTATTTAGTCGGCCAATGCCCCCGCTCCCAGTCCAGAGGACCTCGCAGATGTACTTCCCCATGTCCTTCCGAGTCACCGAAGTGAAACGAATCCCCGTGGCTGTGAACTGAGCACGGTCTTTGTAGGGGTCTGCAGAGAAAGGGGAGACAGTGAGAAGCTGAGAGCACTTGGAGGTGGAGGAATCCAAGTGAGAGCCAGAACAGGCTGCTGGTGTGGAGAAGGGGGGGAAGGGCAGCCCCAAGAACCAGCCTCAGAGCAGAGAGCACGGTAAGGAGAAGAGCTGATTAAATGGGATTCAGTTCAAATACAACAAGAGGTCTCCCCATTGCAAAAGGAAGCTACATGCCCCTATGTCCAATAGCCAAGCCAGCCCAATCACAGCTGGCCGGGGGATGGAGGGGTTTGTTGCAGGGTTTAAGGAATGGGTTCTGTTATGCTGTGCTGCTGGCAGATATGAACTAGTTAGTAAGGAGGTTATTCCACCCCATTTCTTTCCTCGTAGCTTTTCCCACGAGTGCTCAGTGCTTTTAAGAAATGAGTTAGCAGTGGGAAAGCTGATTCCAGGCAAAGCAATCTAGAACGCTGTGTGTGGTTACACCAGTCACATTAAAAGACTGTTCTCAAACTGTTCAGCTGATATGGCTGAGCGACAAAGGGGTCTGCAGAAGGCGAGGAACCCATCTGCTAGGACAGAGGACACAAAATGGCTGGTTGGTTCTCGCCTGTCTTCGTAACACCTCAGCACATCTGTACACCACAGCTCAGCCATGGTAGCATCAGTGCATGCTGGGATTCCTGAAACACCTACCCCAGAGGGTCCAGCTCTGTTACTAGGAGAAGGCGCTTCTGGCTAATTTCCAGATGTGAAGCACTGCATTGTGGGAAAGTAGCTGAATCGGGGTAACTGCTGCCAATGCCTGTGGCTTCCTGCCCATATTGAGAAGTTACGGACTGAACTGGTTCAGAAGGACCCAAGCTAAAGACCTCACTTCGGATCAGGGTGGATAAAAATCAATGATTAAAAAAAAGTCTCATTTAAATTGGATACAGAATTATTTTCAAAAATAAACCTATTTAAAAATAAATTTGAAATTATTACAACCTGTATTAAGGCCAAACTTACTATAGTCTATTAAAATAATTTAAATTAAATTTTTTTTAAAAAGGAACAGTATGTTCACTGCTGAAGTTTTAATGAAAGTCTGAACTGGTGGAAGTCACTGGCTAAGGTCTTGAAACCAGAGTTTACTGACATGCTGAACCAGCTTTGGACTGCACATGCAGAAGAAGCTACTGCTGAGAGAATTTTTTTCCCTATTTTCAGTTTATTAACTAATTCATCTGAATGAGTCGTTCATTCATTAAACCGATTGGGAGCTGAAAAAGCAGAAAAGCTTGTTTTCTTCTTGCAGACTATGAATAAAAAGTAGATGTAAGAGAATGAGATCTACTAGCTCTAAAATCTTGCCATGGTGACCAGAAACAATCAGTTCAATTCACTAAAGTTATACTTTGTTTAATAAATTAGTTTTAAATGCTAAACATACTGTCAAACTTTTCTTATTTATCCAGTGCACGTAAGGTGGTTTTATTTAACTGCTTAAAAAACGTTTAAATGCTGAGTTTGTGCCTTTTTATTTGAATTCCGATCTCCAGAGTTTGACACAAATCAATCACAATAAAAGTTAAATCAAGTAAATAAGAAATGCATAATTCCCCATTTTCAAACAATAAAAAATGTAAACTTTAAGAATTTGAAGAACTGTATGTTAAGCTATATAATTGCTTAACTAAATGTGGATCCACCTGCTTAGCAAAGAGCACCAGCAAACTTGGGGTAAAGCTATATTTAGTTGCAATTGAACACATTTTAATGAATATCAATTACTAAAAATCAATGCTTCTTTAGGAAAATAACCGGGGGTGGAGGAAGCCTCCCAATTCAATGGGTGAACTATACTAAGCTACTGAGGGGGCACCAACCACCTGCAGCAGCACCCCAGCACTAAAACCTTAATCCCGGCCCTGGTGTGGTGGAGCAGGCTGGAGAGTGAGTCTGCCCCCCACACATCCCCACAGCTAGGGTTGTCAACTTTCTAATAGCAGAAAACCGAACACCCCTGCCCCACCCCTACTCCAACGCCCTGCCCGGCTCACTCCATTCCCCCTCCCTCCCTCTCCCCCACCCTTGCAGGGGGTTGGGGTGCAGGAGGGGGTACGGGCAGGGATGAGGGCTTTGGGGCACTGGAAGGGGCTCCAGGCTGGGTCAGGGGGGTGGGATGCAGAAGGGGTGAGGGCTCCAGGATGGGATGGCATCCGGAAATGCCAGCCTGTCGGATCCGCAACATGCTCCGCAGCCGGAGACCCCCACTACCTCTCCTTCGATGGGGTCGCCTTCGATTTCCAAGGCACCTGCACCTACATCCTGGCCAAGACCTGCACCAACACCGGGAACCTGACATTCTTTGCCGTGAAGGTGGAGAATGTGCCCTGGGGCAATGGGAAGATGTCTGTCACCAAGCTGGTGTCCTTGGAGGTCTACGGGCTCACGCTCACCCTGCTGCAGAACAGGATGGGGCTTGTCATGGTAAGTCCTGCTCAAGATGTTCCCAGGGGGCTGAACCCTGCAATGGGGCAGCCCCACTGATGTGGCAATGCAAGGAGCACTTGTCTCCTGGGTCACTCATTAGGAGCGCGCAGGCAGGAGGGGTCAGACACTCAGGTTCTGATCCTGACCTTATTGGCACCAGGGCCAATCCAGAGGCATCCCGCTGAAGAAAGCAGAATCGCTCTGGATTTTCTCTGGGACAAGTGAGATCGGAATCCTGCCCTCAGCTCATTGCGCTCAGTGGATGATTGCAGAGTAAGCCCAGGGAACTGATATCAGAATCAGGCCCTGATGCCATTACACTGGAAGAGGTGACCCTGGATTTACCTTGGGGTCAGTGAAATCAGAAGTGACCATAACATAATTGAGTTCAGTGGAGTCACTACAGATTTGCCCAGGTGTCACTGAGACCCTATCTTGTGCCCATAACCCACCCCTACAGCATCCACTCCCCCGACTCACAGGGAATGCTCCGTCTCTTCCATGTGGACGGGGCGTCTCACAACCTCCCTGTGGTCGTGACCGATGGGCAGCTCCAAGCATATCAGCATGGTGGAAACGTGCTGGTGCAAACAGACTTCGGCCTCACTGTGAGCTATGACCTGGTTTACCACGCCAGAGTCACCATCCCAGGGAACTACCAGGGCCAGACGTGCGGCCTGTGCGGGAACCACAACGGGCGTTGGGACGACGAGTTCCTGCTCCCCGATGGAAGGGCGGCCCCTAACGTGGCAGCGTTCAGTTCTGCCCGGAAAGTCCCGATCCCGGGGGTGGCCTGTGAGGATGGATGCACCAGGAACAGCTGTCTGGTCTGCAAGGAGATGAAGAAGGACTTCTTCAAACAGCGCAAATACTGCGGGTTGCTCACGGTGCCCGATGGCCCCTTCGCCACCTGCCACAGCACAGTCAGCCCCACTGTGTATTTCAACAGCTGTCTGTATGATCTGTGCCTGGGCAATGGGGACTCCCAGGTCCTGTGCCAGAGCATCCACAGCTACGTGACAGCCTGCCAGGAGTTCCGGGTCACCGTCCAGCCCTGGAGGAGCACCTCCTTCTGCAGTAAGTGCCGTGATGCTGGTGTAGCACAAGGGCCTGTCCCACTCGCTCCCCTCCCTCTGCAGGTATCTAGGTATCTCATTCCAGGCCGCTGGGCTTCTTGAGAGACTCCTTTGGGTGGGAACCAACAACTTCATGTTCCGTTATAAAGGTGACCTGATCCTCTCGTCCCTGTTAGATTCTCCTCTCCTTCATGTCTGTCCCTCTAAGGTGTGGGGTGAGATCTCTCCAGCCATCAATTACTTCTCTCTCTGCTTTAGCTCTGAGCTGCCCGGCCAACAGTCACTACAAGCTGTGCGCCGACCTCTGCACCACCACCTGTGCCAGGATCACCGATGCCAGGAAGTGCCCAGACACCGGCGCCGAAGGCTGCCAGTGCGATGATGGCTTCCTCTTTGATGGCCAGGGCTGCGTGCCTCTGCAGATCTGAGGGTGCTTCAAAAAGGGGATATATTACAAGGTACTGCCCCCTGCTGGGGTATTAAATCCTATCCGTTCGCTTCCTCCATGCCCTGCTCTCATCAGCCATGTTGGATCAGACCGTTGTCACTTGCCAATGGCAATACATGAATCTCTGTAGAAAGGCGAAAGGCACTAATGGTGCAAGGCTTGTTCCATGAACCGTGTCCCTGCAAGGGCAGTGGAGTCTAGGGGTTGGAGCAGGGAGCTGGGAGTCAGGACTCTTCGGTTCTCTCCCCAGCCCTGGGAAGGCAGTCATGCTGTTATACTTAGAAAATGAAAACCAGCAGGATCTTATTCAGGGAATAAGGCAATAGTAGGGGATGTAACATTACAGTAGTTGTGGGGGACCATCCGGAAAATATGTCATACCAATGGTAAGCTGTTATCTGTCTCTCTGCAGTGGCAATTCTTAACATATCCCTGTTTGTATTCATAATATGGATGGTTCGGTTTCCCACATTCCCTTTTGTTTGTTCTAGGAACTGTGTTACCTCTTTACCTTTTAATAGGTGATTGGTGAATTCCTGCCATTCAATATCAAGATTGACAGAGAATTCAGCTAAATCAGTGCTCACAGTAAGATGAGATTTTTCTGGCTGTGGTAGATAGTAAGTGTGATTATTAACTAACATGGCCCCCTCCCCACAGGAGCTGCACCCCAATGGCTCTAACCGACATGGCTTCCCCCCCCCCCGCAAGAGTTGCTCACTAACAGCTCCAACCAACACAGCCCCGTCTCCCACAGGAGCCGCTCCCTAATGGCTCTAACCAGCGTGGCCCCCTCCCCCACAGGAGCCGCTCGATAACGGCTCCAACCGACGCAGCCCCCTCCCCCACAGGAGCTGCTCCCTAACGGCTCCAATGGACGCAGCTCCCTCCCCCACAGGGGCCGCTCCCTAATGGCTCTAACCAATGCAGCCCCCTCTCCCTCAGGAGCTGTTCCCTAATGGCTCCAGCTGACACAGGCCCAGCATTGCCAGTCTTGTGTTTTTTTCACAAGTGCCGGGGTTTTGCCGGGGGGCTGGGGCTTGTCTGGTGATGGCGCGAGAAGCTCCAGGCCCCTGGTGAAGTCCAGCCCCGCTGGGAGCCAGCAAAGTCGCTCCTCTCCGCTCACCGCTCTGATTGGGGGAGCAAAGAGTCCAGCTGCCCAGGGTGGTGCCGCTCCCTCCCTTCCCCTGTCCCATGAGCAACGGGATGGGACAGCTCCTATGCTCCTCCCCCACCCACAGCACCCACCCTGGGAAGGGGCAAATGGGGGTGAGGAGCCCCAGGAGCTGCTCCCAACCCATTGCAGGCCTCCCTGGGACGGGAGGGAGAGGGGTGAAAAATCCCAGGAGGAGCAGAGGAGAGGCTGTGGGGGGCTGAGTTGAGCAGGTGGGAGTCTGGGATTGCTGGGGCGGAGGCTGGGGCTGAACTGACGGGGGATTGATGGAGGTGGGGGCTGGGGTGCTGAACTGAGGGGAGCTGTACTGCTGGGGTGGAGAATGGGGAGCTGAACTGGGGGTGTTGGACTGATGGGGATGTGGGCTGGGGTGGGGTGGGGGGGCTGGACCGATGGAGGGTGGGCAATGGGGGGTTACTGAGGTGGCTGAACTGATGGGGGGAATGGGTGCAGAGAGAATAGAAGGGGGAACTGGGGGACAGGATTAATTACTGCACAGGGGACAGGCAAATGTGGGGGTGACAGCTCCTGCAACAGGGACCAAAATCCCCTTCCCTTAGGAGAGTGGGCAACATGAATTGTCACAGACACGCACTGAGGTGGGCGGGAGAGTTCTAACATCAAAAGACAGGCCGCAATTCACAGTGCAGTCCTTTTAAAAGAAGCTCTTTATTTCTTGGGGCCGATTTCATGAGATTTAGGGTCTGACTCACAATTTTTGATCTCTTGAGATTGGCAATACCATAGACCCCTCCCCCACAGGGGTGGCTCCCTAAAGGCTCTAACCAGAGCCGTCCCCCTCCCCCATGGTTGGCCTCACCAATTCCTAGTCTTAGTCCTTTTGAAATCCCAATGAAATAGTTTTTCTTCAGTATTTGCCAATTTGTGACAATCAAAAGGCTTTGAAGAGATGGTCCAATTTCAATGATGTTCTGATGGAAACCATGCAAATTCCAAAACCCACCTGGTTTTCTCCCAGCTTGCTGACCTGGCTCTTTGGCATCTTGCCAGCAGGATTGCCTCAGAGCCGGGTCTCCATTTCCCTTCAGAGAAAATTTTGCAATTGATTAGATTTATTCTAAATTGGGACGGAACCAATTTTCGAAATATTGAAATCCTCCACCATAAAGAATTACTTTTCTCCAGCCAGTTCTATCTAACATGATGCTATAAACTATTTCTGGCTCCGATTTGGGACCAGATTCACTGAAAATTTTGGATGGGGCCCATTGCTAATCTGAGCAGAGGTCAGAATGAAATGTAAATGACTAGTGCCGTCGATTGTGACCTTTGCCCTTTCTTTCTCACCATGAAGGTGAATAACACCAGGGCCCACTTACCCATCTCCCTCAACAATGGGGCCCTTCGGCTCTATCAGAGCGACACCTCCCTCGTCCTCCACACCAACTTCAACCTCAGAGTGTCCTACGACTGGAACAAACACCTGAGGGTCACCGTCCCTAATGACTTCTCTGAGAGCCTGTGCGGTCTGTGCAGCAATTATAATGGGGACCCTTCCGATGACTTCTGGACCCCAGCCGAGGATCAGGATCCCAGTGCCATACTCCAGGAGCAAAACTGGGAAGTGGAAGATGAGGATCAGTTTTGCTGGCACAATTGCATTGGAGGTTGCAGACCCTGTGCCCCCAGCATAGCCAGAAAGTACAAGGAGGAGGCCTCGTGCGGCCTGATAACCAAGGTCTCAGATGGGCCCTTCAGCCAGTGCCACATCAAGGTGGATCCTACAGTCTACTTGGACAACTGCATGTACGATCTGTGCCACAACGACGACTACAGGAAGGCCCTGTGTGAGGTCCTGAAGGCCTACGTGGACGCCTGCCAGCTGGAGGGGGTCAGGATTGGAGAATGGAGGCAGCTGGCCAGATGCCGTGAGTACAGATTTGAATGCCAACATTATATAAACGGGTCTGGGGGTCAGCACTCCTGCATTCTATTCTTCTCCTTAGGAGGGAGTGTGGCCTAGTGCTTTGAGCAGTGGTTGGGATATGAGGACTCTTGGTTGTACTGTACCTACAGTATCTCTGCCTGTCTGTCTATGGTATTTCTAAGGTGGCTCTCACTGTGAATATATAACATCTGCCGATGACACATGGGAGTCTGAGATAAGTTGATGCCAATTTTTAAGTCAATCATCCCTTTATGGGCCTGATCCTTTAGGGTGCCAGGCACCTCCTGCAATGTGATGAGCATCATTGACTCTTCTTGAGGTGAGTGGGATTGGAGAGCTCTCTGTGCCCCATTAGAGATGTCCCTTTCTGTCTATTTTAAATTCTGCTTTTTCATGGAGAGAACTTGCTGCTAAATCTGTGGGTCCTTCACTCTCCAGCCATGGAGTGCCCCCTGGAGAACAGCCAGTACCAGCTCTGTGGAACAGCCTGCCCAGCCACGTGTGTGGACCAGTCAGTCCCCAGCAGCTGCCAAGACCCCTGCGTGGAAAGCTGCCAGTGTAAGGATGGTTTTGTGCTGAGCCAGGGCAAATGCATCCCACAGGGCAACTGTGGGTGCCAGTTTAAAGGGTGCCCCATGCCCCCAATGAGAGCTTCTGGATCGAAGAGGCATGTGGGACATGGTGCATGTGCAATGCAGCCACTAGACAAGTCGAATGTGTGGGTGCTACATGCAAACATTCAGAGAGATGCGGGCTAGTGAATGGCGTACGGGGCTGTTACCCTTCCAGCTATGCCATCTGCTCTGTGACAAGGAATCTGTGCTATGCCACCTTTGATGGACAGAGATACGACTTCCAAGGGCACCTGACACTACCAGCTCACGGCTCTGTGCGAGAAGGCAGAGGGACTGGTGGACTTTAAAGTCTACTTCCAGGAGAACAATACCGCTCCTGTACAGATCAAGGTTTATCAGATTAACCTCAGGGTCAGCAATCAATTCCCTGGGAAAGTCCTGGTGAGTTTCTCAAATTGTCTCTAATCTCTCTAAAACATTTGTGGAAAGTCACCTGTGTGATCCAGAAAAGTTGCAGACAGCGCATGGAAGGATTTTGAAATATAGGGTGAATTGTAACCACATTCTTCTATAAACAGGGAGCCAATGGAGATATTTAAGGACTGAGGTGATGTGGTTACACTTCAGATGTGTGAGAAGGTGTCTGAATCATAGGACTGGAAAGTACCTCGAGAGGTCATTAGTCAAGTTCCATGCAATCATGGCAAGATTAAGTATTACCTAGACCATTCCTGACAGGTCGTTGTGTAACCTGCTCTTAAAAATCTCCAATGATGGATATTCCACAACCTCCCTAAGCAATTTATTCTAGTGATTAACTACCCGGACAGTTAGGAAGTTTTTCCTAACGTCCAAACTAAACCTCCCTTGCTGCAATTTAAGCCCACGGCTTTTTGTCCTATCCTCAGAGATTAAGGAGAAAATTTGTTCACCCTCCTCCTTGAAACAACCTTTTATGTACTTGAAAACTGTTATCATGTCCCCTCTCAGTCTTCTCTTCTCCAGACTAAACAAACCCATTTTTTCAATCTTTCCTCATAGGTCATGTTTTCTAGATCTTTAATCATGTTTGTTGCTCTTCTCTGGACTTTCTCCAATTTGACCACATCTTTCCTGAAATGTGGCACCCAGAACTGGACAAAATATTCCAATTGAGTCCTAATCAGTGCAGAGTAGAGCAGAAGAATTACTTCTTGTGCCTTGCTTAAAACACTCCTGCTAATAGCAACAGTGTTACACTGTTCAATCATATTTAGCTTGTAATCCATTATGACCTCCAAAACCCTTTCTGCAGTACTCCTTCCTAGGCAGTCATTTCCATCTTCTATGTGTGCAACTGATGGTTCTTTCCTAAGTGGAGCACTTTGCATTTGTTACTCCTGGGGAAATTCTCGCATAATTTTGTATTTACCCACATAAAAAACATTTTCCTAAGAAGTGCTGCAGTTCTGCCTTTTTCCCACCAGAGGCCGCTGTGATACCAGAACAGCCAGCTGCTTTATGCCTGCTGTTATAGTGCCACAGCGGCCTCTGGTGTGCAAAAGTCAGAATTGCAGCACTTCTGAGGCAAAATGTATTTTATGCGGGAAAATACTAAATTCTATGGCCAGTGATGCAGAATTCCCCCATGAGCAGCACCTTGCCCGTGGAGCCAGTTTAGGACAGAGTGGGGCACACAGGGCTGCTGGGGGGTCACAGACTGGGATTCAGAATGACTTGTAGGGAGGACAGACTGGCACATGGGCTCAGGAGCTAGTTGGGTGACAGCGTTGAGCCTGGGGAGGGGGGAGGGAGGCTGCAGAGACCCGTGGGGATGAGGGGTTTGGGGATGGGGCAGATGTGCCTGACTGAATGGGAGAGGCTTGGGGTCATCCAGAGTCTGCATGGGGGAGGCTTCCCAATACCCTAACAATCCCACCCCCCATGAAGAAAAACCTCCCACCCACACCCAACACTCTCCAGTTTCACTCCTAGGTTCCTTCTCTCTCCCTGAGGTCCTCCGTTACCCCTGACTCCCCAGGCCTTTGCCCTGCTTCTGACAGGTGCAGGAATTACAGTTCTGTATTGTAATATAAATGAATTACACAAAGTTCTGTTTCAGAGTAGCAGCCGTGTTAGTCTGTATCCGCAAAAAGAACAGGAGTACTTGTGGCACCTTAGAGACTAACAAATTTATTAGAGCATAAGCTTTCGTGGGCTACAACCCACTGCATCCGAAGAAGTGGGTTGTAGCCCACGAAAGCTTATGCTCTAATAAATTTGTTAGTCTCTAAGGTGCCACAAGTACTCCTGTTCTTTTTACAAAGTTCTGTATGAATATGCCTAGTAAGGAATCTGTCAAAAACAACTTTGCCAGAATCTTTTCTTTTTTTTCTTCTTCTTCTTTTTTTTTTTTTTTTTTTTGGTCTATACATACTGACAGATATCTTGAAATAAATTACCAAAATAATTGAAACTGGCATGATTATATTGTGTTATTTTGACAAATAAGATATGCAGAATTTTGCAGAATTTTCAAACATTGTGGGCAGAATTTTTTATTTTTTGGCGCAGAATTCCTCCGGGTGTAATTTGTCCTTATTGAATTTTATCTTATTTACTTCAGACCATTTCTCCAGTTTGTCCAGATCATTTTGAATTTTAATCCTATCCTCCAAAGCACTTTCAATCCCTCCCAATTTGGTATCGTTCACAAACTTTATAAGTGTCCTCTCTATGCCATTATGTAAATCACTGATGAAGATATTGAATAGAACTAGATCCTTGCAGCCAAAACTGATCCTTGATATGCTCTTCCAGCTTGACTGTGATCCACTGATAACTATTCTCTGGGAACAGTTTTCCAACCAGTTATGCACCCACCTTATAGTAGCTCCATCTAGGTAGTATTTTCCTAGTTTGTTTATGAGAAGGTCATGCAAGACAGTATCAAAAGCCTTACTAAATTCAAGATATACCACATCTACCTCTTCCCTCCCATCCACAAGTGTCCACACTGTCAGAGTGTGCTCTCACCCCCAATGGGGCACCTCCTTGTGGCTGCAGCTTGGAATTAGCTCTGCCTTTCTGAAGCCCCTGCCTGCGAGTGCTGACTGTATGACACTCTCTCTACCTGAACTCGATGGCTCCCTCCTGGTGGCTTGGCCCTCTGGCTAGGTCACTGTAGTTTCTCCTTTCTGGGAGGTTTGTGTACCGAGTGTCACCAACTGCCCCAGGCAGTCTTCCAATTCACTGCCCCTCTATGGTGCCACATCCCCAGTGGCTGGTAGGGGAACGTGGGCTCACCCTCATCTTTGGGTTCCAGCCCAGGGACCCTAAAACCAGCAGCTAAGGTCTACCCTGTCCCATGCCTTGTTTCTGTTTCCTTGGATTGCTTCCTATGTTGCCTCTATCAGTCTCCTTCTCTACCCTTCTCCGGCTACACCCTTCCCTCCTGGCCAAGACCCCCTCACCTCTCCCTAGCCTCAGAGAGTGACTGCAGACCTCCTCCCTGCAGCCCCCTTCTGCCCTAAGCTACCTTGCTTTATACCAACCCCACCTGTTCCTGTTCAGCTTCACTCTTTAATTAGTTCTCATTGCTCCCTGGCTCCTCCTCCAGGTGCATCTTAGGTGGTTAATTGGCCTGTCTAGCCACCTTAACCCTTTCAGGGGCAGGTGTGGGGTGAGCACTCCCTCACAGTGTCAATAGCATCCAGCAGAGGTGGGAACCTGGGGAGCTGGGGCTCAAGTAGGACAGAGAGGAGGGACCTGCAATAGCTAATGCCAGGGGAAATTCAAGTCTGGTTAGAGCTGGGATTCAGGCAAGCTGTAGGGAAGGAAGCAGGCCGGACTGGATGATTATTTGAACAGAGGTGGCTTATTATTGTAATCATGGACCAGAGTTCTGTGCTGGTGTGAGAGGTTCCACCAGAGGTGAGCAATGTTTCATATCCCATGTGTCTTGCTTTAACAGGTGAACACTTTCCTGATGAATCTTCCCTTGAACCTCATTGATTAAAAAATCACTGTGTATACGAACACAGCAGACAGAGACAGACACACACCTTGTTTGTGGGAGAGAGAGAGAGAGATGCACACTGCCCCTTTAAGTAAGCTGACCCACTCTTAAGTGCATTGTCTTTTTAAGTGGATCAGGAAGTTGAGACAGCAGCTGCTGCCCCAAGCACTCTCTGTCTCTCTCCACCGGTGTCACCTCCCTGCTCTATATGGAGAAGGGGTAAGCAGGGTGCAGGAGCAGGGGGACACCCTGACATTATTAACAGGTGTGTTGTGAGCAAGACACGAGAAGTCATTCTTCCGCTCTACTCTGCTCTGGTTAGGCCTCAGCTGGAGTATTGTGTCCAGTTCTGGGCACCACATTTCAAGAAAGATGTGGAGAAATTGGAAAGGGTCCAGAGAAGAGCAACAAGAATGATTAAAGGTCTTGAGAACATGACTTATGAAGGAAGGCTGAAAGAATTGGGTTTGTTTAGTTTGGAAAAGAGAAGACTGAGAGGGGACATGATAGCAGTTTTCAGGTATCTAAAAGGGTGTCATAAGGAGGAGGGAGAAAACTGGTTCACCTTAGCCTCTAAGGATAGAACAAGAAGCAATGGGCTTAAACTGCAGCAAGGGAGGTCTAGGTTGGACATTAGGAAAAAGTTCCTAACTGTCAGGGTGGTTAAATACTGGAATAAATTGCCTAGGGAGGTTGTGGAATCTCCATCTCTGAAGATATTTAAGAGTAGGTTAGATAAATGTCTATCAGGGATGGTCTAGACAGTATTTGGTCCTGCCATGCGGGCAGGGGACTGGACTCGATGACCTCTCGAGGTCCCTTCCAGTCCTAGAATCTATGAATCTATGAATTAGCCCCCCCGCAAAGCAAGCAGGAGTCTCTGGGAGCAGTTCCAAGGCATAGGGCAGGAGCAGCACATGGCAGTGGGGGAAGGGACAGTTGAACTGCTGGCAATTGATAGCCTGCTGGGCGGCTGCAGCACAGGGACCTTAGGGGAGTAGGGAGCTGATAGGGGGGCTGCTGGTCCACCCCGGTTCCAAGCCCCCACCAGCTAGCTGCAACGGGCTGCTCTTCCTGCAAGCAGAGGACAAAGCAGGCAGCTGCCAAAGGGGAGCATTGCACAACTTTAAATAAGCATGTTCCCTAATTGATCAGCAACGTTAACCGGGACAAGGGAGGTCTAAGTTGGACATTAGGAAAAAGTTCCTAACTGTCAGGGTGGTTAAACACTGGAATAGATTGCCTAGGGAGGTTGTGGAATCTCCATCTCTGGAGATATTTAAGAGTAGGTTAGATAAGTGTCTATCAGGGATGGTCTAGACAGTATTTGGTCCTGCCATGTGGGCAGGGGACTGGACTCGATGACCTCTCGAGGTCCCTTCCAGTCCTAGAATCTATGAATCTATGACAGTTCTATTACGAGATAAATAAAAAGTGTTGCATATAAATAAAAAGGTGATACATTTAATGTTTGATATTTAATAGGCTATTTATCAGTATTAATTCTCACTGTGCCGCAGTTTATCCATCTTTAAAATGGAGAGAATACCTGTCTGCTCCACACCGTTTTTTGTGACTAGACTAAATGAACATCTGTACTTACTTTCCTGCACAGAAAGAAGCAGAATCATCTATTACATGACCTTGGTTCTGGCAGATAAGGCTCTTTACCAGCCACTGCTTGCAGAAGCTGTGGGCACAAATTAGGCCAAGCACTTGTGGAAATAACAGCTCCCAACACACCAGACAACTGAACCCTTTGAGGAAAAACCCCTCCTAAGAATCCAGCCATGACAATCCATCTCCTTCACCATCCAAGTTCTGGAACACTCCTGAAACCTCTGGGACAGCAGCTCCATGGCAATAATTTCTACTTCAACAGTTTCCTTGTAATCACTGCAGAACCATGCACCTCTGGCTTTCAGAACAGCTAAGGCAGGGCACTAAATGTTTAGCTGGGCTCACGTCTTTGATCACACCCATCATGTTTGGCAATCTCATATGTGGTGCTTTCTGGCAAGAATGTAGAAATCACATCAGATACAAATTAAGACCCACAGCAGCAGAGACCAATGCTTAATTGTATGTTTTAAAAAAGCCAAAAGAGAGACACTCTTGCTACAGCATTTCATGTAGCATACCACACTAAGGGAATTAGAGTGAATGACAAATGGCCAAAGGAACTTAAGGTAACTAAGCCCTTTTGTACATAGTAGTATTACATATCTACGTAGTATGTGCTAAGTAAAGTTTGAGATATCACATCCATGGAGCAGTTTTCTTTTTAAAAGTAAGATCTGTTAACCTGTAGTCAGTAACACAAAATGTCTTAAGACCCTATCAGTGTTTTTTAGTAGTTAGAGCAGGGGTGTGAAAGTCAAAACTTGAATTCAGTTCCCACCTCTGTCACTGACTTCCCTTACACCACTTACACTCACTCCACCAAAATGAGATTAATAATAATTAATTACTTCACAAGGGTGTTCTGTTGTTTTAATTAATGTTTGGCACTTCAATATTTGATGATGAAAGGATCAGAAAGAGTTAATTAGGGTATTGCTTTAATATCTGATATTTAGAGCAACTGTCAGTTTATAACTATAAATGTATTTGTACAATGTATGGCTTGATGAAAAAGATATATAATGCTTTTCTTCAGCAGGTACTTTACTTCAAAAGACAAAGTAGATCATTGAAATTGTTATACCAATAGAATAAAAACCAGCAGGATCTTATTAAGAGGGATAAGGCAAAGATGCCACATTTATTGTAAATATACTGATAAAGCAAAAGATAAAAGTAAACAATGTTGTTTGACTACTTATTTCTTATACACACACACACACACACATACATATATATATATAGAGAGAGAGAGAGAGAGAGAGAGAGGTTCATTCACACAATCATTCATTTAAGTTCTGTATAGGTGTTATAGTTACCAGCCTAGAAGTTGCTCATGCCAAGTTACTGGCCAGGTATCTTGGTCATGAGGATGGAGCCGAGTCTGTGTCAGATGCACCTGATGCTCCTGGAGGTTGGCAGAAGCACCAGAGACTCAAAGTCCTCAGTCTTGAGAGTCCATTCTTATAGGATTTAATTCCTATGTTAGTTTATGGGAGCTGTTTCATCCTGCTGTTGCTGACTCAATCAGCAGATGGCACATTCCTGTCCAAAGTGGCACATTCCTGGTGGCTCCACACTGTCCAAAGTTTGTGTTTCTCATCCTTCCAGGTGATGGGGTGGATCCCAGTTTACCCTCAGGGGGTTGTCTGGTGGTCCTACTCGACACATTCTTCGGCCGATGGATACTCCCTTTCTAGGCTGGCACCTCCCTAACCATTCATGTATATCAAGCATTCATCAGCATACATTCCATATCTTAACCATATTTTAATTTACTGTCTCCACCACTTTCAGGCTGTGTGCTAATTCATTTGAGATTCCCGGCCCTTTAATCACAGAGAGTGGGGGTCTGTCCTAGGAGCCGTTGAATGAAGTGAAAGTCACTTAACGGCTTATAGTGTTTGTTTACATTGTATCAATTACTTCAAGAACAAAGTCAATTAACTTGTTTGTAAGTTTTACATAGTAACAAAGTATCTTTCACAGGATAGATATAAGCAATGGTTTCTACAGACAGTAGCTTACAAGTTTTAACAGAAGACCCAAGAGATTTTTGTACTTGGTGAAACTGTTGGATTTTAAAGTGTGGGGGACAAATTATGAGGGGGTCACTGTCACTTGGGGGAATCACTGTTAGTACCTTCTTTAATATCCCTACAAAATATTATCTGTAGTCAGTCCCTGGGGCACAGATGTTAAGCAATTTCTACAAGTCACAGTCAGTCAAAGCAGAACCATAAAAAGAACCCAGATCTCCTGATTCACCTGTTCTATCCTCCGCTCTCTAGCTACCTGTCATGTGATGAACTACACCTTCTGTGATGGACTACTTTTACTGAACCAGGGCTGACTGCAGACAGACACCAGAAATGCCGGCTGTTAGCCAAGCATGGGAAGCAGAACTCGGGATCTTCAGCTCCAAAAATAGGCCTCTGTCACTTGAGCACAAAGAGAATTACCACCAGTTCTCCCTAAACTTGGAGCTTTTATTTATCTTTTTGGGCTAGTCTCTAGAGAGGGCACATACTCATAAACAAATGGGCAGGGCAGGGGCAGGCAGGGATGCACACATATATAACAGCCACTACATCACCCCCTTTTTGTGAGTTAACACCTGGTTGTCATGGCAATTGCACCACAGCCTTCATTGTGACATCCTCTAGCCCAAGCAAAGCTATTGAGGCAATCAACAAAAGTCAGTGCGCAACTTGGCCTCAGAGAGAGACAGTTGGTGCCGTGCTATACTGCAGCAATTTTCAGTTGTTAGTCATTACAAGATTTGGCATTCCGACCTCAGAAGTAAGTGAGTTTTTCCATGTACCCAATATAAGAGAACTGTGTGAGGTTTTTTATGAATGGAGTTGTGGGGCCACAGGGGTTTCAGCCTAGTTCTCAGTGGGCATTAGATAGATTATTCCTGTAACTTTGAACCTAGATGATTCCAAATGAAAACAAAGCTAACAAAGAAAAGCCTGAAAGAATCTTAACCTAAATAGGACTTAATCAGTCTCTTAAACAGAGGGATATTCTATGAGATATGGGAACAGTTTTAAGGCCAGTTTCAGCTGCAGAGATCACCTCATTGTTTAATTAATTCCTTTGCCCTATCATTAATGAGATGAGTACCAACCTGAAAAACAGTCCTATCTTCACAAGTCAATAATAATCCTTTGTCTAGCCAGTGATCCTAAATATATATATATAGAGAGAGAGAGCACCAATCACCACAACATCTCTCTATCCATCTACCAAAGTAGGGAAGTACTATTTACCTCTCACATAACACAAGAAAAAGGGGTCACCCAATGAAATTAATAGGCAGTAGATTTAAAACAAAATGAAGTACTTCTTCACACAATGCATAGTCAACCTGTGGAATTCATTGCCAAGGGATGTTGTGAAGACCAAAAGTATAACTGGGTTCAAAAAAGAATTAGATAAATTCATGGAGGATAGATCCATCAGTCGCTATTAGTCAAGATGGTCAGAGACTCAATCTCCATGCTCCAGGTATCCTAAACCTCTAGTGCTAGAAGCTGGGACTGTACAACAGTTGAAGTATCAGAGGGGTAGCTGTGTTAGTCTGAATCTGTAAAAAGTAATGTTGAAATTGCCCAGTAATGTTCATTCCTTCTGAAGCATCTGGCACTGGTCACTTTCAGAAGACAAGATACTCCCATTGTCCAATCATCTCTCTTTAAATGCATGGAAGATTTCCCTAATGTCTAATATAAATTTCTCTATTTGTATTCAGTTAAGATCTCAGAACCCATTCGTGGAGGATGGAGTACCTCAGGTCAAGGGTGGATTCTTGGTAAGAAGATAAGAAAAGTTTTACATTGTACACACTGTCACTCTGTACAGAGTGTGTGTGTGTGTGTGGGGGGGGGGGAGTGACAGGGAAAAAGGTCTGAGTTTGAGCCACATAGTGTAGCCAAAAAGCCTCAGAATACCATGTAGGCCACTGACAGCTTCACACATAATCCTGCAGGCAGCTCTGCTTAGTGTATAGTGTCGCATGTCTCCTTCTGAACCCCCTAACAGTTGAGTGGTTAAATGTCTGGGTTCCTCTCAGAGATCCCTTCCTAAAATAATAGTTTTAGGTGCCTCAAAAACTCATTAAGCCACCCTTTTAAATCAGGTTTCCTGCTCAATGCTGGAGTCAGCAATCCTTTAGCTCCTCTACTGTTCACAGCATTCCTTAAACCCACAGTTCATAAATTGCTTTGGTTATTGGTAAAATACTCTTATTAGGAACTCATTGGGATATTGTCTGTCATTTTACACAGAGGAACAGAATAATAAACAGACTGTGTATTCCAACCCTAAATCAATAGACTCCTCCCAGTGCCCTACCCATTCCTAACATTTTGTTGTTTCCATTTAATTTAGGATGAATACTCCATCAAGGGCCAAACCAAGGGTCCACACGAGATTGGCAACGATGTTTTGGCCCCTAACCTATTTTGTCTTCCCAAATCCAGCCTCCCCACCTTTTAAAAAGCTAGATCCATCCTTGCTCAGGTAATTCTGGCAATGAGCATACTCCTTGCCCTAGGTTAGAGTACTTTGGGGGCTGCAGGGTTTCAGGTACATGTATGGAACAGGGCCCCCCATCTTTCTGAAAATGTGGATGCAGCACTGTTCAAAAAACTCTTCCTTCGCCAGGGGTGTGTGTCCTGCCTGGACCCCGGCAAAGTCTGGGAATGCCCACATCTGGAGCTTGGGACCCATTTTTCTAGTTTATGATGCTCTCAAGAGTGAGAAAAGAAGGGAATTAGGAACAGAAAATGCAGCAGTCACATGTTAGTGTGATCTCAACTTTGCTCTCTGTATTTCACTGGGACTGTAGGGTAGGCAGGGGGTGAGGAACAGGTCTACTAAGAGGACAACGTACTTACAAAGGTATTTCTACAGTGTAGTTTGGGGAAGGGGCAACTGAGAGCTCCTCCAAAGATCTCAATCGCTTGTAAAGAGATTATTCCCTAAAATCCTTTGCCCGGGAGTAATGGAACACTCCATCCCTGATTCAATGGAGTTTATTTTCTCCTTTGGTAGTGACCAAGACCAAGAAGAATGGCTGATGCAATAAAGCACATGGTGAGACAGCTGATGGCCATATAGGGATTAGGGAGTCATGGGGCTCACTGCTTTTCCTCTCTCTTGACCATTTAGCTGATATGAGAATTTAGGAGTCTGCGGGAGCCCAGTTCCCCAAATTGATTTGAAATTTCTGTTGATGAAACAATCGAGATTTTATTAGAGGATGGAAGAAAGTCACATTAACATTGATTTTACCAGGCCGTGGGATCATTCAGTGTTATTAATGTAAATTATGGTATATGAGGAGGCAGGAGATACAGGAGAGAATTCCTTTCCTGATACTCATATTTCCTTTCCATTCATGTTATTTTAGGATCAATACTCCAGCATGGAGTCACTGGATCAGTGACTCTCCCTTGCCTGCCCCTGTACCCCCCGAGGCTCGGTTGTTTGAGAATGACGAAAGTTTCGGACCCTCTACCTCTGAGTGAGTATTGGGATTTCTTCACTTCTTTATCTGTATGTATATTGGGGAGGGTGCATGTCCAAGTTTGTGCAGGGCTTTGGGTGTAGACAATATGGTTACCACATTTCTAAAAAGATAAACACATAACAATATATTCTCTGCAGTCATTGTAAGAAAGAACTACATTCTCTCTCACCCTGGGCATTTTCTGACCAACAACCAGCTCCAACCATTCCTCCTCACGTTAACATTCTCTTGCAATGCAAATACACCTTTCCCGCAATCCTGACTTCACCCTGCTTCTATCTAGTTAGTGATTGTCATATTCTCCCCTATCACTGCACTTCAGTGGAAGGGGAAAGTCTTAACATATTTGCAGAGTGATTCAAAGACTCAGGGTATGTTTACACTACCTGTCAGATCAGCGGGCAGTGATCGATCCAGCAGGGGTCGATTTATCACGTCTAGTCTAGACGCGATAAATCGACCCCCTAGCGCTCTCCCATCGACTCCTGTACTCCGCCACCGCGACAAGCGCAGGCAGAGTCAACAGTGGAGCGACAGCAGCCGACTCACCGCAGTGAAGACATGCGGTGAGTAGGTCTAAGTACGTTGACTTCAGCTACATTAGTCACGTAGCTGAAGTTGCGTAACTTAGCTCAATCCCCCCCAGTGTAGACCAAGCCTCAGTTACTGCTTTGGCAAAGGAGTTTACTACTATTTAATTTAGAACAGACCCTCTTCCATTCAGTGAGTACAGGAGATCTACTGTGCAGGTACATCTTTCTTTTGTGCGGGGAGGGGTCAGTAAAGGCTCAGGGTAAAGCATGGAATAGAGTTGCCATCTACCTGAAAACGTAAATACAAGATGATTATGTTGCTCCAGGCATTCTAAGGAGGCACCAAATTCCAGATTCCTCAGGACACTGGCCGACCAACACCTTCCCCCAACTATTGCTTCTCATCTTAGCATTTACATCAAGAAAGAATGATTCTTTACTTTCCAATTTATATCATGTCATCAGAGCTTTAAAGAGCAGCATACAATGTCTCTGCCCAAAAGAGCTTACAATGCAGCAGATTGATACAGATCTTACTGAGAGGTGGTAAAATGGGATTGTGCTGATGCAAATGTTTGTGCTTCTTTTTCCTTGAGACAGAGATCTTCTTCATCTCCAACTTCACAGTCTCAGGCGGATCAACTGAAGAGTGGGTCATCTTCTGCCCAGCAAATACTGAGTCTCTCTTCAGTTCCTCCCTCCTCAAACACCACACAGGGTGATACGTCAGTGTAGGGAGTAGGGTGGAGGCGTGTAATATGGCAATCGTCTTCCTGAAAGGGGAATTGTTGGATGATCACACCTTGCAGGCATTTTAAAGAAGCACCAGCTTCTGGATCACTCAGGGCACTGCCTGGTCTATGACAAAACTTGGTCATAGCTTCTCATTTTAGCATCTCCTTCAAAAGTCAATATCCTTTACCCCTGGGAGAATTCTGCGCCAAAAAAAAAAAATCAAAATCAAAATTCTGCATCCTTTATTTGTCAAAATAATGCAATATAATCACATCAGATTCAACTGTTTTGGTAATTTACTTAAACTACAATACAGAAAAATCACAATAACTATTCAGCATTTCCTAGGCACATGAAAGTTAAGTTACAAACACTTGGTAACTAATACCCTTTCATTTAAATTACATTACAGAACACAAAACAGCAACAACAACAAACAGTAGAATGTCATTTTAAATTGTTCAGACTTTCACACATGAAAGTCATACAGTTTTGGTAATCATTGTCCTGGACCTGGCTGGGTACTTTGGGAAGTGCTTGGTTCGGATTGTCCTGACATTTTATTGACTCTTTGGTAAATGTTTTATTTGCCCTCAAAGTCTTTTTTTTAATGGGTAAGTAAAATAAATCCTGAGCTGTATTCTAACCCCATTGTGCCACTTTGGCACAGAAATAAAGTGAGAAAGCACATAGATCTTCCTAGCTGAGGATTCCCTTACTGTCATTTATAATAAGGCTCCTTTACATCACTCTGGCAATGTAGGGGCCTTAAAACTTTTACAGGTTTTATGCTCCTGGGGAAATTGACTGAGAAAGGGAAGAGTTACCTAACAATAGCAACATTAACAACATTAACTGTAACAGTCAGGCTGCTACATTTCTGCTTCAGAGAATGAGATCAATTAACCAACAACAGCAACTTTAACGATGTTACTAACTACATTATCAGGCTACTAATGCCTCAGAGAATGAATCAATTAACTCAGGCAGGGCTACTACATTTGTGCCTCTAGACTGCCTTGTGCATAATAAAAAGCCCTACCCTTCCACACCAGTCAGCTGTTGTAGCAAGGGAGAGGGACAGAGTGTCTCTCTCTCTCTCTCTCTCTCTCTCTCTCGATTGTTCATGCACATACCACATACACCCCCCCCTGAGATCATGCAGGCATGCATGCCCAGCCCCCCGCCCCTCTCTCTGAGGTTGCTCGATGCATGCTAGAACAGACGCGCTGCTGGGGAAGAGGCCGTGTCCCCCGGTAGATTTTATTTGCATTTTTCTGTGCAGGGGCACAGAAAAATGTGGGTCATATGAATTCCCCTAGCAAGTATAATATGGAGATATACCTATCTCCTAGAGCTGGAAGGGACCTTGAAAAGTCATTGGGTCCAGCCCGCTGCCTTCACTAGCAGAACCAAGTACTGATTTTGCCCCTGATCCCTAAGTGGCCCCCTCAAGGATTAAACTCACAACCCTGGGTTTAGCAGGCTAATGCTCAAACCACTGAGCTATCCATCCCCCATGTTTCATCTTTACCCTGTATCATGCTATCTTGTTCCTTCTCTGTTGTGTGAGAGTGAGGGCCTTGTTTCCTTTATCACAGACTCAGTTATCTGCAATATTAAATGAATTTTACTGTTAAAAAGCCTGGAGTCACTGGTTCTCCTGCCTTTGCCTAGTTCCTCTCTCTTGTCAAACACAATCATTAGCAGCGACTCTAATTATTCATGCTTATGAGATTGCGAACAGGATCTAGTTTTCCACAGTTCCTTGGCATTGTCTCCTGCAACCTTCTCCAGAACAATACAATGCAAATCAGTGGAGTTCGCTCTACTAAACACTTTGGGATATACTGGAGTCTACTGTTCTCTACCCACAGTTCTTTCCTTGTTTCTTCTGATTCACTGTGGGGAAGGCGGCTCTGTATTTTATCCTTTTGAAGAGTCATGTAGATCCAGCTGGCTGGTGAAGTTGAGGGTATATTAACATGGACAATAAAAGCAAATGGGAGAGGTAAAATGGGGATTGTTCAGCTGTGTCTAATATTCTATTTCCATTTCTCTTATTTCAGGTGGATGCCATCTTCCTCAGGAACTTTCAGAAGCTACAGCCAATAATATGCTTAAGGTTGGCGCGTTGTCTGTGGGCGAGGACTGGGCTGCCTTCCAAGGTCTCTGAAAGCGAGGGATCATTGTTCAGGATGGGTTGTAGATCACCGATGATGCGTTGGAGAGGTTTAATCTGAGGACTGTAGGTGATGGCCACTGGAGTTCTGTTGGCTTCTTTCTTGGGCTTGTCTTGCAGCAGGAGGCTTCTGGGTACACGTCTGGCTCTGTTGATTTGTTTCCTTATTTCCTCATGCGGGTATCGTAGTTTTGAGAATCCTTGGTGAAGATCTTGTAGGTGTTGGAGCAAATGCGGTTGTACCTTAGTGCTTAGCTGTAGACAATGGATCATGTGGTATGTCCAGGATGGAAGCTGGAGGCATGAAGGTAGGCATAGCGGTCGGTGGGTTTTCGGTATAGGGTGGTGTTAATGTGACCGTCACTTATTTGTACTGTGGTGTCTAGGAAATGGACCTCCCATGTAGATTGGTCCAGGCTGAGGTTGATGGTGGGGTGGAAGCTGTTGAAATCGTGGTGGAATTCTTCCAGAGTCTCCTTCCCATGGGTCCAGATGATGAAGATGTCATCAATGTAGCTTAGGTAGAGAAGGGATCGTGAGTGGACGAGAGCTGAGGAAGCGTTGTTCCAGGTCAGCCAAAAAAATGTTGGCATATCGTGGGGCCATGCGGGTGCCCATAGCGGTGCCACTGGTCTGGAGGTATATAGTGTCACCAAATTTGAAAGAATTGTGCATGAGGATAAAGTCACAGAGTTCAGCAACCAGTTGTGCTGTGTCATCATCAGGGATACTGTTCCTGACAGCTTGTATTTCATCTGTGTGTGGTGTGGCAAAGTACCTCCTTCTCCTCAGCAGGCTCAGTCCTTTTTAGCCTTGGAGACCCAGGCTTGGACAAAGCAAAACCCTGTAGGTAGCACAGGGGCTGGCTATTCCTCCCCTCAGTCAGTCCCTTGCGCTTGTTTGTCTTCCCTTCTGGGGACAGAGTGCAGCCTTCCTTGCTGGAAGGGTTCAGAGCCTTGCTGCTCCTAACTTACTGGCAGCTTCCCTGGTTCTCTCACTCTCTCTTCCCCCCCCCTTCCACGCCGGGGAGGGTTTAAAAAGGTCCCAAGCAGTTGGAGCCAGCTGAACCTAATTAGTTCCCTAGTAACCCCTTGCCCAGCTGAACCTTATTTCCCCATGGTTCTCTCTCTTCAGTGGCTTGGGAGAGGCCTTTTTAACCCCCTGGGACTGATTACTACCCCGCCCTTTGTAGCTGTTTGTCCTGGGTTTGCCACAGTGGGATGTTTGTGTAAAGAGCCTCCACATCCATGGTGGCTAGGATGGTGTTTTCTGGAAGATCACCAATGCACTGTAGTTTTCTCAGGAAATCAGTGGTGTCACGGAGATAGCTGGGAGTGCTGGTGGCGTAGGGTCTGAGTAGAGTTTCCACATATCCGGATAGTTCTTCAGTGAGCGTGCCAATTCCAGAGACGATGGGGCATCCAGGATTTCCAGGCTTGTGGATCTTGGTAGTAGATAGAATAAACCCGGTCGGGGCTCTAATGGTGTGTTGATTTGTTCCTGTGTTAGTTTAGGGAGTGTCCTGAGTAGATGGTGCAGTTTCTTAGTATATTCCTCAGTGGGATTTCAGGAAAGTGGCCTGTAGAATTTGGTATTGGAGAGTTGTCTGGCAGCCTCCTTTTGGTAGTCAGACCTGTTCATGACGACAACAGCAACTCCTTTATCAGCCTCTTTGATTATAATGTCAGGGTTGTTTCTATGTATAGGTCTATTCTATGTATAGGTCCAGACTGTCATTTCGACCCTCAGGAGGAGTCCATGTGGAGTTCTTCTTGTGTTGTTGGTGGGAGGGTATCTGTGTATCAGTGCACTGTTCAGTATTATCTTGAAAGTATTCTTTGAGTCGGAGATGGCGAAAGTAGGCTTCCAGATCACCGCAGAACTGTATCATGTTCGTGCGGGTGGTGAGGCAAAAAGAGAGTCCCCGAGATAGGACAGACTTCTGCCGGGTTGAGTGTGTCGCTGGATAAATTGACGATATTGCTGGGTGAGTTAGGGGTACCACTATTCTATCGTGGCCCCATGTGGCAGGTAGGATTTTAGACAGCTTGCGGTCCTTTTTCCTTTGTAGAAAGGTGAAGTGTGTAATGTAGATCTCCTGTCTTATGTTAGTAAAATCTGTTTGTGTGGAGGGTTGGTTATTTATGAAAGTCTCCAGGTTGGAGAGCTCTTTTTTGATGTTTTCCTGTTTGCTGTATAGGATGCTGATCAGGTGGTTCCTCAGTTTCTTTGATAGTGAAATTTCCAAAGGCAGGTATAAATATGCAGGCAGGAATCAGTCTAGAGATAACGAGGTTAGTTCAATCAGGGAGGGTGAGGCCCTCTTCTAGCAGTTGAGGTGTGAACACCAAGGGAGGAGAAACTGCTCTTGTAGTTGGCTAGCCATTCACAGTCTTTGTTTAATCCTGAGCTGAAAGTGTCAAATTTGCAGATAAACTGAAGCTCAGCAGTTTCTCTTTGAAGTCTGGTTCTGAAGTTTTTCTTTGCTGTAGGATGGCTACCTTTAAATCTGCTATTGTGTGGCCAGGGAGGTTGAAGTGTTCTGCCACAGGTTTTTGTATATTGTTTCAATTATTTCAAATTTGGTGACAATAGATACCTCCAGACCAGTGGCACCGCTATGGGCACCCGCATGACCCCAATATGACAACATCTTTATGGCTGACCTGGAACAACGCTTCCTCAGCTCTCGTCCACTCACGCCCATTCTCTACCTATGCTACATTGATGACATCTTCATCATCTGGATCCATGGGAAGGAGACTCTGGAAGAATTCCACCACGATTTCAACAGCTTCCACCCCACCATCAACCTCAGCCTGGACCAATCTACACGGGAGGTCCATTTCCTAGGCACCACAGTACAAATAAGTGACGGTCACATTAACACCACCCTATACCGAAAACCCACCGACCGCTATGCCTACCTTCCTGCCTCCAGCTTCCATCCCAGACACACCACACGATCCATCGTCTACAGCCAAGCACTGAGGTACAACCGCATTTGCTCCAACACCTACAAGGATTCTCAAAACTATGATACCCGCACGAGGAAATAAGGAAACAAATCAACAGAGTCAGACGTGTACCCAGAAGCCTCCTGCTGCAAGACAAGCCCAAGAAAGAAGCCAACAGAACTCCAGTGGCCATCACCTACAGTCCTCAGCTTAAACCTCTCCAACGCATCATCAGTGATCTACAACCCATCCTGGACAATGATCCCTCGCTTTCACAGACCTTGGAAGGCAGCCCAGTCCTCGCCCACAGACAACCCGCCAACCTTAAGCATATTCTCACCAGCAACAAAGCTCGATGCCAACTCTGCCCACATATTTACACCAGCGACACCATCACAGGACCTAACCAGATCAGTTACAACATCACCGGTTCATTCACCTGCACGTCCACCGATCTTATATATGCCATCACGTGCCAGCAATGCCCCTCTGCTATGTACATCGGCCAAACTGGACAGTCCCTACATAAAAGGATAAATGGACAGAAGTCAGATATTAGCAATGGCAATATACAAAAACCTGGAGGAGTACAAACAGCAAACAGGAAAACATCAAAAAAGAGCTCTCCAACCTGGAGACTTTCATAAATAACCAACCCTCCACACAAACGGACTTTACTAAAAGAAGACAGGAGATCTACATTACACACTTCACCTCTGTACAAAGGAAAAAGGACTGTAAGCTGTCTAAAATCCTACCTGCCACATGGGGCCACGATAGAATAGTGGTACCCCTAACTCACCCAGCAATATCGTCAATTTATCCAGCTCCACACTTAACTCGGCAGAAGCGACTGTCCTATCTCGGGGACTCTCTTTTTGCCCCACCACCCCCACAAACATGATACAGTTCTGCGGTGATCTGGAAGCCCTCTAGTCTATAAGGTGCCACAGGACCCTTTGTTGCTTTTCATACCAGAGGTTCCCAACATGCTTTACAAACCAACTCCCCAACAGTCTGAATCACTATTGATCCCAATTGCTATGGACCTGCATTCATTCCACAAGTGGAACTCCCTTGGATGGCAGTTGATGTTTTGCATGCAGAATCCTAGAATATCAGGGTTGGACGGGACCTCAGGAGGTCATCTAGGCCAACCCCCTCCTCAAAGCAGGACCAATGCTCAAACTACTGAGCTATCCCTCCCCCGTCATGCTATGGAGATCCACACTGCACATCAGAGTGGGAAATATTGCTGAGTCTGTGCAGAATGAGAGACAAAGCACTGGCATAAGTTCGCATTTATTGTTTGATGGCTATTGCAGTATCAAACTTGGGCCTCATTTGGTTAGTCAATGTACCCAATTATTGTAATGGTAATGGTTTTATTGTATTCCCAATTATTATGATTGTAATTGTTTGCATTTCTGTTTATATTATATCTGGTGTTAGGTCAATTGTAATGATTTTAGTTATACTCACCTGGTTATAATTGTTTGAGATGTAAGATTTTGATAAATAGCCTTTCAAATAAAAGCTCTGGGTTTTGCATCTTTTACTCCTGAGTGGTGCAGATTCATGCAAGCAGGCTGTGATGCGGTGTTCATCCCCAAACAAGGCCTGAAGGGGTAAGTTATGCCAATTTACCTATAGGCTACACATGGAGGAAAGCCAGGAAATGTTAAGGCCTAATTGGCCTAATCTTCATCTCCAGGCCTTGTGTGGGGTGGAAACCCCAACGCACAGGCCCACAAGCGTAAGTACAATTCAGATCTGAGTAAGGGTTGCAGCACTAGGTCCATAAAATATCAAGTCAACCAGATCTCTCTCATCAACATCGAAATGTGTTTGGCCCAGATCCTCAAAGGTATTTAGGTACATAGGCTAATATATACAAAAGGGCCTTAGGCATAGGATGATCAGTGTCACAACACCTAACTTTTAGGCCCCTAGGCAAAGCGATAGGCACCTTTGAATGCAATCCACAAAGCCAGCATGCTAGGAGCCACCTAAGCCATCCAGCGGGAGATGCAGACAACAGGGGCGTATCCTAAGTCCCACGCTTCTCTCAGAGTTCAGCACCTATCTCTGCTAGAGATCCATGAACTGAGGTAAGAAAGGCATTAGGTCACCTAAGCGGTGAATGGGCCTGATTTGACAGGTGTGCTCAGATGCCACCAACTGGATCAGGACTTTTAGATGAGTTTACACAAAACAGCTGGGGTGGGGTGGGGTGGAGAAAGAGAGCAGCTCTCTTATAACCTTTAGCCTAGTGGTTAGAGTACTCACCCAAGATGTGGAAGACAATCCCCCCCATTCAAGTCCCCCCACACACACACATCCTCCTGAGAGGAAGCAGGGATTTGAACAGGGATCTGCCACATCTGAGGTGAGAACCCTAATCACTATGGTATGGAATATCCTGACATGGGGCTCCCTCAGTCTCTTCTATTAAAGTTTTTCAACTTAAATTAAATGATTCTATATTAATTGGGCTAGACAAAGTTAAATGACACTATAGCTTAGTGATTAGAGCACTCACCTGAGCGATGTAGATCCCTGTTAAAATTCCTTCTCCTCATCAGGCAGAGGAGGGACTTGAACTGGGGGTCTCCCACATCCCATAACCACTAAGCTAAAGATTATAAAGGAAGGTTCCCTCCACCACCTGCAACTGTTGTGTTAACTCACCTAATGGGCCCAATCCAGTAAGCAGCCTCTGGGCATGCCTACCTGATCAGGCCCAGCATGCAATTTAGGTGGACAAATGCCTGTCTTCCCTGGTTTGTGGATCAGCCTGGAGCATAGACAGGAGATGGCGTCTGAGCGCCTGCGGTGAGGCAGCACAGCACATGCACACAGGCAGAAATGTAGGCACCTAGGGTACTCCCTCTGCACATGATTCGCCACTGAATTAGTTTAGGAACGTACAGGGGTAAGCAGCAGTCAAAGGGGAGTTTTGTGGATCTCAGTAGGGCCTAAAAATGGGACTTAGGCACCTAAGTACCTTTGTGGATCCCACCTCTAACTCCTGTCAAAGTTAGATTCAAGACTCACAATTTGTTAGACCACTCTGTTTATTAGCACAGCGCTCTGCTAATACATTCAGATAATGTGAGCACCATGCAAGACCCACACTACCTTATTTTATACAGATAAAAAGGGCGAGAACTGAACAAGAGGACAAAGAAAGCAGAACTGACAAGTTTACCGGAGGCTACATATACATATTCAATTTCCTTACTAACTTTAACAGATCTCCGGCTAATGTTCCACCATTAGCTTAAGCGGACTCATTGTTTATGCCTTAATGTTCCTTTTCCTGACACCTGTATTTCAACATTCCTTATTTCTGCTTAAAGGTACATACAGCATTTCTTCAATCCATTCTATTTTTACAATATAATTCATTCTACTTTCACAATCCCTCCTTTTGGTCAAGCTACGCTATGACCAACAATTACTGGGTTCCACATATTAACCGTTCTTTATCTCTTTGTTCATCAGCGATATTCAAAATCATCATATTCGCACTCTGTTTTGGGGCAGTCACCTGGGTGGCATACCTTACACAATTCTGGATACAACAGGAGATTAACTGAAAACATACAAAAATCATTAGGTTCTCGTGGGAAGGACCCTAGCACTCGGAATTCTGGGAAGAGTCGGGCGGGATAACAGATACCTGACCAGTTAGCTGGTAACGCAGTATTGGTCCCACAAACCCAATGATGGCCTATTAAGGCCGGGAAGGGTCGGTTGCACCCATTTGTCACATAGGTGCCTGCAAAGAAGGAGTAATATCCTCCAAAGGGCACAGGGTAATTCTCCTTACGAGGAGTGGTGTTATTTGCATGGCATTGAAAGATTGTATTGTTTTCACTAAGGTTACTATAGGGGGAACATGAGATTGATTTTTCTGTTTGATACCAGGACGAGAAAAAATTCATATGCCCATACCCGGCCCGCCACTCTTTAGTTTTGTTCGAATAATCCCATACACCATTGGCCACAATATGCCGAAGGCAACGGCTTTTTCCCAGATCCAACCCTGTCCCATTACATACCCAACACCAATGACCTTTTCCCTCCACCACACTTATCCATTTAGATACATTTATTCCCACTGCTTCCCAAGTGTCATTGCTGTTCCATGTTTTGTTAAACGGACGAGGTCCTCCAGTGAGATCTGGGGAATTGAGTGGGATTGCCAGGACAGGAACACCAGCTTGAGAGTGGGCTGGGATGTGGCTGCAGACCCGGCAATTAGAAATATTAAGGGTCTGAGCTATCCACACTTGCTGCTGGATAAAAGAATTGTCATTGTGGACTTCCCGGACCTTAAGACACCAGCAGCCAAGGAACAGGCGCCACCAGAGGCGCATGTTGGAGGCAAGGCCCTGCTAGTTCTGACAACCTCAACTGAGGGAACCGCAGTCACGGTTTTACATCCACCAGGGAGCAGGCGCTAGGCTCGCTACTGCTTCTTCTTGCGCCTTGCTTTAGGTCGTCGTCTGCTTCTGGCAACCCTTACGAGAGTGTAGATTGTAAGGTATTGCAGGCTGTTCCTCTACGTCTTCTTCTTTAGTCAAAATTGACTCTGCGTGGTTCTGAGGTGATGATTGGTTTGCTGGGGATGGTGCCTTCTTACACTGCGAAGCATGTATCCACGCTGCGATGCCAGATAGTTTAACAGCCGTCTGGGTAGTAAGCAGTACCTGATGAGGACCCTTCTACCAGGGCTCCAAGGCGTGTTTTCGATGATAGTGCCGTTCGTAGATCCAATCACCTGGCTCGAGGTCGTGGCAAGCGTCAGAGGTGGGTTCCGTTGGCCAGGCAGCTCAACCCTGTGAATGGAAGTGACTTACGGCTTGCATTAATCCCTTGCAATATTGAAGGAGCGTACTGTGAGTCGAGTTCAAGTCTGGGACTGGAGTAATGGTAGCCATAGCTCGCATAGGGCGTCCCATCACAATTTCAAAGGGACTCAATTTATGCCTTTGGGATGGAGTGGATTGCATTTCCATAAGGGCCAGAGGTAAAGCCGCTGGCCAACTTAACCCTGTAGAGTCACAAATTTTAGCAAGCTTATTCTTAAGGACACCATTTCGTCTTTCAACTACACCTGCGCTCTGTGGGTGGTAGGGACAGTGCAACAGGTGTGTGATATGTAATACACGATCCAGGTGTTGAACAAGTTGTCCAGTAAAATGTGTACCCCGATCACTGGACAGAGTGGCAGGAATTCCCTTGGCAGGCATAATATGATTTAATAAACATTTGGCAACAGACAGTGAGTCAGCTTTTCGACAAGGAAAGGCTTTGATCCAACCAGAAAATAAGCATACCATAACCAAAATAAATGCATATTGTTGACACTTAGGCATTTGTACAAAATTAAGTTGCCAATGCAAGAATGGTACTTGGGGCAGGCCCCGGAACCCCTGAGCCACTTTTACAGGTTTACCAATATTGTGGCTTTGGCAAGTGGTACAGGCGGCACAGTGACGGGTTGCAAAAGAGCTGAAATGGGGGGCCCACCATCCTGCCTTAGTTACAGCACAGACCATCCCCTCCTTTCCGACATGTGAAACACCGTGTAGCAGGGCGGCCAGTGACGGGTAGAGTGAAAAGGGGGCCACAAAGGCGCCAGCAGGCGAATGCCAAAGGGAATCAGGATGTAGAGAGCAACTGGGCAACCCAGGAATCTTTTTCGGCTTCTGGGTCAGAGTCTTGGAGCAGGGTGAGGTTAGTGAGGGACGGCGATGGTATAGAAACAGAAAGGGAACCTAGGAATGCATCTGGAGAAGGTTCTATGGCAGCAGCATGTTTAGCAGAGGCGTCAGCAAATGCGTTACCCTTAGCAACATCAGTATCCGCCATCGAGTGGCCAAGGCACTTAACAATAGCTAGGGCAGACGGAAGTAAAACTGCATACAGGAGAGCAGCGATGTAGGGGCCATTTTTGATAGGGGTACCGGGGGAGGTAAGGAAACCCCGAGCTTGCCAGAGGGTGCCAAAGTCATGTACAACCCCAAAAGCGTAGCGGGAGTCAGTGTAAATGGTGGCGGAGCATCCCTCCGCCAAAAAGCAGGCACAGGTGAGGGCAACTAATTCAGCAACTTGCGCTGAGGTTACAGAAAGTAAAGGCGCAGCTTCTAGAGTTTCAGAGAGTGACACTACAGTGTATCCTGCAAGGAGACGACCTTGGTTGTCTCGAAAACAGGAACCATCAGTAAACAAAACAAGGTCAGAGTTAGGGAGAGGGACATCAGAAAGGTCAGAGCGCGGGACGATGACAGCAGAGACAGTTGCAAGGCAGTCATCGGGATCACCGTCATCAGACAAAGGAAGGAGAGTGGCAGGGTTTAACTGAGAACAATGCTTTATGGTGATATACGAAGCCGACAGCAGTAAAAGTTCATACCTGGTAAGGCGGGCGGTGGAGAGGTGGCCTGTGTTATGTTGTAGCAGGAGGGTTTCACAGAGTGAGGTACCATGAGGGTAAGAGGAGAGCGGAGGACAAGGGATTTGGACATTTCGACAAGGTACACTGCGGCAGCCACAGCATGCAGGCAGGGGGGTAAGCCTTGGGCAACAGGGTCCAAAGTGGCAGAGAAATAAGCCACTGGGCGGTTTTTGTCTCCGTGCATCTGAGTGAGGACTCCCAGTGCACACCCAGATTGCTCGTGGCAGAAAAGGGTGAAGGGCTTAGAATAGTCAGGCAGTCCTAAGGCGGGGGCAGAAGCCAAACCCTGTTTGAGGGAAACAAAGGCAGAGTTGGCCTCAGGGGGCCACGGCATGGGGTCAGGGACAGAGACTCGAGTGAGGTCCTGGAGAGGTTTTGCAAGGGAGGCATATTGGGGAATCCATTGCCTGCAAAATCCAGCCATGCCCCAAAACTTTCGGCCCTGGTGTGGGGAGCGGGGTCGGGGAAAGCTGAGGATAGCTTGGACGCGGGCGGGAGAAAGTGTACGGGAACCCTGGGAGAGGAGAAAGCCAAGGTATGTGACGGAGGCCTGACAGAGCTGTAGCTTAGAGTGAGAAGCCTTGTGACCCTTCTTTGCTAGGGCAGTAAGGAGCACTAAAGAATCAGTTTCTGAGGCAGACAACGAAGGGGAACAGAGGAGTAGATCATCTACATATTGGACTAGTGTGGACCTGGACGGAAAAACAAGGTCAGCAAGGTCTCGGGTTAATGCTTGGGAAAAGTAAGATGGGCTTTCAGTATACCCCTGAGGGAGCATGGTCCATGTGTACTGTTGCCCCTTGTAAAAAAAGGCAAAAAGATACTGGGAGTCAGGGTGAACCGGGACAGAAAAGAAAGCAGAGCACAAATCAACAACAGTAAAATGAGTTGCACCTGGTAGGATAGAAGCCAGAATTGTTGCTGGGTTAGGGACAACAGGAAAGGCGGGTATAACAATGCGGTTAATGGCTCGAAGATCCTGAACAAACGGCCACGATTTACCATCAAACTGGGAGGATAGGGGTGTTACAGGGGCTGGAGTAGGGGACAATAATGCCTTGTTCCCACAGGGCGGTCATGACCCGAGCAATGCCAGCCTCTGCTTTGGGGTTTAAAGGGTATTGAGACAGGGGTTTAGAGGAGTCAACAATAATGCAGACGGGGTCAGTATTTAAGCGGCCCACTTCAGATGGGTGGGTTGGCCACAGAAAAGATGGGACCTGCGAAATTAGGTGTTCAAGGGACGGGATGAATGGGTAACAGGGAACTGGAGTGGAAAGGGAAGTTTCAGACAGCAGGGAGGCCACAGAATGGCTCAGAGAGGACTGGGGTATTTATAAGTAGACACCATCTGGGGAACAATAGATGGTACAGCCAAGTTTACATAACAGATCCCGACCCAAAAGGTTTACCGGAGTGGAATCAGAGAGAAGGAATGCATGATCCGCGGAAAGGGGACCAACTTGGACCGGTAGAGATTTTGAGGAGAATTACTCCTGATGCAGACCAGTGTAAATGAAGGGGCAAGGAATGAGGCTGCCTGTGCTCCTCCTGCAGGATTCAGTGTTTCTTAGACACTGTTTCCCTTTGATCTTTACTACTGTTTTCTCACAGCCCTGTGGCCTCTAAGATTGTAGCACTTCTCATTAAGTCTAATAGTGTTCTTTGTTTCTTAAGGACGTTCTTACTTTTCCTAACGCAAGAACAAAATACTTAGCTTCTCCATCTCAAAGAATATTCCCAATACAGGTGAATTTACACACATCACATGCTTTTAACTTGGATAGTTACATTATACTCATTTTACAAGGTGGGCCCTTAGGGACAGAGAAGTCAAGTGACAGGACTAGCATCACAGTGGGATTGCGTAGGAGTACCTTACCTCTTTCTGCTGGGTACAGTTGCTACCTCAGTCTCCCACTTGTTCCCAGCTTGTCTGGCAGGAAGGGCAGTTTTGTGCTCTAGGCATACTGGAGAAAGTCAGGCTACACAGACTTCCACATAGGAAAATACCTGGGGGGTGCGTAAAGCCCACTCTAGAGCTTCATTCTCTGCTGTCTCAAAGAGGGTGGTCTATGAAAACCCAGTCTTTTTATTAATGGACCCCACCTGCCCCACTGCCAATCTCCCTCTGACCTGAATTAACCCCTTCCCTGCTCTCTACTTGTATAAAGCTTCTACTCACCATTAGAGGGAGTAAGGGCTAGATCTAGAATTAGAACTCAGGAATTCCTGCTTCCATGTTCAGAGCAGCATCTTGCACTGCTCTCAGCATCAGAAAAATGAGGTGCATTGTCAGGCTTTACAAAAAACCACTCTTGTATTGCATTCGCACAACTCCACCACAGCAAAATGTTGTTGCATTCAAATTTTGTGGTGCAATAGACATTGCTCGTGTGCTGTTTTTTTGAGTGTAAAAAGTAATCAAAATAAAAATAAAGTATATAATAAAATACAGAAGAGAATATCTGGATTATTAAACAAGAAAATTGGCTTTAAACATACAGCAGCTTGGGTTCCTGCACCTCCTCTAGGAGCCAGCCCAAACTGTGTTTCTGCCTTCAGTGTCAGAGTGGGGAGGCATATTTCTATATTCAGATATACCCATAGCATTTGTGTACACAAACTGTACCTGGAACTTGGTTCCTCTCTCTAATTGGCATAACCTTCCTGTAGGGGTACCTATTATATAATGAACTGGTATAAAATAGGATTATTGGTTAATATGTATGGCCCATAGATTTAAAGTCAGCTCCCTGAAAGGCAGTGAAACCATCTAATTTGGTCTCTTGGCCCTGTAAGAATTCAGTCAGCTGCCTTGCAGAACTGTTGAGGGGGATACAGAAGAAGGATACAAACAACTGCAGCAGGAGTCGCAGTATAAAGAGCACTATAGTAATCAAGCTAAAATTGTCCTAGTTAATGTATGACATATGTCCGATTCCCGCACAAACTAATTATTTCACCTCTTTTGAGGAGCTGAGGCAACAAAATGATAGAGTACTGCTTGCTGCTTGAGTCCAAACATGCTCATGGTGATAGAGAGCAAGCTGTCAGGAAGGGTCCTTCTTTGCAAACTGACGTAATGGGTTAGACCCCAGCTTACTGGAAGGTGAAAGAAAGTTACAGCACATGAATGGCCATTTTAATCCCTTTTCTCAAGACTGTAAATGCTAACTTGGACTGATCGGAGAAAATAACCATCCAAAAAATGAAGCGGAGTCATGACACGCCGAGGTGGCATTCCATCTTCTCAGAAAGGGCCCAGACTAGGGTGTCCAGTCTGTGAAAGAAATTTACTGAAACATCTCTCACGGTGAGATTTTATCTGTACTCAATTGTATTACTGTATTAGGCTTAGATTTGCGTGTTTTATTTTATTTCGCTTGGCAATTCACTTTGTTCTGTCTGTTACTACTTGGAACCACTTAAATCCTACTTTCTGTATTTAATAAAATCACCTTTTACTTATTAATTAACCCAGAGTATGTAGTAATACCTGGGGGGGGGGGCAAACAGCTGTGCATATCTCTCTATCAGTGTTATAGAGGGCGAACAATTTATGAGTTTGCCCTTTATAAGCCTTATACAGGGTAAAATGGATTTATTTGGGGTTTAGACCCCATTGGGAGTTGGGCATCTGAGTGCTAAAGACAGGAACACCTCTGTAAACTGCTTTCAGTTAACTCTGCAGCTTTGTGGCACGTGGTTCAGACCCTGGGTCTGTATTGGAGCAGACGGGAGTGTCTGGCTCAGCAAGACAGGGTGCTGGAGTCCTGAGCTGGCAGGGAAGGCAGGGGCAGAAGTAGTCTTGGCACATCATTTGGCAGTTTCCAAGGGGGTTTCTGTGATCCAACCCATCACAGCTGTAGCTCTCATTTTCTACCACCACAGAGAAGTTTGCCAGCCCAGCTTCACTACTACAGACTCTGGCCAAGCTGTAAGTGCAAGTGCCCTGGAAATCAAAGGCCCGTCCGTCAAAGGTCAGATAGTGAGGGTCACCAGATGCTACACATTTGCCAAAGCATGTGGCGTGGCAGCCTAGGATTCCATTCTCCACCCTGCACTGCACATTGGCTCCGCAGGAGGCCTCCTGGCACTCAACGACCCCGCTGTGTTTGCACCGGCACCGTTCCTGGCAGGAGGCGCTGGGGTAGAACTCCTCTCCCTTCCTGTAGTACCTGCCCTGGTGCACACAGACATACTGCACGACGGGGACACACCAGTCTCTGCTCAGGAGGAACCCGGCGTCACAGAAACAACCTTCGGCACAGGGGGCGTCACAGCCATCAGGCCCCTAAAGGCTGTGGCAGGTGGCAGGGCAGCCGCTCCCACAGAGCTCGTAGTGTGAGTTACTGGGGCAGCTGGCACCTGCAGGAGAAGATCAGAGGGAACGTGCAGATGGGGGTGAGAGAAAGCTTCTTAAATTAAGGCACCACCGGAAGAGAAGGTGCAGGTATCACTTACAATAGTGTTGTTCGGGGGAATTGGGAGCCAAAACTCCTGGGTTCTAGTCATGGTTCAGGGAGGGACGTGGGGTCTACTGGGTTAGAGCAGGCAGGGCTGGGAGCCAGGATCTAGCCAATCAGAGCTGGAGGGCTTGCAATCAGGTTTCCTGGGTTGTACTGCCAGCTCTGGGAAGGGATTAGGATCTAGTTGCTTAGTCACAGAAGGGCTGGGAGTCAGGACTCTGGGGTTTTCTTTCTGACTCTTGGAGGGACATTTGGTCTAGTGGTTAGAGCTGCAGACAAGGGGACGTGTTCCAAGTTGAAACCCAAATTCTGGAGTGGGCAGCTGTGTATGGTTTAGTGATGGAGGACTTCGATGGCCAGGGCTGCGTGGCGCTGCAGAGCTGTGGGTGCTTCAAGAAGTGGATATATTACAAGGTACCGCCCCCTGCTGGGGGTATTAACTCCTATAAGTTCACTTCCTCCACACCCTGCTCTCATCAGCCATGTTGACTCAGACCATTGTCAATTGCCAATGGCAATATAGTAACTCCTCACTTCAAGTTATCCCAGTTAATGTTGTTTCATTGTTACGTTGCTGATCAATTAGGGAACATGCTCGTTTCAAGTTGTACAATGCTCCCGTATAACCTTTGGCAGCCACCTGCTTTGTCCACTGCTTGCAGGAAGAGCAGCTCGTTGCAGCTGGCTGGTGGGGGCTTGGAACCAGGGTGGACCGGCAGCCCCCCTATCAGCTCCCCGTTCCCTTAAGTTCCCTGTGTAGCAGCTTCCCAGCAGGCTACCAACTGCCGGCAGTTCAGCTGTCCCTCCCGCCACTGCCATGTGCTGCTCCTGCCCTCTGCCTTGGAGCTGCTCCTGGGAGCCTCCTGCTTGCTGTGCAGGGGAGTGGGAAGGAGGGGAGCTAATGTCAGGGTGTCTCCCTCCCCCCTACTCTTGCACCCCGGTTACCCCTTCTGCATATAGAGCAGGGTGGGGACAGGACCGGGCTCAGGATGGAGAGAGCTTGCTAACCGCAGCTGCTGTCTCAACTTCCTGATTTTTGTACTTAGAGTGGGGTCAGCATACTTAAGAGGGGCTATGCACATCTCTCTCTCTCTCCCACTCACACAGGGTGTGTGTCTCGGTCTCTGTCTGCCACGCTGTCTCCCCTCCCTCTATTCGTGCTGCCTTGTAGAGTGTGGGGCTACGTTAACAACAACGTGTTAACCCTTGAGGGCTCAGCCGAATGCTAGTTAATCATTTAGCAGTAAGGTATTCCCCAGGAAATAGCCCACCCTCTTCCACCCTTTAACTTCACCACCTCAACCAAGCTTCATAATCATCATTGCTGTGTACAGTATTAAATTGTTTCTTTAAAACTTATACTCTGTGTGTGTGTATATAGATAGATAGATAAAATATAGTTTTTTGTCTGGTGAAAAAAATTTCCCTGGAACCTAACCCCCCCATTTACATTAATTCTTATGGGGAAATTGGATTTGCTTAACATCGTTTTCTAAGTATAACATTATGGTGGAGAATTGTGAAAGGGGGAATATTGGCATATGTTGTGGTTATTGTGAAAACTGGCGTGCACACCGCCAGCTCTAGAAGGCTTGGCACTTCTATTTTGCCAACCAGGCAAACTCTGAAGGATAGAGGAGTTTGTCCACCTCCTGGCCTTGAAGGATATATATATATAGGTAGAGGTAAAATATACATGTAAAAATTACTATATGCAAATTACCTAACTGATAGAGGAAGGAGAGAACTGCCCATAATTGGCAGCACAAAGGAGCCACAGATAAAGGACATATCTGGTCAGCAAACAAACTACCTGAAACCAAAAGACTCAAATTATGACCCTCCAGAGGAAGGTGGAAGGAGTCAAACCTAAGAATAAGAGGGGGACAGGTTAACCCTAAATAGAAAAATGCAGTATGCAGTGCTGAAATCTGAAGACAAATACAAAAGTGTTCTGCTTATATACATGACACCCCTACCTTTTAATTCACCAAAAGCCCAAGGATATAATTCATGGTATAACAAGATACTTTTAATAGATTTGATGTTAATATTAAACATTGGGATAAATGTAATGTTAATAAGTACCCCTTTAAGGTCATAGGGTAATGATGCTTCTCAACTATTACCTGTGAATAAATGTAAAGCTTAGCACAGCAGAAAAACCATTATCAACTTGGTCTTCTGGATAAGAAGGGAAACTGAGGTACACCACCTCCTGAATTTAATGACTGAACAGTGGGATAATTTCCCCTAAACCCTTAAAAGGTAAAAGACATTGAAACCTGGCCTGCCTATAGAACAAAAACACAGGAAAATATGGGGGTAATTCCTCTGTTTTGCCTGAAATCAGCAAGGCTATTTGTAAAAGAAAGGGATATTTTAAGCAATAATCTGCCACCCCAAAAGGGGTAGAAACATGGTGTTTTTGTCTTTCAGAAAATCACAAAAAGCTGGTACCAACTGAAGAGCAACCCAGAATACCATGGATCTACTGTCGTAACAAAACTTGTGTTTTGTGTTGTGTTGTTTGTCTTGTTGCTAGCATTGTTATGTATTGAAAAATGCTTTTAATGCAGTAGTTTAACTATATTTTCAGAAGCCAATGTTGCAGAAGGGTGGAGGTCAAGGAATGCCAGTCTGTTAACAGGGAAACATCCTCAGGTAGCAGACACAATATTAGGAGGGATTGGTTTTGGAGTAGGAATTATGAATACTGAACCTGGAGGTAATTAAGAATAAATTAAGCTCTCTGTCCCAGCTACAGGACAGCCTGATACAGAAACAAATACATGCTAATGTGGATCTAGTCCAAATAAGTCTGGGTAATTTGAAAGCTAGATGGAATATGTGGCTCAATGCCATCACCTGGCTGCTGTATAGGAAACAGATGGAAATTGAAAACCATACTGCTATAGCCATGGGATGTACTGAAATGCAGATACTTGCTTTGTCCACCTTGGATCACGAAATGTTTTGGGTAATAGCGGGAAACACTAAGGTTTTAATACACTTCTAAAGCAAAGAAAAAGATCATTGATACTTATCAATATGAATGGATGCAGTATGTTTCTAGCATGGTAAGGCCAGACCTTTTAATTAGAGAAATTGTTGGTAAAATTGCACCCCAACAGTCTCTGGAAGCAAGGATATGGAAAGTTAGTCCACTCCCCATATTGCACATGGGATCTTTCTTGCTACCCCGGATCTCGAGCCAGTGGGCTGGGGAGGGAGGGAAGCTATTGGACACCAGAGGTTGAACCGAATGGACTCCTCAAAAGTGGGTATGTTTGTCCTTACCTATTGCCCCAGAGCCCTGTACCAAAGATATATCGCTGGGATCGTGTATGTGGGATAAATTGGATAATGAGACCAAGGTACTGTATAATGGGCAATGTGTATGTGTGAATTCTTGGGAAGAGGTCTTTTGGGAGATGAATGTAAATGCAATGTAAGTACTGTGTTTACCAATTATCACACTTACTATCTACCACAGCCAGAAAAATGTCATCTTACTGTGAGCACTAATGGCTCCTCTGGGAGGGGGAGGGGACGGAGCGGCTGCGTTGGTTGGAGCCGTTAGGGAGCAGCTCCGGCAGGGGAGGGAGCCAGATTAGATTAGATTAGAGAAAGGGAGAGACTCAATATATTGTTAGGAGGATGGATTAGATGGATAGGGAGATTAAACAGATTTAATAGATGGGTAGATCAATTAGATGGATTGGGTGATTAAATAGATTAAGTGGAGGATACGTGGCTAAAATGGATGGAGAGATTAAATGGATGTAATAGATGGATAGGTTTGTATTGGCAATTGTAATCAGTCACCCTGAAGAAAAAACGGTGGGATTTTTTTATGACTAAAAAAATTTCCCAAATTGAAAATTTTTTGGTTTTGGAATCAATAAAATTTCATTTTCAAAAACTACTTAACCTGCAAATGGGAAACTGAAACATAGTTTAAAAATGTTTTTTTAAAAGGAAAATAAAAAACGAACAGAATGAAAATGAATTCAAAATTCACCATTTGGGGTTTGTTTTCAATCAGCTCTACCTGTAAAGTTCTTTAGAGGGGCGGGGTTCTGCAGGGCTACTTCCAAGACTGCGTGTACGACTATTGCTTCTTCAAAGGCCAACAAGCCGTGATATGCCAGCTTATCACCAGCTATACTGCAGCCTGCCAGGCCACCGGGGTCACTATATATGCCTGGAGGACCAACTCCTTCTGCAGTAAGTGGAAGCAGCTTGGGACCGCCTTCTGGGATGAAAGTTAATGTACGAGGGAAAGAAAACAGGGTCTTTGCTCAAGGGAAAGCCAAGTTGGTTGGTGTTCAGGGAAGGGGATACGAGATGTTTCTCCCCTAGGGGGTGCAGGCTTTGATCCAGCCCCAGGGTAGGGGGACTGGCCAGGTCAGGGTGGGCATGGGAGAGGATATGGGGCTTTTCCCCTCTAGGGGGCACCAATTCTGATCTGATCCCAAGACAGGGGAACTGACTGGCTCAGGAGCAGGGAATTGGAATTCAGGGCCTGTCCCCTGGAGGGTGCAAATTCCAATCCAGGCCCTGCCTAGGGGTAGAAGTTGACTCAGTGTGGGTTGTCCAGGGATATGGGGCCTGTATTTCATGAGTGTGTGGGTCTCATGCAGGTCCTTATTGTACAAATGAGCCTGTCACAGAGCTCATGCTAATATCTGGAGTTGCCAGTGTCAGAAGAGGCCAAGAGCTGAAGGGGCCATGGAGACTGAACTTTCCTCTGACAAGGGGTCCTGCAACAACATACTGGCAAGGCACAGTATGAAGGAAGCTTGCCTGGCAGCTTCCCATACTGCACCCAACAGACTCCATTCTCCAGGGCTGTCATCAGGCTCCCTTCTCCAGCCCTTACGTTGTTACATAGTTCAGAATCCAGCTAGTTTACTTTTATGGGATGCTACCGTCTTGTTGTTTCAATGACAGGTCTCTCCTGTGCCCAAAACAGCCACCGTGAGGTCTACGCCCGGGGCTGCCAGTCGACCTGTAGCAGCCTCTATGCCCCAGTTCAGTGCTCGGCCCAGTGCTGGGACGGCTGCGTGTGTGATGAGGGCTTTGTGCTCAGTGGTGATGAGTGCATCCCTATGTCCCAATGTGGATGTGTCTACCTGGGATTTTATTATAAGGCTGGGGAGACCTTCCACCCAACGTGCCAGGAGCAGTGTGTGTGCCAGGCCAGCGGAGATGTGGTTTGTAAAGTTTTGTCCAGCCTCCCTCATGAGGAGTGCAAGCTGGTGAACCTGGCAACCCTACCTACAGCGATGGCTCATGTCTTGCAAGGCAGGGCCCGGCTTCCTGCTCCAGGCATTGTGACCTGGTGCATGGGGTAGTAGAACCACTCAGGTTTGGCCCCTCCATTAGACAAGGCAAAACCTGAGTGGTACCACTACCCCATGCACCAGGTCGCAACACCCGGAACGGGGGATGCAGAAGCTGATGTTGCAGGAAGGGTGCAGGGCAGGCTCACTCAAAAATATTTCCCCCCCTTCCCCTCTGCCCACTGGGGCCTCCCATTCACATCGGGTATTTCTGTTTTTGCACCCTTGGTTTCATGCTATCTGTGGGTGCAAGTGAACCCATCAACCCATGCTAAAGCCACCACAAATGCAAAACAAGATAAAAATCAATCATTTAAAGCACTCTGATTTAAAGCAATCCACCCTGCCTCAGATGCTGCAACCAGCTGGTATAACCTGTGCTTATCCAACACCTGGCCCAGAGACCGTAAAGGGGCCCTCAGACATTCCGTACAATGGACTCACGTACCTGTGAATTTCGAATCATAGTAGAACAGCACTATTGAACGGCCCTTTTCAAACTGCCACTCGACCCTGGGTGTTCCGCTTTGCGATACGTACGCAGTACAGGGTATATCAATTGCTGGAAAGAAACAGCAATAAGACAGCATTTGCACTGCACCCCAAAGGTAATGTCATGTAATAAGATCCTATTTGTAAACACTTGGCAGAGCTAAGCCACGAACATATTTGTTTTAAAATGGACTGGGAGCCAGATTTTCATTTATACCCAGGACCAATTACAACGTAGTGTGAAGGGATCATCCTTCCTGAATCCCAAGGGCTGGAAAAAATGCCTAACAGTGAGAGGCTTAGAGAGCTGTTTAGTTCATTGAAAAGAAGATTGCCAGCTAACATGATTATGGCATACAAGTACGTTCTCGGAGGGGAAAAAATACACTAAAGGGCTCTTGGGTACAGAAAGGCAGAAGAACCACCAATGGCTGGAAAAAGCCAGACCTGTTCACAATATTGTATTGTTTTTAAAAGAGTGATTAACCATTGGAACCATCCAGGGAAGCGATGGATTCCTCAACTCTTGATGCCTTCAAATCCGGCCTGGCTGCCTTGCTGGAAGAGATGCCAAACAAGTGATTGGGCTCAATATAAGGGTAAGTGGGTGAAATTATCTGGTCTGTGTGATGCAGGAGGTCAGACTAGATGATCTAATGGTCCCTTCTGGCCGTAGAAATCTACCATTTCTTGAGGGCCACCATCTTAAAGTCACATGGGTCTGAAAATGCAGCCTAGTGCTGACATGCAATACTAAAATCACTGGAACAAAAACATTAACGAGCTTTTTCGTTCACTTTGTGCATTTGGCAGCACTTTGGGTATAGTCCGTTTCAATGCTGCCTTGTCTGGTCAGTTTATGTGGGTCTTTCAATCAGCAAAGGGGCAGAAATTCACTTATGAAAGCTTAAAATAGGAAATTAATTGTGAAGCTGCAGAAACTAGCAGGGACAAGAATTGTATCTGAATCTACTGGGAACTCATTGAGATTTACTAGATTACAAATCAGTGTTCCTGTAAGTGTCAATCCAAAATTAACAATAAATTAGAAAACTGACATCATAGTGACAGCCCGAAGCAGAGTGGAGCTACATTTCGCTCCTTCTTGAATGCCTGGGAGACTAGAGATGGAGTTATCACGGGCAACTGACATTTAAAAAAAAAAAAAAACCCAGGGGTAAAATTTTCAAGTCACTTGGGGCCAGATTTTCAAAGGTATTTAGGTACCTAAAGATGCAGGGAGGCACCTATTGGGATTTGTAAAAGTGAAAGCAATGGGAGTTATATTTCTAGCCCACCTAGGTGCTTTTGAACACCCACTAGGCACCTATCTACATCAATAAGCACCTAAATACATTTGACAATCTGGCCGCTTAGGCACTTGTTTGAAAGTTTTACCCTAGATTTAGTAGTTCAACTTGCCAGAGGCCATTCCCGATTCTGTACTAATTCAGTCTTCTTGTTAGGGCTCAGTCATTATCTCCACCCTGAACCTCATCTTTATGCTCTGATACAACAGCTATTAAGCCCCAAACTTTCATCTACATTTCATCTGAGACATGGACACTGGAATCTCTGGAACAAGAAGTACTTGAATTTCAAAGATTCAATACTCACCAAAACTACTATAGTATTGCTTTGAGTGCAGAAAGACTCCAAGTGTATTTACTACTGGAGGGAACAGTTTCTTACCCTACAGTAGCTGTGATTCTTCGAGATTTAGTCAGTGTGGATCCCACAGAAGGTGCACATGTGTCTCATGTGCACGAGTTCAGATATTTTGAATAGCAGTATCTGTTCAGGGCTGTAGTAGACAGAGAGAGCCTGGAGCACTGGGCCTGGTGCAAGATCTGTGTCCTGACCCAGAGGCTGTGAACCAAAGTCAGGCCGTGTATTAAAGCAGATGCTTGTAAGTTCACTATTCAGTACGTGAACTTGTCAAAGTTGTTGCTAGTGTACTAGGCACTAGATATTTATGTAAATATATTCCAGCTAGTACAGATAAACCATCTGATCTTGTACTAGATTGGGGTGTGACAGAATTATGAATAGGGATATTTTCTCCAAGACATCAGGAACAAGGGGAGGTAAAAAACAGAGGTCATGGAACATAAGGTGGTACGTAAGTTATTTATCTCAGCCTACAAATGTCGGGGTACCTCGCCTTAACACTTTGTGTGGCCTGGGGGATAGCAGAGACTGCTGCTGCTGACCAGGCACTCATGTGTTAGTGTACCTGTAACCACAGAGCTAGGGCACTAGGACTGTGCCCTGAGGGCAATAAACCTGGCCGAGTGCCTTTGTCACCTTACCATGCCAGTGGTCATTCTTTATGAAAAACATCGAGGTCCGCTGAATGAGCATTATCTGCTGTTAGTACTGGTAACACTGAAGCTCCAAGGACTGAAGCACTGAGCAGCCTGAAGAACGTTACCAAGGCAACGACATTTCAGCCTTCGACATCATTTAACAAGGGCCACGCATGACCTTCAGCTTCCTCACAACTCAAAGCCCTCTCGCGGTCCCTTCCAGTCCTAGAATCTATGAATTAGCTGATGACTCCGAAACTGGCAATGGAAGGTGGCTCGTGGGATCCGCCCTGACTGCAACATCTCGAAGAACCACAGTTACTGCAGAGTAAGGAACCAGACTGTTTTCTAAAAGTATCTGTCGGTGTCGATTCCACTGTAGGTGACTGGCCATCAGTGTCCCCTCTGGATAGTGGGAACGAAGAGAGCCAACTGCATCAGTCAAATAGGGATTGTAATACTGCTCTCCCAAACTTTACATCTGCCCTGGCAGCTAAGTCCAATGCATAATTCTTGACAAAAGCCAGTGTTCTGTATCAGGATCTCCTAGACTTGTCTAAGACAGTCCATCTGTGTCATTCACCCAGCCAACATCCGGGCAGTCAGGTGCAGGGACTTCACGTCTGGACAGAGTATCTGGCCAGGATGCTGGGAGATCAGGTCTGGACAGGACTGGTGGCTGAATGGACACTGGCAAAAGGTCCATTGGCCAAAACTGCCTGGGCCAGTTGGGAGCTACACGAATGATTGTGGCTTTGTCTCTTGATTTTGGAAATCATGCCGAGACCAGGGGAATCAGAGGAAAGGCAAACAGGATACCTGGACTCGATTGCAGAAGAACAGTGTTGGGAAATATTGCCAGGCTCCTGCCCACTTTAGAACAGAAATGCTGACTCTTGGTGTTTTCCTGGGTGACAAACAGGTCTATCACAGGAGTTCCCCAATGGTGGAATCTTGGCGCAATCATGGATCTCTGCAGGGACCACTCCCGACTAGCTATGGATTTTCTGCTCAGCAAGCCCACCAGGTTGTTGCCTACTCCTGGGAGATGGAGAGCCATTGGGGTTATCCTGTGTCGGCGGCACCGTGTCCAGAGCTTGAAGGCATCCCCATAGGGGAGACACGTGTGCACCTCTTTGCTTGATGATGTAGTGTGTCGCAGGTCTGGTCAGTCAGGATGTGCATGGTGGAGTTCGGGAGAGCAGGTAGGAAGGTTGCACAACCTTCTTGTTTATCAGGTGTTTTACTGGGGAAAAAGACCAACTTGAGCCTGAGCTAGAGCAGCCGCAGGTGAAACCTGGCAAGCGATGTCATGTATGTGTACGTTAACATATGTCCCCACAGCTCCAGACACATCCGCATTGTCACAGTCTGGTTTGATTCTATCCCAAGTACTAAAGACTACCTCTGTCTCCAGGAAGGCTCACTCTGACTGATCCAGAGTCAGTCAAGGCTCCTGGGAACTCTATTGCCTGTGGTGAGATAAGAGATTTTTTCCCCTAGCTCATCAGGAGGCCCAGCTGAGAGAATAGGGATAGTGTGTAGTCCAGGCTTTTCCTCCTGGGATCTGCCCCCATCATCCAGCCGTCGAGCTGAGGGTAGAGGTGAATGAGCTGTTGCTACCGCGAGGCACTTTGTGAAGACTCGTGCCACGGAGAGTCTAAAGGGCAGAACGTTGCACTGATAATGATGGGGCCCCCACTGTGAGCCCTAGGTGCTTCCTGTGAGCTGGATGGATAGCGACGTGGAAGTACATGTCATGTCAGCAGAGAGCCACCAACCAGCCTTGAGCCTCAAGAGATGGGATGATGGAGGCAAATGTCACCATCCTGAATAGGATACAGTGTTGTATATGTCCAATCTTCTCATGTCTAGGATGAAGCTTGGATAGGACGAAAACTCCTTTCTTCTTCAGAAGAAGAAAGAACAGGAGTATAATCCTCTTCCCCAGTACTCCATAGGTACCTACATGCCATAGAAGAGATGAAGCAACTAGTACACTTCTGTTTGTAATAGGTTCTCATGACAAGGATCCCTGAAGAAGGATAGGGCAGGGGGTAATGCGTGGAAATGGATAGGGGAGCCATGGACAATTTCTAATGTCCATTTATTGGCTCGGATGGCTGCCCAGGCCCAGTGGAAAGGCAGTTCCTGAAGGTGGACGCAGGCTCCACACTGACTCCAATGCAACTCCCAATGCTCCTGTCAAATCTGCTGCCTCAGAGGGAGTCTGGTGCACAGAGGTGATGGGTGTCCCCAGGAGTATCTGAGATTCTCTTTGTGGGTAACTCTGGCTGTCAATCCCACTAGTAGGATGGTGTCCTCTGCCTCTGCTTGGGCTGCTACTTGTAAGGGTTCCTTTAGGTGTGTAAATCCCTAAGAATCACAGAGCTTTCCTTGAGGGACTGGAATACTTCATTTGTTTTCTGCCTGAAGAGCTCCATCCCATTAAAGGGCAGGCCATCTATTGTGGCCTGTACCCACGAGGCTGTCTCAGTGACGACCGTGGCCATACCAGATGCGTTCTTGGCCGCCTGTAGGAATGCTCTCACGACCATCTGGCCTTCCTTGATTAGTTCTTTGAACTCTTCCTTGTTATCTTGAGGGATCTTGGATAGGAAGGGAGTGACCCTCTCCCAATTGAGATAGATGTATTTGGTGAACAGAGCCTGGTATTTGCCAGCTGGAGGGAGGCTGATGAGTATGCCGTATGTCCATGGAGATCCAACTTTTGGGGTCTTTGTCATTAGGCATGCCTTTCGTGGACTGTGATTTCTCCTGTGCTGAAGGAGCCAGGAACTCTGCATTTGAATGGACATAAGTGCGTTCAAAACCCTTTGGGGGCACTGGTATCTGTTCGCCACCCTTTTCAAAGTGGGAGGAAAAGTGCCCGGCATTTGCCACAGTCCTTTAGCCAGTTCCAGGAGCCCCTTGTTAATAGGAAGGGTGATTCTGGCCAGCATCATGGTGCTCAAAATAAAGACTTCTCTTGTATAAATGTAGTCCCAGTATCCAAGGTCTCTGCATGCAGAAAAGGAGGTCTTGAAAAGTTTTAAATTCAAATCAATCGCTGGGGCCGGGGCTGGTGTCACTGCCTTGTCCTTGAGTGGAGATGGGGGTCGTTGCGATCCCTCCCTTGCTTCCTGCTCTTGCGGGCCCATGTGTGGTTCTGGTGTGGGTGGCCTGGTTAACGATGCCACTGGGGAACGGGATCGCCTCCTTTCTGGAAACATGGGAGAGGGAATCTTGCTCCCAGACACAAGAGCTGATGGTCCCCAGTAAGGCTAAGGTGACGTCGTATGGGTACTAGGCTCCCCAGCCACCTCTTTTGGGTCTGTGACATTATCTGATTAAAATATGACCATGTAAACCATTGTTGCTACCACTGTTCTAGAACTGCAGCAAATCTTATACAAAGTATGACACATGGCCAGAAAGGGTTAAGCAGCTTGCAGGCTATATAATCCAAAGCCAACCTTTAGAGAGTTAGAAGAGTATGCAAATGGTAATTAGGGCCATTCCATGGTAGATAGATTTGCATTTCAAAGTTCTAGCCTATGTTGTTAGAAATTAAAGGTGATACTAATTTTATGTTTACTTATATCTGTTTACATGGCTAACATTAAACAAGTCAGTTCCTGTCTGTCACTATAGCTGAGGGGTAGGCAACCTATGGCTTGCGTGCCAAAGGCGGCACGCAAGCTGATTTTCAGTGGCACTCACGCTGTTCGGCTCTTGGCCACTGGTCTGGGGGGCTCTGCATTTTAATTTAAATTTTAAATGAAGCTTCTTAAACATTTTAAAAACTTTATTTACTTTATATATAACAATGGTTTAGTTATGTATTATAGACTTATAGAAAAAGACCTTCTAAAAATGTTAAAATGTATGACTGGCACGCGAAACCTTAAATTAGAGTGAATAAATGAAGACTCGGCACACCACTTCTGAAAGGTTGCCAACCCCTGCTATAGCTATTGATTCAGAGATCAAAAGGGGATATTAACATTTAGATGAGTCTTGGGTGAAATAAGGTCACTGTCTATATGTCACTTTAAAGTTTGTGATAGACTGCCTAATGGATAAACTGCCTTATGTAAATCCATGTAGCTAATTACCTGTAATGCTTAGGAAATAGCTCCACTTCAAAGTATCCGTGATTGCCTATTGTTCACCTAAGGGCCCCGAACTGTAAAAATGCCTTGGGTCCCAATCCTTTTTTAATCTCAGATCTGCTTGATGCTTCATGCAGGGGAAGCTTAAGCCCAAGACAGACCCCAGTCCTGACTGGACCACCCTGAATATAAACATTGGACTAGAACCTATGCACAAATTGTGAAAGAACTCTTTGCAACTACAAAGCTCACCATCTCTGCTATGAATCTGAATCTCAAGAACTGTACTCATGACTGTTTGGATACTGATCTTTTAACCAATACACTCTCTCTCTTTTCTTTTTTAATAGAGGTTTGTTTGGTTAATAAGAACTGGCTGTAAGCGTGTATTTGGGTAAGATCTGAAATATTCATTAACCTGGGAGGTAATGTGTCCAATCCTTTGCGATTGGTAGAACTTATTTATATGATGAATAAGATGTTCAGTAATCCTCATCATATCTGACTTGCGCCTCTGGGTGGAGGCCTAAGGCTGGGTTGCTTTAAGGAAACGGAGTTGTTGGCTTCTGGGTAACCAGTGAGGTGTTATAGAACCTGTTTTGTGCTGGTTTGGTAAATCTAGGTATCGGAATATCCACCAGCTTTGGGGGTTGTCTGTCCCATTCTCTGCAGTTCACCCTAATTGAGTGACCTCAGTTGGCTCCCCCCCGGGACTCCGGTCACAGGCTCTCACTCCAAAGGAAGAGGGGGATCTCTACTCAATTTGAGCAAGGCGGAGTACATGGGTTAGGTGAGGAGGAGTATCTCTTCGAACAGCAATGCCGTCAGGCGATGTGCCATTGGGGCTGGTTCCATTAGTCTCTTCAGAACAGGGAAGATGTCTGGAGGTGATCCAGATTACTCCAGGGCAGACACCTGTGCCAAGACTGGTGCTGGGTCCCTCATTCCCTGTGCCATTCACAGCCTATGTAGACAATTCAGATGCTTGGTCCTTTGAACCGATGTTTTGTTTCCTCCTTCTGGGACCTTCCTTCACGTTTGGTGTTACATATGGGCTCTGTCCAGTCCCACGAGTGCGTCTCATCTTTATGTACAGGCACGGATGCCAGCTTTACTGCCTGGGAAGCCTGTGCCAGAGTGACCGATGCGGACACCAGGGCCATCCGTGCCAAGAGCCTCAGTACCGCGGCTTTCGGTACAGAGGCCTTTGCCAATATTGAAGTGGTTGGCATCAAAGTCACTTGTGCCAGCTCTGCCGATATTCTCTTCGCCTTCTGTCCAGCGCTCAATCCTGGAGCATGACCTATGCTCAAGAGAGCGCTGGCCGATACCGGCTTAACTAGCCTGACACTGGTAATGGCCGTCACTTCTGTGTCTGAAGTGACCCACGTGGACTGCTCCAGCATACGCCGCCTGAGCAGAGCGTCCCTGGATTTGCGGGTCCTGGATGAAATGGACTTGCCCACAAAGCACTGATCCGGGAGGTGGCTCTCCCATAGGCAGAAGCTGCCTTGACTGTGTCCATCCTTGACAGGCATGAGTCCATCACAGGATAGGCAGATTTTGAAGTCCACCTTGAGACGTGGCAGCTTGCATGAGGTATGAGGGGGTCCTCACTTTTTTTTTTTTTTAAATGTCCACATGAAAGGAGTGTGAAGATGAAGATTTTTTCACAAATCTGATTTAAAAAAATAACGTGTTCAGTTAGGGGAAACAGTGGGCCAGGCGCTCGCTCGGTCCCGTCTTGCTGCCATGGGCATCAAAGGGAAGTGAGGGAGGATTGCGTCTGCTCTGCCTTTTACGCCCTTAAACAGGAGCACGAAGGGGGTGAGAAGGAGGGGGGGAGAAGATAAGTGGCTCCAACAAGCTCAGCTATTCAAAAGAAACCAAACTCATGCCCACGAGACGCACGTGCAACTGCAGTGGAATCCACACGGACACCAAGTCGAAGAAGAGCTGACCTTCCATCATCTTAGGAACAAGCGGTCATGACTAGATCACATTCAATACGTGCAAAGAGAATCACATCTAAACCAGTAAAATAAATAAAATATATATATATGAGAGAGAGAGACAGACACACACCGCTTGTGCTTTACAAGGGACCGTTTCACAAAGCTGAAAACAACTGAACCAAACCAGCTGGCAGGAACCAACCCAGTCTTTGCAGTTTGTGAGCTCCGAGCCATCAGTGCTCCTAAAGATCACTACACTGACTTCTGCTGGAAGGAAGCAGGGCCACAGTAGCAGTTTGTCAGGGTGAGCGCTTGAGCACAGACACTACAGCGAGGGAGGGATTCTCGTGTCACTGTAGTTAACCCACCTCCCCGAGAGGCAGTCGCTAGCTCAACGGAATAATTCTTCATTCACCTAGTGCTCTACACCGGGGCTTAGGTTGGCATAGCTGTCTCTCCGGGGGGTGGATTTTTCATACCCCTGAGAGCTGTTGCTATGCCAATGTAAGTTTTCAGTGTAGACCAACCCTCAGCCAGAGATCATTCCCCAGCTGGGAAAGGCCAGTGGGTGGAACTACACCTTGACTGCACAGGCAGCAATCAACAACTTCTCCAGCACTGGCAATTTTTAAATCAATCGTTTTTTCAGAAGATCTGCTCTAGTTCAAACAGGAATGAATTCAGGGAAGACCTATGCCGTGTGTTATCAAGGAGGTCTGACTAGATCATGGTGACCCTTCCGGCCTTTGAATATATAATTTAGCACTCTGCACTTACGGTCATTCTCAGGCACTTGAATGGTTTGTGTGTCCATCACCTGGGCTGATATCAAGGACCCTATGGGAAGGAGAAAAAAACGATTAGGAGAGAGGTTTGTTTAGAAACCACAGAACCCAAGTGATCCCAGAGACAGCAGAACAGCTGCCAAGCTCAACCCCACAGAGATTCAGCTCTCCTATGAAGGATCAACACCTTAAGAACATTCTTTTCTACCTCATTTTCTTGGAGAACTCTTAGCCTTACAGTAGTTGCCAAGGGTCTGCACCCCATTACAGGAAAGGGGTTTTAGTCAGACTGCTTCAAGCTTTGCTTTCTGGTTGGTTTTTGTTAAGACAAAGTCAAATGTTTGTATTCGGTAAGGCCTTACGACGCTGAACAAGGATCACTAGGACAACTAGGCTACACACTGCACGCGTACAGACTAGTCCCTGCCCCAAAGCGCTTGCAATCTAAAAAGAACAGGAGTACTTGTGGCACCTTAGAGACTAACAAATTTATTAGAGCATAAGCTTTCGTGAGCTACGAAGAAGTGGGCTGTAGCCCACGATAGCTTATGCTCTAATAAATTTGTTAGTCTCTAAGGTGCCACAAGTACTCCTGTTCTTTTTGCGGATACAGACTAACACGGCTGCTACTCTGAAACCTTACAATCTAAAGATACAGATTTCTTCCCCGCTTCCTCTTTAAACAATTGCCCCCCAAATCGCATCCCCAGTCTCAGCAGCACTCCTCCTCCCCACACAAAACCACTCAGCTTATCTCTGATCCACCGAGAAAGAGCCAAAACTGACTGAAGTGTGCACAGGCTGGTTCCTCTTCCCCAGACAGCTTTGCACTTTGCCATCGGACCAGTCATTTTTGCTTATGCCATCACAGTTTCTAGCGCTGTTTCAGAACTTTTATAGCACCTATTGCCCTTGACATGAGTGCAATTTTAGATCTATAAATACAGCGTGATTGCCATTGGGGCTGGAAGCCACAATGCCCTAGTCTTGCCAGGACCACCACCAAACACGCAGACAATTTTATATTACACTCTGAGAGCCCTGAGGTTCTGGCTCCGATGAACAGCAAGTTTCAAATGGGATGGGGACCTCCACTGGGAAAACTCCGTGCTGGTTCTAGGCCAGAAAACAAAAGCGACCACACACGGCTAGGACGGGCTAGGACGGGGAATCTTTCCGGGAGCTGGGTCCCTGACAATTTAGAGGTTTAAAGATTCTCACCAATACTCTGAATTGTACCTGTGCCCCAAAAGGGAGCTGGTGCACTGCTCTGAACGTAGTTCTGGGCAGCAGCATGTTCCCCAACTGGAGTTTCTGGGTGAAATCCAAGAGCAGTCCTACACTGAGCTCCCTCCAGCCAGGAGAGGCCAAGGGCACAGACGCGATAAATCGACCCCCGAGCGCTCTCCCGTCAACTCCTGTACTCCACCGGCGTGAGAGGCACATGCGGAGTCGACGGCGGAGCGGCAGCAGTCGACTCACCACAGTGAAGACACCACGGTGAGTAGATCTAAGTACGTCGACTTCAGCTACGTTATTCCTAGCAGAACCGCTGGCACTTCCTGTTGCTCTGCGGCGCGAACAGGTCTATGTGGGGCGAGCCCCCCCTCTGGAAAATCGAGTGTGCGATGTGCAGCCTGAGGGACCATTCGTGATCGTGAAACCAGCGGCTGAGGCGGTCAGCTAGCTTGTTTTGTGCTCCTGGAAGGTGCGACGCCTCTAGGTGTATCAAGTGGGCGATGCAAAAATCCCACAGCTCGAGGGCTTCCTGGCACAGGGGAGAGGAGCAAGCACCACCCTGTTTGTTTCTATAGAAACATCGCTGCAGTGTTGTCCGTCAGCACCCACACACATGCGCCCTGCAGGTGGGCTAGAACGCTTGGCATGCCAGACAAACCGCCTTCAGCTCCCTTACATTGATATGCAGCGATAATTCTGTGTGGGACCATAGGCCTTGGGCTCTGACATTGCTCAGGTGCACTCCCCAACTGAGCGCTGAGGCGTCCGTGACTAGGGATAGCGTAGGATGGGGTTTGGCAAAGGGTACTCCCGCACAAACAACGTGTGGTTGCAGCCACGAGTGGAGAGATTCGAGGATGCGAGGGGGGAGCATAACTATCGTGTCCTGCGGGTCCATGCCCAGCCTGTGCACCCGCGCCAACCACGCCTGGAGGGCTGGACCACGTATCTGCAGGCTGCCATATGCCCCAATAGTTTCATGCAATTTCTGGCCGTGGTTGTGGGAAACCGGCGAAGGTTTTCGATGATGTCCGTGAGTGCTTGGAAGCGCAGCTCCGGCAGGAACGCCCTCGCCTGCATGGAGTCCAAGAGAGCCCCTATGAATTCTATTCTCTGAGTTGGGGCCAGTGTGGATTTGGGCACATTCAATATGAGGCCCAGCCTGTGGAATGTGGCCTGGGGCAAGGACACATGCTCTGCGGCCTGTGCTTGGGACTCTGCCTTGATGAGCCTGTCGTCTAGGTACGGGAATACTTGCGCCTGACACTGCCACGACTGCCATACACGTGGTGAATACCCGGGGGGCCGCCGAGAGCCCGAACGGGAGCACCCTGAACTGCTAGCACTGGCCACTGACCATGAATCGTCTGTGGGCCGGGATAATAAATATATGGAAGTACGCATCTTTCAAATTGAGGGCTGCGTACCAGTCCCCCGGATCCAGGGAAGGAATGATGGTGGCCAGAGAGATCATGCGAAACTTCACCTTCCTTATGAATGTGTTGAGATCTCGCAGGTCCAGGATAGGCCGGAGCCAACCCTTGTCCTGGGGGGGGGGGGGGGGGAGGAGATCAGGAAATAGCAGGAGTAGAACCCCTTGCCCCTGAACTCCTGAGGAACCTCCTCTATTGCCCCTAGAGCGAGGAGCGATTGCACCTCCTGCAAGAGGAGTGCTTGTGAGAAGGGTCCCTGAAAAGGGACAGGGATGGGAGGGAACAGAATATCCCACCCCTACCGTGCTGAGGACCCAACGAGAGTCGATTCACGGGGGGGGGGGGGGGGGAGGAACAGAGAGACTGAAACTGATGCTCCATCCTTGGGCGCATCTTCAAAAAGTTTGGCTTCAGGCCAGGGGGCTGTTTGGCCGAACCCTGGCCTTGGCCTGAGGACTGTGGCGGGCCTCCTATTATTTCTGCCCCGTCTCCTTGACGAGTCTCATCTACGATGCCCAGAGTAGAAGCGGGACGGGGGCTGAGGCTTAAAAGGATCCCCAAAGACTTCAAAGTTGCCCGCGAGTCCTTAAGGCTGTGCAGGCGAGAGTCTGTATTTTGGGTGAACAGGCCTGCACAGTCAAAGGGGAGGTCCTGTATTGTGTTCTGGACCTCAGGTGGTATCCCTGAGACCTGGAGCCACGCACTGCACCTCATTGTGATGGTGGCGATGGTCCGAGCCCACAAGTCCACCGCGTCTAACACAGCCTGGAGGGAGGTTCTGGAGACAACCCTGCCCTCCTCAAGGAGCGCGCTAAACTCCTTGCGCGAGTCAGCCAGGAGTAACTCCTGGAACTTTGCCAACAAACTCCAAGAGTTGAAAGCATAGCGGCTGAGTACCACTTGCTGGTTGGCCACTCGAAGCTGGAGCCCCCAGTCAACTAGACTTTTCGGACAAAAAGGTCCAGTTCTTAGTGTCCCGTGACTTAGGCGCAGGACCCGGCTGTCCTTGCCGCTCTTTGTGGTTTGCCACATCGACCACCACAGTCCCCGGTTGGGGTGGGTGAAAAGGTGTTCGTACCCTTCCTGCGGCACAAAATATTGTCTTTCCAGCCTCTATACCACCCACCGCTAAAGGGGTGGAGCCTGCCAAAGCACCTTTGTGGTATTTTGGATCATTCTTATGAGGGGCAAGGCCATCCTAGAAGGACCCTCAGGGGCAAGGATGTCCACCAGCGGGTCAGACTCCCTCCATGACCTCCTCTGCCTGGAGATTAAGGTTTAGGACCACCCTCCTAAGGAGATCCTGGGGACCCTTGGTGTCCATCACTGGTAGGGTGGTGGTGCCCGCTCCTGCCTTGTCGGGCAAGGAGGCGGCGGTGGCGGCCCGTGGGGACAGGGTCTTCCTGCCATTCTGGCTCTCTGGAGGTCGGGTCAGGTACCTCGGAGCCTCCCGTGACTGGAGGTGGCTCTCGTGTCACTGATGGCGCTGGATCGGGTGCTGCGCCTGAGCATGACAGCCCAGGGTCCCTGTCTCATACGGGGGTGTAGTGAGCCAGCGACGTTGCTGGGGGGGGGCCCCCCATGGGGTGCAGATGCCACCGATGCCAGCCTGGAGCCCTGACCCTGGTGGTAGGCCCAAGGAGTCCAAAAGGGCCATTGGACTGGGCCCTGCCACGGGGTGGCCGGGCGACCACGGGTGCCAATGATTCCACCAGTCTGCGGTGCCAGGACCAGGAGCGGTAGTGGCGGCGTCAAGAGACGGAAGACTCGGCGTCTGACTCGGATGAGTAGTCTGTGCCCAACCACAGGAGATGGGAGGGCGCGGAGCCGGACGGTGCCGGGGAGCAGTACCAGGGTGATGGTAAGCGGTGCCGTGACATCATAGGCTTGCCACGATGATGAACCAGAGGCGGTGCCGCCATCGGTGTCGGAGCCACATGTGGTGCCGAGCTAGACGTTGTAGCCGGTGCCGCCACTGGTGCCTGGGCTTGCGGGGCCGGGGACTGTGCCGTCATGGCAATGAGGTCCCATGCTGCCTCATCGGTGTCCGGCATGGAGGGACGGTCGATCTCTTCCTCCAAATCCTCCTGAGTTAGGGAGTCCATCAGCACTGGACTCGATGGGCCTCCTGTTGGGGCCGGAGTCAACGGTGCCAGGTCTTGAGGCCCAGACCATGGGTGTCCCACCGGAGGACGCACCACGCTGGAGTTCACTCAAGGCTTCTTGACGGAGGAACGACCCCGTCCGCCTTCTTATGCGGCACCAGGGACTGCGAGCAGTGCTGCATGGTGGCACTGGCCTTATGGGTTGGGGAGCAGCACCGGTGCTCCTTGGAGGAGTCCTTCCTCAGGGCCGGGACATCCCGCACTGGGGCGCTGCGCACCGAAGATGCCAGTGCCGCTTCTGGTGCCAGCTCGGCTGGAGGGCCTACTCCGTCAGGAGGAGCTTCAAACGCGCTCTCTCTTAGTCCTGGGTATGAAGCTCCTGCAAATTGGGCACTTATCTGTCTGATGGCCTTCTCCTAAACACTTGAGACAGGCAGCATGTGGATTGCCTGCGGGCATAGGTTTCACACACCTCTCACACGCCTTAAATCCCTGTGACTGAGGCATGCCCCAGTGCCTGGGGAAACTAGGACGGGGGAGGGGAAGCCCCCCGAAGTAAGTGCAACTAAACTACAAACTACTATATAACAAACTAAACTATATACAACTAAGAAAGGGAACCACTAGGTAGGCACTTGCAAACGCAAGAGACTGAGCTGCTCCAACAACCGTCACTGGCGGTAAGAAGGAACTGAGCAAGCGGCGGGTTGGCAGGGACCTATATACACTGCCATAAAGGTGCCACTCCAGGGGTCTCCACAGCCAACCGACGGGTATCGCTAGGGGAAAATAGCTTCCTATGATTGTGCATGCAGCACGCACGTGCACGCACACCTATTGGAATGCACATGAGCAATCACTCGAAGAAGAACTCTTAGTTCCTTTCTCATGCTGCTTTGCCAGGTGTCCTGGTTCCCCAGAAGTGTGGCAGGTTTTTAATGATTTTAATGGTACCTGCTGCCCCATTTGTTTTACATTTGTTTCCTCCAGATGCCTACGACTGGCAGGCAAGTTACTACCCCCCACCAGCATGAGTATTTGAGACTTGCTAGTGATCTTGTGTGCTTCTGGAGCTTGACACATTTAGCGTGTGCTTCAAATGGATGGGATGCTTCTATAGTGGCAGTCGTCTTGGATGCCTGATTGCTAAGAGCTAGTCTTGGCTCTGCCTTGGGCAACTCACACAAGTGCCTCAGTTTCCCCATCTGTAAGTATTCTTATACTTATCCTATCCTATCTCCTAGAACTGGAAGGGACCTTGAAAGGTCATCGAGTCCAGCCCCCTGCCTTCACTAGCAGGACCAAGTACTGATTTCCCCCCGGTTCCCTAAGTGGCCCCCTCAAGGATTGAACTCACAACCTTGGGTTTAGCAGGCCAATGCTCAAACCACTGAGCTATCCCTCCCCCCTTAAATCCCTTCTCACAAGGGGAGGCTTTCTACAGTGTCATAAGCGTGGGGGAGGTTTACAAGACATGGTTCCTCCCCAAGAAGTTCACAATCTAGAGCCCCACTGATTCCACAACCACACCGAGGTGACAGCTAAATCATGGCTCCGCTTTGTAGTAGAGACAGGTCTTGGGAGGATTCAGCCCTGTCTGGGAATGCTCTTACACAGCCCATCGGGAACAGCCAAGATCTAGTCTACACCACCAAATGTAAATCATGCTTTGATTATTCCGAGGGAAAGCTATGTTGTAACCGGGACCAGTGACTGGGCTGTTCTGTAGATGGGGCCTTAGAACCAATTTAAATGGTCATAACATCTGGCGATGAGGCACCCATGCTTATGACATTTCCTTCTCTGTCACAGTTTCTTAGCCTGGCTGTGACTTAGCCTAGTATCTACCAGGATTAAAACAGTTCCCTAACAGTTGTATCCTGTTATTTTTCCTGACCACAAAGACAAGCTATATATTTCACAGCTGCCTCTAAATATGGTTCTTGCAGTGTTCAGGCCGGTGACACAATGGTGATTAGGTTTAAGCAGAAGACAAGGGTTAATACAGTTTAAGGTCCCATGATCAGGTTTCACTACATCTTGGTTCTTTAGTATACCTTAAATTAAATTGATTTTAACTGTATCAGTATTGCAGGTCCACCAGGGACAAAGAGCAGGATGGAGAGAGAGAGAGAGGCTAAGCTAGGCTGGTACTTTGCAAGTCAGGAGAGAAATGACAGAGGTGTAAAATGAAGTGTTAATGGACATTAGGGCTGTAATTGAATCAAGCAGAAAAAGCCTAAGCAGCAGTCTGATAAAAATGGCTGCTAAATGACAGCATGTGACCAACTGGGACTGTTCTTACTGTGATCTGTAAGTGCTGACAGGGGAGTGTGGCTGGGATGGTCTGCGTTGGGGGATGGGAGAATGACCGAAGGGAAATACCTGAGCCTGTAACATGAGAACCCAGGAGGGGGCTGGGGCGAGGTGACACCTTTGCCCGGGAAACTGAACAAAGGTGGGAGGGGTCGCTGAAGGCAGAGTCTGGGGAGCTGGCTGGTGAGGTGACTGGAGGCAGGGAGGGCTCTGACCTCTGGAGGGGGCTGGGGTGTCCGAGGACCCCAAGATGGACCTAACTGAGGGGTATCCTGTTGTCTGTGCCTGCAAGACCTGTCTCGGACTGTATTCCCGTCGTCTAAATAAACCTTCTGCTTTACTGGCTGGCTGAGAGTCATGGTGAATCGCAGGAAGCCGGGGGTGCAGGGCCCTGAGTCCCCCCTTACTCCGTGACAACTGGTGGCAGCGGCGGGATCTACTGCACCCCGTGGATGGCGCTTCCTGCAGTAAGTGACTGGGGAGAAGTAAAACGAAGGGGGATTGAGGGGGACCAGGCGTGCTGAGGAGTCAGAGAGAGACGGTTATCACCCCTGGGAGTGTGTGACCAGCGAGAAGGTCTTTTGCAGTAACAGGGTCCCCCGGGGGATCGCAGCGAGTGGTCCCAGGGGCGGAGGAGTCTGCAGCTCGACCCTGGCAGAGAGGTGGTGACCTCGAGAAGGGCTGGCACACTAGGGGTCTCCCTGGAAACTGTGGGGAGCGGTGGGCACACAGGCCTGTGAGTGGCCAGCAGGAAGATGTATGCCAAGCGGCTTAAGAGCGACCTGGTGGAGCTGTGCAAGCAGAGGGGGGTGCGCATTGGGAAGCTCACCAAAGAACAGCTCATTGCCCAGCTGGAGAAGGGAGATCGCGCGAATGAACTGATCCCTGTCTCTGAGGGAAGCAGCCTGGCAGATGCAGCGCAGGCCCCAGTGTCTGTCCCAGCTGGGAGTGGTCAGCCGGCTGCTGAGGGCTTCCAGAGACCCCTCCTGCCTATGCCTAGGGGAAGGGTGGGGAGGAGCCCAGCAAATACCGAGGGCGCCGTGACCCCCACGGCCAGCAGGGGATCCTCCCGGCGACACTCGCCGGCCAGCAGGGGATCCTCCCGGCCACGCGCAGCATCCGTGGAGCGGAATGGGCTGGAATGGGAGAAAGAGCTAAAACTGAGAGAGCTGGAGGATCGTGAACACCAGAGGCAGCATGAACGGGAGGAGAATGAGAGACAAAGACAGCATGAAGAGAGACAAAGGCAGCATGAATGGGAGGAGAAAGAGAAACTGAGGCAGCATGAAGAGAGAGAGAGGCATCGTGAACGGGAGGAGAATGAGAGACAGCGTCAGCAGGAACTGGAACTGGCGAGGCTGAAGGGCCGCGAGCCCCGGCTGCGGTGAGTGAGGGGGAACCCAGGACTGCACGGAGCTTTGATAAGTGCATCCTGGCCCCACGCAAGGAGGGGGAGGACATGGATGACTTCCTGGATGCCTTTGAGACGGCCTGCGAGCTGCACCAGGTTGATCCTGCAGACAAACTCCGGGTTCTCACCCCCTTACTGGACCCCAAAGCCTTGGCCTTGTACCGCCAACTGGAAGAGGCGGAAAAAGGAGACTATGAACTATTCAAAAAGGCCCTGCTACGTGAGTTTGGGCTGACTTCTGACATGTACCGGGAAAGGTTCCGGAGTCAGGATAAAACCCCTGAGATCTCATATCTGCAACTAGCCGTCCGCATGGAGGGATACGCCAGCAAGTGGGCAGATGGGGCCCAGACGAAGGAGGACCTGGTTAAACTGCTGGTACTGGAGCAACTGTATGAGCGGTGCCCATCCGACCTGAGGCTGTGGTTGAGGGACAAAAAACCAGAGAACCCGCGACATGCAGGCCGGCTGGCCGATGAGTTTGTAAAGAGCCGGTCAGGGGCTGGCAGGGAGGAGTCCCAAAGGAACAGTCCCACCACAACGCAGAGCGAGAGTCACCATGGGCCATCCCAGCGGGAAAATACGGAGAAACCTCACCAAAGGGGAAGATCCAGCGTCAGGTCCATCCAACCCACTTGAGGGAACCCCTGGGACATGGTCTGCTATCACTGTGACCAAAGAGGTCACATACGGGCCCAGTGCCCCAGGCTCAGGGACAGACTGAGCAGACCAAACCCACAGAGGGTTGACTGGGTAGAGACCCAGCCAGGCGAGAGGCAGCACTCCCAGGGAAGGGGGGCTGGCAGAGTACCACCTGCTAAGGAGGGAGGAGAGCTCCAGGCCTGCTCCTCTGCGGGGCGGGATGCTCCAGACTCAGGGTTTTTGGTTTATACGGTGGGCGCGGGGCGGTCCCTCCGGAAAGAGTACCTCGTTCCCCTGGAGGTGGATGGGAGGAAGGTCGATGGATACTGGGATACGGGCGCAGAGGTGACGCTGGCCCGGCCCGAGGTGGTGGCCCCAGATCAGGTGGTGCCCAACACCTACCTGACCCTGACGGGGGTGGGCGGGACACCAGTCAAAGTGCCCGTGGCGAGGGTACACCTGAAGTGGGGGGCCAAGGAGGGCCCCAAGGACGTGGGGGTACACCCGTATTTGCCCACTGAGGTGTTGATGGGGGGGGACCTGGAGGACTGGTCAAGCAACCCCCAGGGTGCCCTGGTTGTGACCCGCAGTCAGAGCCGGCGAGGGGCACTGCGCCCTGGCCTTGGGGAGGGTGCCTTGCCCGAGGCGCAGGACCCTAACCTGGTGGGGAGGGAACACCCAGGGACACGGCTCAGGGAGGCTGCGGCTTCAGACCCAGCCGGCGAGAGAGAGCAGGTGGCCATCCCTGTCCCAGCTGCTGAGTTCCAGGCCGAGGTGCAGAAAGATCCCTCCTTGCGGAAGATAAGGGACCTGGCCGACCTCGGTGCGGTACAGACCATGGGGAGAGGCGGCCGGAAAAGGTTCCTGTGGGAGAAGGGGTTCCTGTACCGAGAATGGGCTCCCCCAGGGAAAATGGAGTCAGGGGGGATCAGGAGGCAGCTGGTGGTACCCCAGAAGTATCGCCGCCAGCTGCTGTACCGGGCCCATGACACCCCCCTCTCAGGGCACCAGGGAACCTGGCGTACCCAGCAGAGGCTGCTACGGAGCTTTTACTGGCCTGGGGTCTTTGTTACTGTCCGGCAGTACTGCCGATCCTGTGACCCCTGTCAGAGGGGGAGGAAGGCCCGGGACAAGGGGAAAACGGCTTTAGGACCCTTGCCCAGCATAGAGGAGCCTTTCCAGAGGGTGGCCAAGGTTAAAAGGGGGGCTCTGAACCAAGAGAGCCCGAAGCACAGACCTCCAGACTGGAGCGCTGGGAGAAGACCCCAGCCCAGTTGGAACCCCAGGGGTATTGGGGGTGGGAAAAGGGCACAGGCCGCATAACCCTTCCCACATGCGAACTGCGAATGCCCTCGAGCACCCCCGACCTAAGGGGGGGCGTGAAACTGGAGGGGCCTGGTGTAATTCTCACCAAGGAATGGGAGGGATGCGGGGGCATCCATGGGAACGGGGGTAGGTTCGAACTTCCCCGGGTCACTGGCTGAAGTGACCCCGCTCAGTTCGGTCTCGAAGGGGGGAGATGTGACGAACTGGGACTGTTCTTACTGTGATCTGTAAGTGCTGACAGGGGAGTGTGGCTGGGATGGTCTGCGTTGGGGGATGGGAGAATGACCGAAGGGAAATACCTGAGCCTGTAACATGAGAACCCAGGAGGGGGCTGGGGCGAGGTGACACCTTTGCCCGGGAAACTGAACAAAGGTGGGAGGGGTCGCTGAAGGCAGAGTCTGGGGAGCTGGCTGGTGAGGTGGCTGGAGGCAGGGAGGGCTCTGACCTCTGGAGGGGGCTGGGGTGTCCGAGGACCCCAAGATGGACCTAACTGAGGGGTATCCTGTTGTCTGTGCCTGCAAGACCTGTCTCGGACTGTATTCCCGTCGTCTAAATAAACCTTCTGCTTTACTGGCTGGCTGAGAGTCATGGTGAATCGCAGGAAGCCGGGGGTGCAGGGCCCTGAGTCCCCCCTTACTCCGTGACACAGCAACAGGCTGGAAATGGGGCAAATCAAATTGCAGTCATTGATTAAAGTCAGGCCTTGGCTACACTCAGGACGCTGTGAAGCGCGAGTGTAGTCGCGCCGCCAGCGCTGCGAGAGCGTGCAGCACTGCAGGCACTGATTACACTGGCGCTTTACAACGCTGCACTCGCTGTGCTCAGGGGGGTGTTTTTTCACACCCCTGAGCGCAGCAAGTTGCAGCGCTGTACAGCGCCAGTGTAGCCAAGGCCTCAGTTAAGTAACTAGAGAGAGTGAAAACCAGTAATATGCAGCACTAATCACATGGAAAACTAAATCAGCTACATGACAAAGTAGCGGTTCTTTGAGTCAGTGAGTTTCAGCCTGAGCAGTAGTCTGAAGTCTATACAACAACCTGATGCCATTTCACAATTAAACAGATATAACACGAAGATGCACCACCGTGGCTAGGTCCAAATTATAACATATAGCACACCCTCCAAGGATGCTGTACCAAGTGGCCTTGCCCCACAGTTCCCTGAGAAAAATGTTTGTGGGAGTAAATCCATCGCTGGCTGGTCCTGCACCAATGTTTCAGAGCGTGAACCACAGACGTGGCATGTTTCAGTGTACACAAAAGCTGATATCTTACTACATTAATAGCAACCCGTCTGGCATAAGGGACTCTATTCTGTGGAAGACAAGACACAGGACCATAGATTTTTAAGTGCTGGAAGGACCAGTGTGGCCATCTAGTCTGACCTCCTGCAGAGCAAAGGCCTTAGAATTTCACCCAGCAATTCCTGTCTCAAGTCCAATAACTTGTAACTGAGCTAGAGCATATATTTTAAGACACCCAATCATGATTTAAAGATTTCAAGTGATGGAGAACCCGACAAACTTCTTGATTCACTGTCCCAGTGAGCGATATGCCCCCTCACTGTTAAAAATGTGCCCCCTTGTTTCTGGTTTAAATTTTTCAAGTTTCACTTTCTAGTCCTCAGATCTGGCATTCTGCCTTTGCCTGCTACATTAAAGAACTGCCTGTTACTCCTGAGGGCAAAATTAAAAATTCTGCACCCAAAAAAAAAAAAAAAAAAAAAAAAATTCTGTGCACAATATTTTAAAGCTCTTCAAGCTTTATTGTCAATAAATAAATGCAGAGGCTCCAGCATGCAGTGGGGAGCACAGGCCACTGGTTGTACGAAGGTGGGAATCACCCTGCAGCCTCCCTACTGCCCACCCCCAGGACACGGACTCAGTGGTGAGGCTGCACTTAGGGTGACCAGATGTTCTGATTTTATGGGGACAGTCCCGATATTTGGGTTTTTTTTTTTTAAATATGGGCTCCTACTACCTCCCACCCCCTGTCCCAATTTTTCCACACTTGCTACCTGGTCACCCTAGCTGCACCTGACCCAGCACAAGGCCTGGGCCTACTGCAGACACACCCTGGGGCCCTGCCCCTCTGCGCCAGGTGTGGGGCAGGCAGGCTCAACCAGGCAGGATCCAAGTGTGGAGGGGCTCAGTGTGGGGTGAGAGGATTCTGTGTGGGAGAATCAGGGTGCAGGCTGCTCAGTGTGGGGGGATCTGAATGCACAGAGGCTCGTTGGGGGCGGGGGTTCCAGGTGCAGGGGCAATGGGACTCTGCAGGAGCTTCCAGGTGAAAGTGGCTGGGTATCGGTGGAGGGGTCTGGGTGCGAGGGTCTCAGCAGGAGGCTCTGGGTGCTGGGGGAGTGGGACTTGGTGGGGTGGGGATCTGGGTGCAGCTAGTTGGGGGGGTCAGTGGCATGGGGGTCTGGATGTGGGGGCTCAGGGGGGTGTGGCTTGTCAGGGTGGGGGGTTGAGTGCAGGGAGCTCAGTGGGGGGTGATCTGGGTGCAAGGTGGGGGTCTGGAGGCAGGGGGGCTCCAGATGCAGGCGTTGAGGTTCAGTGGGGTGGGGTTTGGGTATGGAGGGCTAGGGGGGGGTTCTGGGTGTACAGGGTGAGACATGTCAGGGGGGTCTGAGTATGGGAGGTCCAGATGCACGGGGGTTGGGCGGATGGGGGAGCAGCTTCCCGTACAGTGACCCCTCCCCCTGCAGCTGAGGAGCGATGGGGGCAGGAAGCAGGGGAGGATGCTGAGCTTCCTGCAGCTGGATCCTGCAACATGATCAGCAGGCTGCCACAGCCTTACCCTGGTCTATGTGGCAATGCTCAGGCATCGCCCATGAACCAGCAACTTTGTGGGGCATGGTGTCAGCTTTAGATACTTCCAGTAAGACTCTCCCACTTGTACAGATGCCCTCTTTGGTCAGCTTTCCTTGCAGTCTTTACCTTTCCACTGCTGTTAATTCTTCAATATACACTCTTCCCTCTGCCGTGGGGCAGGGAAAGCTTCTCCTTAGGAGCAACGTGGCAGGGGATGGCTTTGTAACTCCAGCTCAAGATCTGACTCTCTGAAGCTGCAAAATCAGGACCAGAAGTCCCAGCCAAAATTTCCAAAACAATTTCTCGGGGGGGGGGGGGGGGGGGGGGAATCTATGACCCAGTCTCTGTCCTACAAAGTGTCTCAGCACTTCCTGTATTTCCTGCATCCCTGCAGAAATGGGGCGCGCTAGTGTGGTTGAGTGACAAGGAAATGCATATTGCAGCAATTGAAGTAAATGGAGGACAAATGGTCAGAACAATAGTTTGAATAACTACTTCCTCAAAGTACATACCTGCCAGGGAAACCAATTTCTCTTACAATAGGAGTACAAGGGAAAGCTTCTCCCCCACTGTTTTAAAACTTCCAAGTCTTGTCCAGTAGTACCGATTACCCATCTTTTTGCAACGAATTAGTGCAGGAGCATTTGTACCAGTCACTCAGTGCACAAGAAAGAATTGCCCAGCCACTTCAGCCAAGCCTGCTTGCTTTGTAAAGAGGTGCTGTTTACTAAGGGCTTGGCTACACTTGCAAGTTAGAGCACATTAAAGCAGCCCCAGGCACCCTAACTCATGATGCGTCCACACTGGCAAGGCACGTAGCGCACCCAGACTCCGTGGCTGGAGCGCTCCTGGTAATCCACCTCCCCGAGAAGCATAACGCTTGCTGCGCCCCGGCTGGAGTGCCGCAGCGCCAGTGTTGACGCCCTGATCAGCCTCCAGAAGTGTCCCACAATGCCTGTTCTAGCCACTCTGGTCATCACTTTGAACTCTACTGCCCTGCCCTCAGGTGACCAACCGTCAGACCCTGCCCTTTAAATTCTCTGGGAATTTTGAAAATCCCCTTCCTGTTTGCACAGCAAGGTGTGGAGTGCTCTCAACGAATCTTTCCAGGTGACCATGCCTCCACGCGCCAGGCGATCCCCAGTATGGAGCAATGGCGAGGTGCTGGACTTCAGTGTTTCGGGGGAGCAAGCTGTCCAGTCCCAGCTGCGCTCCAGCCGTAGGAATTATGATACACCTCTACCCTGATATAACGCGACCCAATATAACACGAATTCGGATACAACGCGGTAAAGCAGTGGTCCGGGGGAGCGGGGCTGCGCACTCCGGCGGCTTAAAGCAAGTTCGATATAACGCGGTTTCACCTATAACATAGTAAGATTTTTTGGCTCCCGAGGACAGCGTTATATCGGGGTAGAGGTGTACCTTCGGGCAGAAATCAAGGGACATGATGGAAAGGGGACATGACCGGGACGCACTGCAGTGCAGGGTTAAAGTGAAGGAGCTGCAGAATGCGTACTGCAAAGCGCGCAAGGCAAACTACCGCTCCGGTTCTGCCCCCGCGACCTGCCGTTTCTACAAAGAGCTGGACGCGATACTTGGGGGCGACCCCACCTCCACTTTGACACTGCAGAGCCCAGTTCAACAAGGCAAGAGGAGGAGGAAAGCGGGAACGAGGGTGCTGAGGAGGAGGGAGACAGCCCAGCATCCCTAGATGCATGCAGCCAGGAGCTGTTCTCAAGCCAGGAGGAAGGTAGCCAGTCGCAGTGGACAGTGCTTGGGGAAGGACAAATGCCAAAGGTGGTGCCCTGTAAGCGGCTTTTATTTTGGGAAGGAAGTTGTTTGGTGCAGGCTCTTGGAGCGAGGAGGGTTAGGGCTGCATGCATGCCTAGATGCGGAATAGGGCGTTTATGGGGCTCTCTCACATCATGGTAATCGGCCTCAGTAATCTCTTCAGAGGTCTCATGCAGAAGTGAGATTGTAACTGAGTTTACAATTTCCAAAGGCAAACTGGGATTTAGGATTGCCTCTCCGCCACATCGTTTCCACCCAGGCACTAGAGGCAGCAGTGTGGTGCTCATTTCTCCAATCTGAGCTACAGAGGTTTGTTTTTATGTATGATGAACCCAGATTCACTATAAAAAAAATTTCCCCCCAAAATCCACACCCCGGAACACCAACATCCCATAGAGCAAAAGCAGATCTAGGTAGTTATAGCTGAGCTCCTCACAACCACCAATGGATTTTAACCTCACACTGCCATGAAGGTAGATAAGTATTATCCTCATTTTACAGATGGTGAATTGAGGCACATGGTAGATTAAGTGATTTGCCAAGGTCACACCAGAAGCCTGTGGCAGAGTAAGAAACTGACCCAAGTCTCCTGATTCCTAGTTCAGTGCCTTATCCAATAAGCTATCCTTCTACCCTGCATGAGACTAATTACTGAGATCTTTGCACTTCCAAAGGAGATTTCCCCTCCAACATCTGGGTCAGCAATCACCGTGTCACTACATCCCCCACAGATGAGAAGTTCAGGTTTATGAAAGAGTTATGCTCCCGCTGGGGATTTTAAAGGCTCAGGGAGCAAAAGGCAAGATCTTGGTCCTAACAGGATCCCATCAAGACTTAGTCTAGACCACCAGTTTCTCCAGAGGTTCTTACATCCTTTTGAAACTCCCGCCCTCTGTCTGCACTATTGAGACAACCCGTGCGGATACCTCTACCATTAACAGTCAAGCATATTGCCCTTATTACTAATGTTTTAGAGATTAAATCTGTAAATACATTTTATAGGAAAACAGGAAAAATGACTACGTGCTTTTTAACCCACTTAAAGAAACACCTTAATTTGGAGCCAACTTTACATTAGTATTGATTCTTTGTGTGGACAGACTGGAGCCTTCTGCAATCTGCATTTGTTATAAGCACCTCTATCAGGAATTAGGGCCCCATTGTCCTAGGCAAGGTACAAACAAATTTACCCAGAAGGCTCACAGTCTAAGACAAAAGATTTGACTTGGGAACAGACAGGAGGGAGGAAGAAGGGATGTTAGGTTAGTTGTAACAATGATCTTAGTACTCACGAGTGATCACTAGTCTAGTGTCATCACATGGTAGTGATAAATAGGTTTCACAAAGATAGACTAAGGATGGATTTAAAAGACATAAGGCAGTGACTGCAAATTTAGATGAGGATTTCTTCTCACGAGTAATGGGAAAAGCAGACATGCAGGTTTATTACTAACCCATTAACACTAGCATGTAATTAATGCAGAGGAGGAGCCAGTGCTCATACATCATAAGAATGTCATTAAACCTGCATCATGTGCAAAGGAGACAAACCCCCATGATTTAATCAAGATGGATGGTTAAAAGGAACTGGGAGGTTTTGGAACACAGAAGTGGTCAATTTGTCTGACTTCATCAAGACGACCACCTGGAAGTAAAAAAGGGGGGCAAAAGCCAAACCCTGATTGCAGGAGCTACACATGCATTCAAAGTCAAATTTACACACATGTAACATGCATTACTTAAGACTGAAAAGCAAGATTTTTTTTAATGGAAAGAGAGGCTACCTTAAAAAGGATGTTGGCAGGTCAGCTTTGACCCAGAAATTAAACAAGCACAAATGGTTTGTTTGTATTTCTTTAAAAAGTTTTAAAAACTAAAATCACAAATTTCCATTGATTTTTAGAAATTCAATGGAAACGGGCAGGGTTTAATGTTTTTTAAGTGACGAGCAAAAGGGGAAAATGTGTTTGATTGTAAAGAAGAAACAATGCACAAAAAAGGCCTGAATTGATTTGTGTTTTAATAATGGGTTTTGTATTTTTGCTTTTTTTTTTTTTTTTTTTTTTAAACATGAGAGATTAGAGCTTTTGCTGAACAAATTCACTGACTCACTAAAGAATTAACCAGATTTTGACATCAACCAGAGCTATTGAAAGGAAACTGTTTCCCATAACTTCCAGTTCATTAACTTGGTGATGTCTCATCCCTCTTCTCTGGAATGGTTGTTGATTCCCTCCATTCTTCACTTATCCACCCTTGACATTTTTCACCCCCTTCCATCTGAAGGTCCGCCCTGCCAGCTTCCCCCTCCCCCCATGCTCACCCCCAACATCTGCTTCCTCCACTCCTGTTCTTGCATTGTGGTGTGTTCCTGGCAAAACCGCTATGACCAGGCTAATTGCATGCACTACAAATTCATTCTCTCCTGTTCTACCATCTTCCTACATGAACCACTCTGCTACTCCATCTTAAATGAATCCCATGCCTCCAATCCCAACTGCCTTTTCACCATTTTTGGGTATGTCTACACTGCAAACTAGAGGTGTATTCTTAACTCAGGTTAGCTAACTTAGGATAAAATAGCAGTGAAAACACAGCTACACAGCATGTGTTAGCATCTGGAGTTAAAGTCTATAGGGCAAGATGAACTTGCACTGCTAACCCGAGCTAAAAGACAGGTTACTGTGTCTTCATTATTATTTAAACCCAAATTAGTGAACCTGAATTAAGAATACACTTTTTTCCACAGCAGTGTAGCCCTCAATCCTCAAACCTTCCTCTCCTCCTGCATCTCGGCTTCTCTCTTGACACGGGATTTTATCAATTTCTTCCCAGGAAAAAACAAAAACCTGACATGACCGTCCCTCTCCCATCTGCTTGCCCTTTCTTTACCTTCCCCTCCCACCTCACAACTCTCGCCTCCTTCTCCCTGACCACAGACAGAAGTTTTTTTATCTTCTTTCCTTCTCCAGCCCCTCCACTTGCCTCACTGACTCCATCCCACATGCCTCACACCCAGTCTCATACCCTCCCTTACTCTTCTCCGGCTCTTTCCTCCCACTAAAACGCCCACCCTTCTCCCTCCATTACCATACCATTGCCTCTCCCCCTTTTATCTCTAATCTTATTGAATACATGATCTACAATCCCTGGCTGGAATTCCTCTCTGCCAATTCCATCCTAGACCAGGAGCAGCACTTCAGGGGAGGGGGGAGCCTTGCAGGGCCTATAGCCACCCCAAAATTTGCCTTAGCCCTCTCTCCCCACCCCACCAGCTGCCGTTCTCCGGCCACCTAGCTCTGAAGGCAGAGCAGAGGCTGCTGGCCGGGCATCCAGCTCCAGCAGCATTGGAGAATTAAGGCCAAGCACGGGGCCTAAGACTAGCCCCCCAGCCTGTGTCCCCACTAGCTGGGAAACGATGCCCAGGGTAGGTGAAGGGCTGGAGCTCTCCATAGTGGTCTAGACTGACTCACTCCGACCTGGGCTCCTGGACCCTGCCCCCCCCCCCCCCCCAATCACTGCTATCCAAGGATTCTGCTGGCCCTGGAGCCAGGTCCCCACACCCAGGCAGCTCCTGCCAGCTGCAAGCAGCAAGTGCCCCACACTGCCCAGCTCCAGTTTCAGACCTGGCTGGAGGTCGGGCCTCACGGTGGGGGGGGGGGGCACAGCTCCCCAATTTTCTGTCTGGCCCACCTCTAATAGCTTGAGAACTTTCAAAATTAGTTAACACCTATTTAAAGCAAATCCTGATAGATTTGGGTGAATAGCTCTTTCTAGAAGATTCATACACCCTTTGGGGTTGAAAAGACTCTAGTTCTCTCATCCTCCAGCAAGGACAGGGACCAACAAGACTTGATATTCCTAATTGTAAAGTTACAGAAAGCAAATGAAACTTTACAACATTTGGGCTGCTCTTATACATCATAAAAGCAGCACAAAGGGAACAATAGCTTTAAATAAACAAAGCTTTCCCAGCAATATTTGCAAGCCAAACATTCAAAGTGCCTGAAAACACTGGAACAATGACAGACAGGCTACCCAAAAAAATACAACTAGTTTTCACTGTTTAAGTGCAAGAAGTGAATAACCTCAATGGTGAAAACCGAACTGGATTTCTAGAGTGCTTCCATTTTCCTGAGTTTGAGGTGTTCTTGTTAATACAGGAAACGAGATTTGTTTAGCAGCATCTAGGATTTGTGACTTAACTGGGTCTCCAACCGTGAGCACTGTGAAAATAGAGCCTCCTGCAATCAGTATGGCTGCACAGGCCCCTCTGCATGCCTCGGATAAGGAATCATCAGCATTTTACAAACGGTGTTTAACTCACAAGGAAAGAAACTTCTTCTCCCATTTCAGACCAAGCAAAAATTCAGAATGAAGCATCGCTAAAATCCACCTCCACCCTCCCAGGCCTTTAATCTGCCCAGAAGGGCCCTGGCGAGGGCTTTACAGAGATTCGAACTCAAAGCACCAAATGTTTAGCACAATCCTCAAACCCCAAAGGCAATAGGGGCCAATGCAGGGTGGGGACTCAGCTGAGAAAAGGAGACTCAGCAACAAAACGAACCATCTGCGAAGCAAGGAGCGAGACCCAGGAGCAAAGGAGCCATGGGCAGCCCCAGGGTACTGGGGTCCCAACACCTCAGAGAGAGACAGACACAGCTTCATGTACCATCACCAGCAGGATCATGCCAGGCAGACACACCCAGCGGGATGAAAAGTGAAGCTCCTGAACTTCCTCCTGCCCCGGCCTCACTGCCCCTGGCCCCTTCCTGTACCCACCCCCCACCCGCCTCACTGCCCCTACTCCCTTCCTCTACCTCCCCCCTGCCCACCGCACTGCCCCTGGCCCCTTCCTCTACCCTCCCCCCACCCGCCTCACTGCCCCTACTCCCCCTCCTCTACCCTCCCCCCTGCCCGCCGCACTGCCCCTACACCCCCTTCCTCTACCCTCCCCCCACCCACCTCACTGCCCCTACCCCGCCTTCCTGTAACCTCCCTCCCGCCCCACTGCCCCTACCCCGCCCTTCCTGTAACCTCCCCCCCGCCCCACTGCCCCACCCCCTTCCTGTACCCCTCCCCCCACCCGCCTCACTGCCCCACCCCCTTCCTGTACCCTCCCCCCACCCGCCTCACTGCCCACCCCCTTCCTGTACCCTCCCCCCACCCGCCTCACTGCCCCTACTCCCCCTCCTCTACCCTCCCCCCGCCCGCCTCACTGCCCCTACCCGCCTCACCGCTCCTCTACCCTCCCCCCACCCGCTTCACTGCCCCTACTCCCTTCCTCTACCCTCCCCCCTGCCCGCCTCACTGCCCCTGGCCCCTTCCTGTACCCTCCCCCCACCCACCTCACTGCCCCTACCCCCCCTTCCTCTACCCTCCCCCCACCCGCCTCACTGCCCCTACTCCCTTCCTCTACCCTCCCCCCTGCCCGCCGCACTGCCCCTGGCCCCTTCCTGTACCTCCCCCCTGCCCGCCTCACTGCCCCTACTCCCCCTCCTCTACCCTCCCCCCTGCCCGCCACACTGGCCCTACACCCCCTTCCTCTACCCTCCCCCCTGCCCACCTCACTGCCCCTACCCCCACTTCCTGTACCCTCCCCCCGCCCACCTCACTGTCCCTACACCCCCTTCCTATACCCTCCCCCCCGCCCACCTCACTGCCCCTACCCCCCTTCCTCTACCCTCCCCCCGCCCACCTCACTGCCCCTACCCCCTTCCTCTACCCTCCCCCCGCCCACCTCACTGCCCCTACCCCCCCTTCCTCTACCCTCCCCCAGCCCGCCGCACTGCCCCTACCCCCTTCCTCTACCCTCCCCCCACCCACCTCACTGCCCCTACCCCCCCTTCCTCTACCCTCCCCCCTGCCCGCCACACTGCCCCTGGCCCCTTCCTGTACCCTCCCCGCGCCCGCCTCACTGCCCCTGACCCCTTCCTGTACCCTCCCCCCGCCCGCCTCACTGCCCCTACTCCCTTCCTCTACCCTCCCCCTACCCCGGCGCACTGCCCCTGGCCCCTTCCTGTACCCTCCCCCCACCCGCCTCACTGCCCCTACTCCCCCTCCTCTACCCTCCCCCCTGCCCGCCGCACTGCCCCTACACCCCCTTCCTCTACCCTCCCCCCACCCACCTCACTGCCCTACCCCGCCTTCCTGTAACCTCCCTCCCGCCCCACTGCCCCTACCCCGCCTTCCTGTAACCTCCCCCCCCGCCCCACTGCCCCACCCCCTTCCTGTACCCTCCCCCCACCCGCCTCACTGCCCCACCCCCTTCCTGTACCCTCCCCCCACCCGCCTCACTGCCCCACCCCCTTCCTGTACCCTCCCCCCACCCGCCTCACTGCCCCTACTCCCCCTCCTCTACCCTCCCCCCGCCCGCCTCACTGCCCCTACCCGCCTCACCGCTCCTCTACCCTCCCCCCACCCGCTTCACTGCCCCTACTCCCTTCCTCTACCCTCCCCCCTGCCCGCCTCACTGCCCCTGGCCCCTTCCTGTACCCTCCCCCCACCCACCTCACTGCCCCTACCCCCCCTTCCTCTACCCTCCCCCCACCCGCCTCACTGCCCCTACTCCCTTCCCCTACCCTCCCCCCTGCCCGCCGCACTGCCCCTGGCCCCTTCCTGTACCCTCCCCCCTGCCCGCCTCACTGCCCTACTCCCCCTCCTCTACCCTCCCCCCTGCCCGCCACACTGCCCCTACACCCCCTTCCTCTACCCTCCCCCCTGCCCACCTCACTGCCCCTACCCCCACTTCCTGTACCCTCCCCCGCCCACCTCACTGTCCCTACCCCCCCTTCCTATACCCTCCCCCCCGCCCACCTCACTGCCCCTACCCCCCTTCCTCTACCCTCCCCCCGCCCACCTCACTGCCCTACCCCCTTCCTCTACCCTCCCCCCGCCCACCTCACTGCCCCTACCCCCTTCCTCTACCCTCCCCCCGCCCACCTCACTGCCCCTACCCCCCTTCCTCTACCCTCCCCCCGCCCACCTCACTGCCCCTACCCCCTTCCTCTACCCTCCCCCGCCCCACCTCACTGCCCCTACCCCCCTTCCTCTACCCTCCCCCCGCCCACCTCACTGCCCCTACCCCCCCTTCCTCTACCCTCTCCCCACCCACCTCACTGCCCCTACCCCCCCTTCCTCTACCCTCCCCCCACCCACCTCACTGCCCCCACCCCCCCTTCCTCTACCCTCCCCCCACCCACCTCACTGCCCCCACCCCCCCTTCCTCTACCCTCCCCCCACCCACCTCACTGCCCCCACCCCCCCTTCCTCTACCCTCCCCCCACCCACCTCACTGCCCCCACCCCCCCTTCCTCTACCCTCCCCCCACCCACCTCACTGCCCCCACCCCCCTTCCTCTACCCTCCCCCCACCCACCTCACTGCCCCTACCCCCCCTTCCTCTACCCTCCCCCCACCCGCCTCACTGCCCCACCCCCCTTCCTGTACCCTCCCCCCACCCACCTCACTGCCCCTACCCCCCCTTCCTCTACCCTCCCCCCACCCACCTCACTGCCCCTACCCCCTTCCTCTACCCTCCCCCCACCCCCCTCACTGCCCCCACCCCCCCTTCCTCTACCCTCCCCCCACCCACCTCACTGCCCCCACCCCCTTCCTCTACCCTCCCCTCCCCCCGCCTGCTTGCCTCACTGCCCCTACCGTTCCCCTCGCCCGCCTCACTGCCCCGCGCCCCCTCGGTCTGACCGCCCCCCCCGCCCCGGCGCGGCACTCACAGGAGCTGACGCTGAGGAGCAGTAAGTGGAGCCGGCCCCGGGCCCAGCCATCGCCGCGCACCCAGCTACCCACAGAGCTCTGCGCGATGCCGCCCGCCGCTGCCTGACTGAGCCCCACCCGGCCCCGCTCACCGCCCGCAGGTGAGGCCCCACCCTTTCCCCAGGTGAGGCCCCGCCCTCTGTGCCCCCATTGGCTCCCGGCCCACGCCCACCGCCCCGTGCACCCCGCCCCCAAGTGCTGATTGGATGCCGCTACGGTGTCGTCAACCAATAATATAGTCAACCCTGTGCCCTGACTGTCTCACACTTACAGCTCCGCCCTAATTGGCTACCGGTGGGGGCCCTTAACCTCGCCCCCGTGAACTTAGTCCCCGCCCCAAGGCCCTCCCCTCCCCCCCGCCAGGACTCTCTGGTTGCCATGGTGACGGAGGCCACATTCTGCTCGATTGGCCCAAAGAACGCGACCCCCGCTCGGCGCTGATGGGGGCGGGGCTGCACCCAGGGACTGAGGCTCCCCCAAATCAGAGAGGCTGCTGGGAGAAACCTGCCCCCCCAGCCCAGCTCACCCCCCACCCGTGTGCTGCACCCAGCCTCCTCCCCACGGCCTAGCTCACCCCCTTCCTGCACCTCCCTGTGGCCCAAGGTCCCCCCCACCCGACCCCCCAGTCCCTGCACCCAGGCTGAGCCCCACACACACCTTCCCTGTGGCCAGGAACCCGTCTGGCCAGGTCATGTCTCCCTCCTGCATCACCCAAGCCAGCCAGCCTTCCTCCCAAACCCTGTGGCCTGGCCCAGCTCAGTCCCCACCCCATGGTACCCCCTTCTAGGATGACCAGATACCAAGTGTGAAAAATCGTGTCAGGGGGTAGGGGGTAATAGGTCCCTATATAAGAAAAAGCCCCCCAAATCAGGACTGTCCCTATAAAATCGGGACATCTGGTCACCCTACCCCCTTCCCAAGCCCAGCCCCACGCCCTGCCCCTTGTGGCCCAGCACCCCACCCTGCCGCCTGGTCTTAGTATGACAGGGCGGCCTGAGGCTGGGTGCTGGGGAAAGGCTCCCCCCCTCAGGCTCTGGCCCTGTCTCTATTCAGGGCCACATGAGCGGGTCTGAGCCAGGCAGTGCAAACTGAAGTTCCAGGTGGCAGCAACAGTTTCACCAGGAGAGCAGGAGAAACAGCATTTCCCTCCCCCAGGGGAATCCTGATTTTTGGGAAATGTTATCCGCAGAACAGAAAGTCCAAACACATTCCATTCGGTGACCTCGAAACATTTTGATCCTGCTGAACCATCATCATGTAACGTAACATATGAAGTACGTCATATGCACAGATGCTATATAGACCATTGCAATCAGGTCACAGATTTATGGGCAGACTTTATAGGCATGGAGGAATAAATTGGCAGGTTAAGAACATAAGAACAGCCATACTGGGTCAGACCAAAGGTCCATCAAGCCCAGTATCCTGTCTTCCGACAGTGGCCAATGGCAGGTGCCCCAAAGGCAATGAACAGACAGGTTATCATCAAGTGATCCATGCCCTGTCACCCAATCCCAGCTTCTGGCAAACAGAGGCTAGGGACACCATTCCTGCCCATCCTGGCTAGTAGCCATTGATGGACCTATCTTCCATGAATCTATCTAGCTCCCTTTTGAACCCTGTTATAGTATTGGCCTTCACAACACCCTCTGGCAAGGAGTTCCAGAGGTTGACACTGCGTTGCGTGAAAAAATACTTTCTTGTGTTTGTTTGCTACCTACTAATTTCATTTGGTGCCCCCTTGTTCTTGTATTATGAGAAGGAGTAAATAACACTTCCTTATTTACTTTCTCTATACCACTCATGATTTTATAGACCTCTATCATATCCCCCCTTAGTCGCCTCTTTTCCAAGCTAAAAAGTCCCATTCTTATTAATCTCTCCTCATTCAGGTCTATACCCCTAATCATTCTTGTTGCCCTTTTCTGAACCTTTTCCAATTGCAATATAACTTTTTTGAGATGGGTCAACCACATCTGCATGCAGTATTCAACCTGTGGGTGAACCAGGGATTTATATAGAGGCAATATGATATTTTCTGTCTTATTATCTATCCCTTTCTTGATGATTCCCAACATTCTGTTTGCTTTTTTGACTGCCACTGCACATTGAGTGGATGATTTCAGAGAACTATCCACAATGACGCCAAGATCTCGTTCTTGAGTGGTAACAGCTAATTTAGACCCCACCATTGTATATGTATAGTTAGGACTATGTTTTCCAATGTGCATTACTTTGCATTTATCAACATTAAATTTCATCTGCCATTTTGTTGCCCAGTCACCCAGTTTTGTGAGATCCTTTTGTAGCTCTTTGCAGTCTGCCTGGGACTTAACTATCTTGAGTAGTTTTGTATCATCTGCAAATTTTGCCACCTCACTGTTTACCCCTTTTTCCCGATCGTTTATGAATATGTTAAATAGGACTGGGCCCATTGGTTTCCATTAGCCAGCTCCAGTCAGCCTGATTCAGAGAAAGGTGGAGGGAGTCAGCGGTTGCAAAAAATCAGACACTGTTTTTCTTCTCTGTTACTCTGTGTGTCCCTACAAGGTGTGTTGATTGCTACAATATTACTTGTGGTGAGGGGGACAATGGGGCTCACCTCCCGGGTACTGTGGACATTGTTATCACTGGTGGACGAGGGCCCTTCGTTTTCAGTTTTTATTTATTTTTTCCTGGGAATTGATCAGTGTTTATTACCACAACAATAACAAAAAAAACTTCTAATAATTTTTATGGGTAAATATCGGAGTTTATTTTGGTGGTCTGAAAGATGGGGGGGGAGTATTCAGTAAATTAATGCTTTCAATTCCATTAATCGATGTGGTTTGCTGCAGAACTAAAGCACAAGGCCACCTCTGAGTTTAAGAAAATAATATATCTCTGATCCCCAAATAAAAGTTATCATTTGAATAAAGAGTTTACTGTTGTAGACTTAGAACTATTAGCCTATAAATATTTACAGTAAAATCTTTTTTATCCGGCATGTTGGGAGTATGGGGGATGCCAGTAAGTGAAAAATTCCGGTTAACTAAAAGGGACGGAGTTTGGGTGCGGGAGGGGAGTGCAGGGCTGGGGGTTAGGGCACGGGAGGAGGTGCAGGATGCAGACTCTGGGAGGGAGTTTGGGTGTGGGAGGGAGCTAGGGGCGTGGGAGGGATTTTGGGGTGCCGGATCTGGGGGGGCGATCAGCTTGGGCGGCTTCCTGCAAGCAGTGACCTGTCCTTGCTGCTCCTAGGTGGACATGCTGCAAGCGGGTCTGCACGCTGCCCCTGCCCCAGCTTGAGCGCTGGCTCCGCAGCTCCCATTGGCCACGGTTCCCGGCCAATGGGAGTTGCAGGAGCGGCACCTGTGGGCAGAGGCAGCGTGCAGAGCCGCCTAGTCATGCCTCTGCCTAGGAGCAGCAGGGACAGATGGCCGTTTCCAGGGAGCCACACGGAGCCAAGTAGGGAGCCTACCGGCCCTGCATCAACCAGAGCATAAACCGGACTTTCTATGAAAATTTGAAATGCCGGTTTAAAGGGCTTTCCAGTTGGTACAGGGCCAGATAGCACCGTTTTTACTGTACATTTAATAATTGGGCCACACAATTTGCAGCACATACACTCAAATTCATCCTTTTCTCCTGTTTTTCTTTTTTTTTAAACTTTCAAATACTTCCTTGTGTTCTGAAACGTATTCTCATACAGATTTTCATTTTCTTCCCATTTTAGTGTGTCAAATCTTTAAACCATTATCTGCTAACAGCTTGAAATGTGTACGTGGTGGGCATGAGATTCATCAGTACGTTCAGATGCGCACGCACTTCAGAGCTTGCGTGCGTGCATGCGTGCCTGTTTGTTTATTGTGTGTATCTTCTAACCCAGTAAAAAGAACAGGAGTACTTGTGGCACCTTAGAGACTAACAAATTTACTAGAGCATAAGCTTTCGTGGGCTACAACCCACTTCTTCGGATGCATATGCATATGCATCCGAAGAAGTGGGTTGTAGCCCACGAAAGCTTATGCTCTAATAAATTTGTTAGTCTCTAAGGTGCCACAAGTACTCCTGTTCTTTTTGCGGATACAGACTAACACGGCTGCTACTCTGAATTCTAGCCCAGTGGTTCTCAAACTTTTGTACTGGTGATACCTTTCACATAGCAACCCTCTGAGTGCGACCCCCCCATATAAATTATATATTTAACACCATTATAAATGCTGGCGGCAAAGCGGGGTTTGGGGTGGAGGCTGGCAGCTCGCGACCCCCCATGTAATAACCTTGTGACCCCCTGACAGGTCCTGATCCCCAGTTTGAGAACCACTGTCCTCTCTCTGTGCTGTCAGACTCTGATTTGCAGGCAAGCGCCTGCTTTTGACGGGGCCTGACTTTTGCTCATAGCGTAACTTTTGCTGATTTTGGTTCAGGCCTCAGGTCTTGCACTAGGCCCGTGCTTCAGGCTCTCTTTCTACTACGGTAGTTACAATCACAGCAGAAAGTGCAAGTTTCAAAACTCCCCTCCCTTATTCCCATCAAATGTTGTACTAAGACATGGCGCTGATTGTGATGATTAGCTTTGGAGTTCCTCGCTCCAGTCCCTGCCACGGCGAGTACAGCCTGCCAGGGGCCGGGCGCAGGGAAAAGGAAGAGGCCAGGACGATTTTTGGCTGTATGAAACAATAATATTTTGGTCCCTATTTCTGCACAGAAACTTGGCACGGTTTTCCACAGGCAGTGGTGATTTTAGCTGCTAGCTTGCTCACGAAGGCGCAGAGCACAGCTGCTGCTGGTGTCCCAAAACTGCCAGGGTTTATGTGTCACTAGCCTGGTTGGTGCAATGGTGCCAGCTGAATTCATGGTCAAGTGGCATGGGAAAGTGTTCTACTGCAGAGGAAGAAATAAGGCTGCTACCCTAGAAACCTGTGGGAGAGGATCACAGAGTACCTCCGTGAAAGTTTCATTGAGATCTCTCAAGAGGCTACATAGGACATCCCTGTGTACATAAACAACCCCTCCCCTGCCTCCCCTAACCCAGCAGAAGGAAACGCTGATGCCAACTCTCTCTGTGTGTTGTACCTCTTCCTCTTCTCATACAAGTAAAATGATGAAAAGTTGATACCTGTGTCTTGAAACATTGCCAGGGGAAATGCATGCACGCACTTACGCAAGGTTCTTCCCCTTCAGCAGGCTCGTCCATGCTTGCCTGGTGGGACTGGCTAGACTGTGGCAGCATCTCAAACAGGTGCTGGCTCACAGCAAAGCTGCCCTGCCACTGGGTCTCCCCCTCTTCCTCCCACAGCGGGGGTCTGGCTCAGGCTCCTCGGAGGTATTTACGGTGGTTGCATATAGAGCAGGCAGCTCAGTGTAAAAGCTGCAGGTCTGTGGCTCAGCACCAGGTCAATTGTTGGCCTCCCTGGGCGCGGGGTCTGCCCACTGCAGTTCCTTTGCTTCCATCCGGCACCTCTACTGATCCCCGTTGTACCCCTCTGGCTGCATTCCCCCAGGCAATCTTCATAGAGATCCACAGCCTCTTCTCCCCCCAGGCCCAGGAGCTCCAATAGCTCCAGTCTACTCTAGATCAGAGTGCATTTGGAGCATGTAGCCAGCATACTTGATTGGGCAATTGCACGCAACAAAGGCGAGCTGCTAGGTGTGCTCGCCCAGCTGCGCAATCAGGAAAAGGCATTTCAAAAATATGTGGGGGGTTTTAAAAGGACGGGGGGAGGGGAAGTTGTTTCCAGTCTCTGGAGGCTGGGTCACGGAGTTCACAATTGTGACCAGAGCAGCCACTGTTTGGTATTGTGGGACAGCTGCTGGAGGACTGTAAGGGTCAGCTCTCCTACTGCTATAGGTCGACCACAGTGCAATACCAGTAGGGAAGGTGGTTTTCCAGTATTGCCTTATTGGGGCACTTCATGGAAGCAGGAGACAGTTTGAGCCTAGACACACACAGCTAGGGTTGGTGCACGGTGGCTTACATCAACCTCACTTTCTAGTGTAGAAAGGCCACCTCCCTGCAGGATGTAGCTGCATTTACACCAGGGTTTTTGTCAACATCACTATGTTGCTGGGGTAGGAGGCGTCACACCCCTGCCACTATAACTTTACTGTGTAGACTAGGCCTTAGTTCTGTTTAAGTGCACTTAACTTAAACCTGACTTAAGCTAAAGCAAAATAAGTGGCTCTTAAACTGAAATAGAAGCGTCCAGAGAGGTCTGCAGCAATTTAACTGACTGTTTCAGACAACGCCTTAAGTTAAACCAGTGCAGTTTTCCTGTGTAGACAAGAGCTTAGATCATAGCTTAAAAAGAACCAACTTCCATGTGCTCCGGAGTTCCCTGTTCCCCACTGCTCTCTGGAGCAGAGCCTCCGAGGTGCTGGGATCAGCTGCAAGATGCCACCCGTTCGTTGTGTTCCACTTCCCGCCGGCAGAGGGGAGACACGTTTGCCAGGATGTGACAACACCCGTGGATTATTCAGAACAACTCCAGGGGTTGCTTGTCATGCTCTAGACCAGGGGGTCTCAAACACGCGGCCCACGTGGTTATTTTCTGCAGCCCGCGAGCCCCTCGCAGCCCCCCAGCCCTCCCCCAGTGTTTACCTAGAGCGGCTCCGGCCGCCCGTGCACCGGGGGCAGGGCAGGCTCCCTGCCTGCCTGCCCTGCACCGCTCCAGGAAGAGGCTGGAACGTGGGGAAGTGGGGGCGGAGGGGCTGTGTGTTGCTGTTGCTTCAGGCAGCGCCCCCAGCAGCTCACATTGGCCGGGAACGGGGAACCGTGGCCAATGGGAGCTGCTGGGGGCAGTGTCTGAAGCAACAGAAACAGCCCCTCCACCCCCCTTCCAGCCTCTTCCCAGAGCAGCATGGGGGCGGGGCGGGGCGGGGCGGGGCAGGGCAGGGAGCCTGCCCTGCCCCTGGTATGCGCCGGGCCAGATCCTGCCTCCTGAACCCCCTGCCCTGAGCCCCCTGCCTCACCCCGCACCCCTCCTGCAGCCCAACCCACTGCCCTGAGCCCCCTGCTGCACCCCGCACTCCTCTTGCACCCCAACCCACTGCTGCCCCCTGCTGTACCTCACACCTCCTGCACCCCACACCCCAACTCCCTGCCCTGAGCCCCCACCTCCACCCCCTGGGGGCAGGGAGGGGGCAGAGTTGGGGTGGGGATTTCAGGGAAGGGGTTGGAATGGGGGCAGGGAAGAGGCGGGGCAGGGGCAGGGCCTCATGGAAGAGGTGGAGTGGGGGCGGGGCCAAGTGCAGCAGGGGGGAGGTGTCAGTAATGCAGCCCTCGGGCCAATGTACTAGTCCTCATGTGGCCCTCATGGTCATTTGAGTTTGAGACCCCTGCTCTAGACGAGGGATTTTCAATGGGTGGATCACGACTGTCCCAGGAGATCAGGAAAGGCCAGCAGTGGGGTCATGAGGCGTTGAAAATATTACAGTCTAAACCAAAGAAAAGTCTCGCTCCCCCCATCCCCTGACCCTTCAAGATGAGGTATTCTCCACCCTCCCACACATCAATTCTATATTCTAAGTGTAGGTCTGTGCTTAAAACCCTGCGGCAGCACTTCAATGTAAATACTCACTATAACTATAGTGCTGGGAGAGGTTCTCTCAACACTGGAGATAATCCACCTCCCCGAGAGGTGGTAGCTCGGTCAACAGAAGAATTCTTCCATCCGTCTAGCTCTGTCTGCACTAGGGGTTAGGTTGGCATAGCTACATCTCGGGGGGAGGGGGGAGAGGAGGGGATTTTTCACACACCACACACCTCCCCCCCAAAAGACCAAGAGATCTAGTTTTGCCAATGCAAGTTCTGCATGCAGACCAGCCCTAAGCATGGTCAGAAATGAGACATTTTTTATTGTTATTGGGGAGGTTGTGCAATTTTTTTAATGTGAATAAGGGCTCACCCATGTGAAGAGGCTGAGAAACACAAATCCGTACAAAGACTTTAATATAATCTAAAACCTGGCTGACCCTGAGCAATTTCCACTGTTGTCTTGTTGCCATCATACAATCGTAGATTAGGGTTGGAAGAGACCTCAGGAGGACATCTAGTCCAACCCCCTGCTCAAAGCAGGACCAACACCAACTAAATCATCCCAGCCAAGGCTTTGTCAAGCTGGGCCTTAAAAACCTCTAAGGATGGAGATTCCACCACCTTCCTAAGTAACCCATTCTAGTGCTTCACCATCCTCCTAGTGAAATAGTGTTTCCTAATATCCAACCTAGACCCTGCCCCCCCCCCCCCCCCCAGCAACTTGAGACCATTGCTCCTTGCTCTGTCATCTGCCACCACTAAGACCAGCCAAGCTCCATCCTCTTTGGAATCCTCCTTCAGGTAGTTGAAGGCTGCTATCAAATTCCCCCTCACTCTTCTCTTCTGCAGACTAAATAACCCCAGTTCCCCCAGCCTCTCCTCATAAGTCATGTGCCCCACCCCCCTAATCATTTTCATTGCCCTCCACTGGACTCTCTCCAATTTGTCCACATCCCTTGGGGGGGGGGGAGGAGGAGAGGGGGAGAAGAAGACGACAGATGGACCAAAACTGGACGCAATACTCCAGGTGTGGCCTTACCCGTGCCAAATAGAGGGGAATAATCACTTCCCTCGATCTGCTGACAATGCTTCTATTAATGCAGCCCAATATGCCGTCGGCCTTCTTGGCAACAAGGGCACACTGCTGACTCATATCCAGCTTCTCGTCCACTGTAATCCCCAGGTCCTTTTCTGCAGAACTGCTGCTTAGCCAGTCAGTCCCCAGCCTGTAGCAGTGCATGGGATTCTTCCATCCTTCACATACGTCCCATCCCTTATCAGAGCCATGTACTACATCGGAGGAAATGCTAGAGAGCTCTCTTTTCCAGGAGTGGCTGCAGAGAAAATCCCCCGTGCAGAGGTGGCTGAGGGGCACCCAGTATGTTATAGAAATAGCAGGCTACAGGTGGAAGTGGCAGATTCAGCTGAAGAATTGATGGTCATTTTCCTACCCCACCTCAATCTACCTCCTTAAGAGCGGAGGACTTACCCCATAGGAAGCGTATGGGTGGGGGTCCCAGATTCCCAGGGGAGCTGGGGGAGATGGAGTGAATGTGGGGGTGCAGATATCTCCCCCCCAATAAAGTGCCTGAATCCCCCAGCTGCTATCGGGGGCAGGAGGAGTGACTACATTTGGAGCAGGTGAGACACTGGGCTGGAAGGTGAGGCAGAAAGCAGAGTGGCAGCTTCTCAGACAGGTGCGTTAGCCAAGAGCCCACCAGGGCCCAGAGCGTTCCCATCCCAGCACCGGGCATCAGCAGCAATAGGACGACGTTGCAGCAAGGAAGCAAAGGAAGAATCCTCAGGGTAAAGCCAGCTGCTGGGCGTGGAGGGACAGACACCAGCCCTCGCGGAGTCATTTCCACTTCACTTCCCTTCCTTCTCAGACCATTCCTTGTAGCTGCTTTCGTAGTTACGGGCCCTGCAGAGACAGGAAGTGACATATGGATCAGAATGAGAGATGGGAGGGACTATCCACAGCTAGATGGACCCGCTGCCTCTGGAGTGGAAGAGACAAACCCAGCCCTGTGACTGCTCATGGGCCAGAAACCCAAGTGGGACCAGAACATCAGAGGCGGAGCTGTGCCCAGAACTTTGAGAAATAACCTGTCCCCAGCACAGGGTCATACGGATGAATTTGAAGGGTCCCTGAGGAACCAAGGTAGCTGTGGGAACATTCCCTATGGGGTTAGAGCATAAGAACATAAGAACGGCCGTACCGGGTCAGACCAAAAGTCCATCTAGCCCAGTATCCGGTCTACCGACAGTGGCCAATGCCAGGTGCCCCAGAGGGAGTGAACCAACAGGCAATGATCAAGTGATCTCTCTCCTGCCATCCATCTCCATCCTCTGACAAATAGAGGCTAGGGACACCATTCCTTACCCATCCTGGCTAATAGCCATTAATGGACTTAACCACCATGAATTTATCCAGTTCTCTTCTAAACACTGTTATAGTCCTAGCCTTCACAACCTCCTCAGGTAAGGAGTTCCACAAGTTGACTGTGCGCTGCGTGAAGAAGAACTTCCTTTTATTTGTTTTAAACCTGCTGCCTATTAATTTCATTTGGTGACCCCTAGTTCTTGTATTATGGGAATAAGTAAATAACTTTTCCTTATCCACTTTCTCCACATCACTCATGATTTTATATACCTCTATCATATCCCCCCTTAGTCTCCTCTTTTCCAAGCTGAAGAGTCCTTGCCTCTTTAATGTCTCCTCATATGGGACCCGTTCCAAACCCCTAATCATTTTAGTTGCCCTTTTCTGAACCTTTTCTAGTGCCAGTATATCTTTTTTGAGATGAGGAGACCACATCTGTACGCAGTATTCGAGATGTGGGCGTACCATCGATTTATATAAGGGCAATAATATATTCTCAGTCTTATTCTCTATCCCCTTTTTAATGATCCCTAACATCCTGTTTGCTTTTTTGACCGCCTCTGCACACTGCGCGGACATCTTCAGAGAACTATCCACGATGACTCCAAGATCTTTTTCCTGACTTGTTGTAGCTAAATTAGCCCCCATCATATTGTATGTATAGTTGGGGTTATTTTTTCCAATGTGCATTACTTTACATTTATCCACATTAAATTTCATTTGCCATTTTGTTGCCCAATCACTTAGTTTTGTGAGATCTTTTTGAAGTTCATCACAGTCTGCTTTGGTCTTAACTATCTTGAGCAGTTTAGTATCATCTGCAAACTTTGCCACCTCACTGTTTACCCCTTTCTCCAGATCATTTATAAATAAGTTGAATAGGATTGGTCCGAGGACTGACCCTTGGGGAACACCACTAGTTACCCCTCTCCATTCTGAGAATTTACCATTAATTCCTACCCTTTGTTCCCGGTCTTTTAACCAGTTCTCAATCCATGAAAGGACCTTCCCTTTTATTCCTTGACAACTTAATTTACGTAAGAGCCTTTGGTGAGGGACCTGTCAAAGGCTTTCTGGAAATCTAAGTACACTATGTCCACTGGACCCCCCCTTGTCCACATGTTTATTGACCCCTTCAAAGAACTCTAATAGATTAGTAAGACACGATTTCCCTTTACAGAAACCATGTTGACTATTGCTCAACAGTTAGCTAGGAATTACTCTGTCCTCTCTCTCAGTAGCTAACCAAGACTTTGTCTCTGTGGCCTTGGTGAGAATCTGGAGTACCACCATCCCCTCCAGTGGGTTTACTCCAGAATACACCAGTATAAGCAAGATCGGTGCTGAGGGATATCTGAGCCCTCACCTTCTCCACCCGACCCACTGATTTCTCTATTAATAACCCTATACGTGAGAGCTTAGGGGGGCGCTCAGAAGGGCTGGAGTCCATAGGACCCAGGGCATTTTAAGCACCTACACCCCTTGCCTCCAAACCCACAGAGCCCATGGTACGTTCACAATCTCCCTGAGGGTCTAGTGCCCCATGGTACAAGAGCCCAAGGTGGAGGGGCAGGCTCACTTGGCGTAGCCAAGGGTTATGGCGATCTTTGTGGCCTGAGCCACTCTCCTGCCCCTCTGGCAGTAGAAGATCAAGTTCTCGTCATCCATCCGTGGCTTGTCCATGCCATATTTCATCTTAAACGTCTCAGGGTCCATCTTCAGGGCTTCCTCGACTTCTGCCACTGGGTGGGGGAAAGAGAGAGAGATGATCGCAATCAGCAGTGTTGGTGTATCACATCTCCACTAGATGGGGATGTGACACTAGCTAATGGAGTTACTCCTTTAGCTCAAGTGGTAAAGATCTGTATCTTGATGCTGAAGTTGCAGAGTTAAACCCTGATGATGATGATTGTGGGCGACTGCTACACTGCTCCATAAATACAGGCGATGATGCTCTTATGTTTATGCATGCAAGTCCCACGTTCTTTATAAAGGGACACAAGCTACCACTTTTCCCACTCCTGAAATGCAGCACCTTCTGTGGTGGAACACAGCAAATGAGCAAGACACGGAAACTCTGCACGTCCATTTAGAACAGGAAGTGAAGTAGAATCCTGCATCCATTTAAAACCACCAAGGTAGTTTAAGGAAGGAGAGAATTCCCCAAGCTGGAATTCGGCCAGGGTTACACCCTATTAGGAGTGCTAGTAATAATGCAGAATTCAGGCCTGTATTTTTGCCTGAGATAGAATTTTAGATTTGTTTGCTCATTTAATTTTTGATACATTTATATTCTTACTAATATGTGTAAACAAAGGACAGACACTGTGCATGTTGCTTCTGCCTAGCCAGATACGTTTGTTAGTATAATGGGAACAGATAAGAACAGTTGAAGTGTTACTGGGTATAATGAAAGTATAATATAGGAGTGCACATGTTAACACTGCCTCAACCTCTATCTTAAGGGAAGGTCAAACAACCCGTTGGGAAGGGCAGGAGGGGATTGGGGGGAAGGTATAACACACTAAAAGGCAAAAAAAAAAAAAAAAAAGTGCACCTGTTCCTGACTGTACCACAACCTCACTCCTTACCCCTCCCATGGGATACAAAAGAGGTGGGACCAAACCCCCAGATTCATGACCCCCAAAACGGAACATGACCATCAATTGTAAGGGGGGGGGACCCCCAAGCGTGCATTGCAGGTATAATGCTGCCTGCTAAAGTGGGGAGAGAACGGAACACTGGGGAACAAGGCTCTGCAGTGTCAAAGTTATTGACATGTTGCCTTAAAACCAACCCCAATAAACATCACATTGCCTGCACTTCGGACTTCTGGTCTTCTGCTTTCTGTCTGTGGGACAAGAACCAGGGGAGGGGGTGAAGGGAAAGCCCTCTACACACCCATCTGCTTGTGCACACGTAGGGTCTTCATTGATCCAGCTTTGGTCTCATGTCACTTCCCCAGCACACTGGAGAGCAGGGAAGAAAGAGCGCCCCCTGCTGAGTTACTAATTCCACTTTCTCCAGGGCTCTAGTGCTATGTATCAGGAACGATGGGCCTGGAGTCCTTGCAGCTGACCTGGGGCTGGCTGGCTCAGCCCTCAGGCAGGCTAATGAGCCCAGCTGGGCTGTGGCAGAGTCGCCTGATTGGCTCTTCCATTGGCTGCAAGGAGACTACGGAGCTGCATTTAAACTCAGCGGCAGGTCGCTGACTCCTCCATGCTTCTGCCCGCAGCTGCGATCACTCCTGTGCCCGCCTTGTTTCCAGTCCTGCTCCAGCCCTGCTCAGTTCCTGACTCCAGCTTTGACCCTTGGCTCTGACCGCTCGGCCTGACCGCTCATGCCCTGGTCTGTGACACTACATGTTGCCCTCTGCAGTGGGGGGGACGCTCCCTCTAAGTGCAATCGAAGCCCTGGTTGCTGGCACCCACAGCAAACCCTCACCTGGAATATTGACCGAGTTGGCGATATGGCCGTTCGCCACCTCCTCTGGCAACCGCACGTCGATAATCCGAGCATTCCCGCTGTCGACCAGCGCTTTCATGTCCTTGTGGGAAATGATGTTTCCTTTGTGGAAAGCAGAAACCAGCAGTCACTTCTTCCGCTCCCCCAGCAAGCCTTCGCCCCCAGCAACCAGGGGCAAACCCCTCTGCTCCCCCAATCACAGGGACGGAGAGTCGGGGGGTCAGCCACAGGCTGCAGCAGATCAGCCCTTGCAGCCCCTCACATGGTCTAGTCTCCTCCCCGTGTGAGATGATTCCTAGCTACACTGAGGCCCTGTACACTGCTCTCAGTGAGAAACTGAACTTTACACCACCAGGGCCAGTGCCGTATAAAAGGGCCTTTGTCATATCTGTCAGAATTCTGATTTACACAATCTCTTGGGCAAAACTGGAATTACATTAAACCCAACCAACTTAAGTTTAAGTATTTTGGGAGTTCAGGGATTGGAGGATGGCCTTGACTAACACAATTTCTGGACGATATTAGAAACTTCAGGGGATGTTTTGGGACAATACATGGGAAGTGGATTTCCCAGGAAATACTTGGAGGCTGAAGGAAATGCAAACGACCCACCTCCATCTATCCTTTAGAACAGTGATTCCCAAACTTTAACAACCTGTGAACCCCTTTCACTAAAATGTCAAGTCTTGCGAACCCCCTCCTAAAAATGAATATTTCCAGGAATTTTCTCCTTTACCTGAGTATAAATTATAAAAGCAGTGATCTTGGAAATATAAAATTTGTTTTTATGGCATGCTTATTACACACTATTTATTATTTATCATTACAGCATGTTTATTACATTATGAAAACAGCAACACTCTTTCAAGATCTCACTTTCATAGCTTGTATCACTTTGAATAAGCCTGTTATAAGACAAGGCTCCTATGTTTCATCAAGGAGCATCAGATGTGAAACAGCAGGAAGGTACTGTATTTAAGAAGCCAACTCAAAGAGTTCCTCCTACACTAGCATTCAGGTCTTGAGCAGTCCAGGCAAACAACGCATGTTACAACAAAGCTTAAACTTGTTCTTCATAATAATTTTAAAAACAATACTAGCTGCCTATTTAATTTAAAAAAACAGCAAAAAATATCCACCTCCCTTTCCATTTCTTATAAGGAGTCTTGAAGTTTAAATCTCCTCAGTGTGATAGATATGCTTGCTTTATCTACTTAGGTCTTGGAAGTCCAGGGGCTCCGGGCTACTGGCCCTGTGCTGCTCGGGATCCCTGGGGACAGCTCTGCCTGCCATTAGGGTATTCCCCCCCCCCCCCCCCGAGAACCCCCTGTAACATTTCGCGAACCCCCAGGGGTTCACAAACCCCAGTTTGGGAACCACTGCTTTAGAAGCTGCACTTGGAGCAGAGATCGTGTTGTCTGGTGGATTATCTGTTCAAGGTCACTTCAAAGAACCCAACTGGATAAAGGAGTGACTCTCAGTGTTCTCTTCTGAACAGAGAGTGGGATGAACTTGACACCGCAGGGAAACCCCTGGGCGGGGCTGGGAAGGGCTGCTCCTACCAAAGCCTACATTGGAGGGGGTGATCTCTGGTAAGCTTATTAGCAGGCGTTTAGGTTTTTTAATTGTTTTTTCATATGTTTTCTCTGCAACACTTTTGCCTCAAAAATTAATAGGCTCATGTAGGAAGAACTGCAGTGCCTAATTAGCGCCAGGGCTTGCCAGGGCTGAGCCCCGGCATCTCCGGGCCTGGCAGTTCAGAGCCCCGGCATCTCCGGGCTTGCCTCATGAGTTATGAAAGTAAAAAAAAAAAATTGCTTGAGCCAACTTCCCCTTTGCCAGGTGGGTGTTCGACCTGCCCCCTGCCCTGGCCCCGGCCCACCCCTACACCACCCTCACCCCACCCCCTTCCCCAAAGTCCCCGCCCCCATTCCACCCCCTTCCCCCAAGTCCCCACCCTGCCTTTTCTCCGCCTCCTCCCCGCTCCGCCCCCTCCCTCCCGGAAAGTCCAAAGCACCGCCAAACAGCTGTTAGGCAGCAGGAAGCGCTGGGAGGTAGGCAGAGGAGTGGGGACACAGTGCACTCAGGGGAGGAGGAGGCGAGGAGAGCTTGGCTGCCAGTGGGTGCTAACCACCCGCTAGTTTTTCACCATGGATGCTCCAGCCCCAGAGCACCCACGGAGTCAGCGCCTATGAGCCCTGGCATTTCATTACAAATTAAGCACTGAAGAACCATGCGGTAACTTATAATTGTAGCAATTCCACTGTTATTAGTCTCTGAGGGGAAAGCCAGCAGGCCTGCTTGGGCAGACTAACCCAACACAGGGAAGGCAGGGAGCTGCAGCAGCCTGGAGAGACCCCAGCCAGCAAGGAGAGAGACCCATGTCTCCACCCTAGAGAGATGACAACCGGGGGAGCTGCAAGTCAGACCGGGTACCCTTGCTGGGCCAGTGAGGTGCAGGTGCCCTGAACTGACACAAGAATCAGGCCCCTTGTCTTTAGTAGGAGTCACTCATGGGCAAAATCCGGCCCCTATAAGGCAACAGCAGAGCCGGGTTATTCCTTTAACCATTGATTTTCCAGACACAGGATTCATTTGCTCCTGACATGCTGGAGCAGGGTTCAGGCTGTGCAAGACACCGGGGGGGGGGGGGGGGTGCGCGCCAAATTCTGCTCTCGTTCACACACTGTAAACTCTGACTGCTGCGGGCTGTATTCAAGAGCACACAGAGAGAGAGAGAGAGAGAAAGAGACCTGGATACAGAGCATGGAAGTGAATTTTCCCCACAGCTGGCCCTGGACCTGTAGACACGGCCGAGTCCAGTACTGAGGCTTATTGGGGGGAGATCTCCCAGCATTGCTCTAGCACCTGCAGCTTTGTCTAGACGAGGGGGAAAGGTTTAAAAAAGGCACGGGGGTAGCTCAGCCGATTTGAAACCCCACCCAGTGTGGATGTAGCTTACCACCTCCACAGTCACATCAGCAGGTCGTGCTGTAGTGTAGCCCTTGTCTGGCCAAGGGGCTCTGTCTACACACAAGAGTTGTCCCAGTTTAACGATGTCAGTACAGGAAAGGGAATAAGTCACCCCAGTCTGAGGCACCCTCACACCAGTATAACTGCATCCACAACTGGGATTGTGCCAGAATGACTATCTGTAAAAATAAAAATCACATCCCCACTCCCGCACCGCCTCACAGCAGAGTTATACCAGGACGGATGCTGTGTAGATAGGAAAAAAACCCACTGTTTTCCCTATTGAGTTTAACCCCAACTGTAAACCCCATTTGGCAACAATGTAGACAGTCTAAAGCCTTCAGCTCAGTTTGAATAGGTCGAGTTACAGTCTCAGCTTTAACTCAACCAGTTCAGCATCTAGGGTCATGGGAGGGGCTGAGTGCAAGAGGAAGAGGGCAGCTCCAGGGAACGGGGGCTGACGGCACGGTAGCTTTTCAGAGGAGGGGAGGGTTGGAATGCTTGTCATCGGAACTGGGCCCAGCAAACACACCTATCCCCAACTTCAGTCACTCCCAATCCCAGGGTGCACTAGGCTAGGGCAGGAGCCTCCTCCGGGTCTGTACCGAGGCCCAGCTCCGGAGGTCACGTAGGAGGCAGGATACGCCAAAAACCACTTGTCGGCTCTCAGGAGACTCCATTCTCTGCGAAGGTTGCTCTTTTAGCAGGGCAGCCCAATGGGCTTCTGGTTCCAGGCTCTCCCCAGCCCTTGCAGCAAAGCACATGCCTGTTTTCCCATCAAGATGCTTGGGCACTGTCCAATCTTTAATCTATCGCAGCCAGTACAGGGAGTAGTTGCAGGAGGCCGGGGAAGGGGCAGTAACACCACCGGCTATTGTAAGCTTGCAAGTGACTTCCAAAGAGCCCAGTGCGGACGTGCGCACGCAACCACCCACCCACACGCAGGCTCTGCAAGTCCCCATTTCCTTACTGGCGTCCAAGTGGATGGCTTCCGATTTCTGAGTGGTCCCAACGTTGTTCTGAGCCTCGCAAAAATAATCCCCCGTGTCGAAGCTGGTTACGGGCTCATTCATCTGGAGTGGGAAAGAAGGCGTGAGGGAGGCATAGACAGAGGCGTAAACTCCCCACGAGTCAAGCAGCCCCCTGCCCCGTGCATACCAGCACTCCTGTCTTGGTGTCGATCGCGTAGCAGGAGTTCCTGAATTTCTCGTTGATCTTGGGGTTGGAGGTCATAAGGACGTCGTACCTGTAGCATTGGCAGGTAGGAGGTGGAGAGCCATCTGTTTCCATGCATGTCAGCACAAGGCAAAGAGGCACATGTTACAGATGACCCTTGAACCCACCGCTGTGACCCCCTGCCCTAAACACACCCAAGACGCGGTCATCTGCATTTGTTAAATTGCGTTTAGTCTAATCCAGTCAGTCATGGGTTAATAGAGGACCGGCTAAGTGACATGAAGGCAAACAAATGGCCAGCTCATTTTAAGTGAAGTAAGTGGTAAGCAGCATCCATGTCTAGCTTGATAGTCCGTTGACTCGTGAACTAAGTCAGTGGCTGGGCCCCCTTCCATTGACAGGGCTTTCTTGGCACTGCTCCAGGGCTGATCAGTGACGTTCCAGAGCTCAGGCCAGTGTAACTGTCATTCCCCGACAACGCACCTTTAATTGCGATGGGGAAGGAGTGAAAAGCGGTTCCTTCCTGACCCATGCAGAGATCCTGTGCTGCCCTGAAGCTTGATTATACTCATGTCAGCACAACTACAAATAGGAGTGGACTTTTCTTTAAAATCCAGCCACACTATTGTCTGGATCTCCTGGGACACATTCCACAGAGAGCAGCAGTTCCTTGCGTGGGTTCTGCACCAGCTGCCCTTTAATTCACGAGAGGATTAATGGCACTCACTGGGCTGGCTCTTCCATTGCCCTGCTCCCTGGGCAGTCATTTACACCACAATAAAATGGGTGTGGAATGCAACTAAATCAGAGCAGCTCTCGGTGTTCTGGTGCAAACGACTGTACGAAGAGCAGGGAGACAGAATCAGGTGCCCGGCGTTCAACATAAATGGCAAGTGCACATGGGGAGAAGTGTCACTGACCAGAAATTAACGCTTTGACTACGAGCCCTGCTGCTGGCAGTAGCCACCCTGCTGACAGGTGAAAGGTGCGATGCTGGCCGTGTGGGTGAAACCAGTGTCCCTCCCACTTTGATGGAGCAACTTGTCGAAACAAAATGTTTGACCAAAACTGCTGCAATCCTGAAGGAAGGAAACAGAGTTTGGTCCAACACTGGGCTCCCATTCGGTGACTGATTTCGCAGCGCTGGTGAAAGGTGCTAGACTGACAGCATTTGTGAGTGAGGCTCTGGGTACGGCCACAGAACAGGCACTGTAAAAGTAGTGCAATCTTCCCCCCCTAATCTTTTGCCAGGGACCTCAGCCCAGCCATGAAGGGACCATTTCTGGGGTGAGGACAGTCTCCATTGGTTTCTGCAGACAATACACCCAAGGTTCAGATTGGTGCTGACAGTGAGTCTTCAAGGTGTGAAAAAGTGGACTGACAGCACATCTGTATGAAGGGGATCTCTGCTTAAATGCCATTCGCATGTAATGCAAGATAAGCATGGACTTGCCCACGTCAGCAGGGGGAACAGTTACAGTGTCAGACTTCCTGAGTGCGTGTTACAGAAATAACAGTGCCCCCATGTAGCTAGGATTGTTTCTTCTTTGCCACATAATGGGCTATGCATTTACCTGTGCGAGGCAGTCCTCGAGAACCAGTTGTGTTTAACGGTTCTGAAGATGCGGAGCCAACAGAACTGGAGGCTTTTGAAACCATTGGATAATCTGGGCATTAGGCTTTCCCCAGGGCCCCCCTTCGAACCTGGCTAGCCTGACTGGATTACAGGATACTTGCCACTGCCCAAAGCAGCCTTATTCCATGGCTCTATTCCAGCAGGACTGACGCTGCTCTCAGGAAGGCCCTAAAGCTCCATTCATGCGCCGCTCTGGCCCTGCAGGTCCGTGGTCAGGGGACATGGGTGAGAATTTCAGAGAACCAGGTTTAGACGATTGAGGCTTCCCTACAGTCTAAGTCCAATGTGGAAAGAGTCTTGTTTCAGTGACCTCAGGCTAGTTTGCTATCCACTGATGATGCCGTGGTGTGCGGAGAGCAACATTGTTCAAATAAGCCATTGGACTCTTAGTAGGGAAAAATAATACCCTCCTTGCGGCAGGAGTCAGTGGGGAGGTTCCCCGGTCTGTGCCACGCAGGTTAGAAGTTCATAGTGCTTCCTTCGAATCTTAAACTCTATGAAAACACACTCCTTGCCCACAGTTAGCAACATGCCCCCAGGGGCCCCCTCTCTCCGAGACTAGAAGGCCTGGAACTTTAGCCATGGCAACCGGTCCCAAGTTGTAATTACAGAAAGGCAATAGTACCTTGGACGATGAGGTCAACTTCTGACTTATTTAGTCGGCCAATGCCCCCGCTCCCAGTCCAGAGGACCTCGCAGATGTACTTCCCCATGTCCTTCCGAGTCACCGAAGTGAAACGAATCCCCGTGGCTGTGAACTGAGCACGGTCTTTGTAGGGGTCTGCAGAGAAAGGGGAGACAGTGAGAAGCTGAGAGCACTTGGAGGTGGAGGAATCCAAGTGAGAGCCAGAACAGGCTGCTGGTGTGGAGAAGGGGGGGAAGGGCAGCCCCAAGAACCAGCCTCAGAGCAGAGAGCACGGTAAGGAGAAGAGCTGATTAAATGGGATTCAGTTCAAATACAACAAGAGGTCTCCCCATTGCCAAAGGAAGCTACATGCCCCTATGTCCAATAGCCAAGCCAGCCCAATCACAGCTGGCCGGGGGATGGAGGGGTTTGTTGCAGGGTTTAAGGAATGGGTTCTGTTATGCTGTGCTGCTGGCAGATATGAACTAGTTAGTAAGGAGGTTATTCCACCCCATTTCTTTCCTCGTAGCTTTTCCCACGAGTGCTCAGTGCTTTTAAGAAATGAGTTAGCAGTGGGAAAGCTGATTCCAGGCAAAGCAATCTAGAACGCTGTGTGTGGTTACACCAGTCACATTAAAAGACTGTTCTCAAACTGTTCAGCTGATATGGCTGAGCGACAAAGGGGTCTGCAGAAGGCGAGGAACCCATCTGCTAGGACAGAGGACACAAAATGGCTGGTTGGTTCTCGCCTGTCTTCGTAACACCTCAGCACATCTGTACACCACAGCTCAGCCATGGTAGCATCAGTGCATGCTGGGATTCCTGAAACACCTACCCCAGAGGGTCCAGCTCTGTTACTAGGAGAAGGCGCTTCTGGCTAATTTCCAGATGTGAAGCACTGCATTGTGGGAAAGTAGCTGAATCGGGGTAACTGCTGCCAATGCCTGTGGCTTCCTGCCCATATTGAGAAGTTACGGACTGAACTGGTTCAGAAGGACCCAAGCTAAAGACCTCACTTCGGATCAGGGTGGATAAAAATCAATGATTAAAAAAAAGTCTCATTTAAATTGGATACAGAATTATTTTCAAAAATAAACCTATTTAAAAATAAATTTGAAATTATTACAACCTGTATTAAGGCCAAACTTACTATAGTCTATTAAAATAATTTAAATTAAATTTTTTTAAAAAAGGAACAGTATGTTCACTGCTGAAGTTTTAATGAAAGTCTGAACTGGTGGAAGTCACTGGCTAAGGTCTTGAAACCAGAGTTTACTGACATGCTGAACCAGCTTTGGACTGCACATGCAGAAGAAGCTACTGCTGAGAGAATTTTTTTCCCTATTTTCAGTTTATTAACTAATTCATCTGAATGAGTCGTTCATTCATTAAACCGATTGGGAGCTGAAAAAGCAGAAAAGCTTGTTTTCTTCTTGCAGACTATGAATAAAAAGTAGATGTAAGAGAATGAGATCTACTAGCTCTAAAATCTTGCCATGGTGACCAGAAACAATCAGTTCAATTCACTAAAGTTATACTTTGTTTAATAAATTAGTTTTAAATGCTAAACATAGTGTCAAACTTTTCTTATTTATCCAGTGCACGTAAGGTGGTTTTATTTAACTGCTTAAAAAACGTTTAAATGCTGAGTTTGTGCCTTTTTATTTGAATTCCGATCTCCAGAGTTTGACACAAATCAATCACAATAAAAGTTAAATCAAGTAAATAAGAAATGCATAATTCCCCATTTTCAAACAATAAAAAATGTAAACTTTAAGAATTTGAAGAACTGTATGTTAAGCTATATAATTGCTTAACTAAATGTGGATCCACCTGCTTAGCAAAGAGCACCAGCAAACTTGGGGTAAAGCTATATTTAGTTGCAATTGAACACATTTTAATGAATATCAATTACTAAAAATCAATGCTTCTTTAGGAAAATAACCGGGGGTGGAGGAAGCCTCCCAATTCAATGGGTGAACTATACTAAGCTACTGAGGGGGCACCAACCACCTGCAGCAGCACCCCAGCACTAAAACCTTAATCCCGGCCCTGGTGTGGTGGAGCAGGCTGGAGAGTGAGTCTGCCCCCCACACATCCCCACAGCTAGGGTTGTCAACTTTCTAATAGCAGAAAACCGAACACCCCTGCCCCACCCCTACTCCAACGCCCTGCCCGGCTCACTCCATTCCCCCTCCCTCCCTCTCCCCCACCCTTGCAGGGGGTTGGGGTGCAGGAGGGGGTACGGGCAGGGATGAGGGCTTTGGGGCACTGGAAGGGGCTCCAGGCTGGGTCAGGGGGGTGGGATGCAGAAGGGGTGAGGGCTCCAGGATGGGATGGCATCCGGAAATGCCAGCCTGTCGGATCCGCAACATGCTCCGCAGCCGGAGACCCCCACTACCTCTCCTTCGATGGGGTCGCCTTCGATTTCCAAGGCACCTGCACCTACATCCTGGCCAAGACCTGCACCAACACCGGGAACCTGACATTCTTTGCCGTGAAGGTGGAGAATGTGCCCTGGGGCAATGGGAAGATGTCTGTCACCAAGCTGGTGTCCTTGGAGGTCTACGGGCTCACGCTCACCCTGCTGCAGAACAGGAAGGGGCTTGTCATGGTAAGTCCTGCTCAAGATGTTCCCAGGGGGCTGAACCCTGCAATGGGGCAGCCCCACTGATGTGGCAATGCAAGGAGCACTTGTCTCCTGGGTCACTCATTAGGAGCGCGCAGGCAGGAGGGGTCAGACACTCAGGTTCTGATCCTGACCTTATTGGCACCAGGGCCAATCCAGAGGCATCCCGCTGAAGAAAGCAGAATCGCTCTGGATTTTCTCTGGGACAAGTGAGATCGGAATCCTGCCCTCAGCTCATTGCGCTCAGTGGATGATTGCAGAGTAAGCCCAGGGAACTGATATCAGAATCAGGCCCTGATGCCATTACACTGGAAGAGGTGACCCTGGATTTACCTTGGGGTCAGTGAAATCAGAAGTGACCATAACATAATTGAGTTCAGTGGAGTCACTACAGATTTGCCCAGGTGTCACTGAGACCCTATCTTGTGCCCATAACCCACCCCTACAGCATCCACTCCCCCGACTCACAGGGAATGCTCCGTCTCTTCCATGTGGACGGGGCGTCTCACAACCTCCCTGTGGTCGTGACCGATGGGCAGCTCCAAGCATATCAGCATGGTGGAAACATGCTGGTGCAAACAGACTTCGGCCTCACTGTGAGCTATGACCTGGTTTACCACGCCAGAGTCACCATCCCAGGGAACTACCAGGGCCAGACGTGCGGCCTGTGCGGGAACCACAACGGGCGTTGGGACGACGAGTTCCTGCTCCCCGATGGAAGGGCGGCCCCTAACGTGGCAGCGTTCAGTTCTGCCCGGAAAGTCCCGATCCCGGGGGTGGCCTGTGAGGATGGATGCACCAGGAACAGCTGTCTGGTCTGCAAGGAGATGAAGAAGGACTTCTTCAAACAGCGCAAATACTGCGGGTTGCTCACGGTGCCCGATGGCCCCTTCGCCACCTGCCACAGCACAGTCAGCCCCACTGTGTATTTCAACAGCTGTCTGTATGATCTGTGCCTGGGCAATGGGGACTCCCAGGTCCTGTGCCAGAGCATCCACAGCTACGTGACAGCCTGCCAGGAGTTCCGGGTCACCGTCCAGCCCTGGAGGAGCACCTCCTTCTGCAGTAAGTGCCGTGATGCTGGTGTAGCACAAGGGCCTGTCCCACTCGCTCCCCTCCCTCTGCAGGTATCTAGGTATCTCATTCCAGGCCGCTGGGCTTCTTCAGAGACTCCTTTGGGTGGGAACCAACAACTTCATGTTCCGTTATAAAGGTGACCTGATCCTCTCGTCCCTGTTAGATTCTCCTCTCCTTCATGTCTGTCCCTCTAAGGTGTGGGGTGAGATCTCTCCAGCCATCAATTACTTCTCTCTCTGCTTTAGCTCTGAGCTGCCCGGCCAACAGTCACTACAAGCTGTGCGCCGACCTCTGCACCACCACCTGTGCCAGGATCACCGATGCCAGGAAGTGCCCAGACACCGGCGCCGAAGGCTGCCAGTGCGATGATGGCTTCCTCTTTGATGGCCAGGGCTGCGTGCCTCTGCAGATCTGAGGGTGCTTCAAAAAGGGGATATATTACAAGGTACTGCCCCCTGCTGGGGTATTAAATCCTATCCGTTCGCTTCCTCCATGCCCTGCTCTCATCAGCCATGTTGGATCAGACCGTTGTCACTTGCCAATGGCAATACATGAATCTCTGGAGAAAGGCGAAAGGCACTAATGGTGCAAGGCTTGTTCCATGAACCGTGTCCCTGCAAGGGCAGTGGAGTCTAGGGGTTGGAGCAGGGAGCTGGGAGTCAGGACTCTTCGGTTCTCTCCCCAGCCCTGGGAAGGCAGTCATGCTGTTATACTTAGAAAATGAAAACCAGCAGGATCTTATTCAGGGAATAAGGCAATAGTAGGGGATGTAACATTACAGTAGTTGTGGGGGACCATCCGGAAAATATGTCATACCAATGGTAAGCTGTTATCTGTCTCTCTGCAGTGGCAATTCTTAACATATCCCTGTTTGTATTCATAATATGGATGGTTCGGTTTCCCACATTCCCTTTTGTTTGTTCTAGGAACTGTGTTACCTCTTTACCTTTTAATAGGTGATTGGTGAATTCCTGCCATTCAATATCAAGATTGACAGAGAATTCAGCTAAATCAGTGCTCACAGTAAGATGAGATTTTTCTGGCTGTGGTAGATAGTAAGTGTGATTATTAACTAACATGGCCCCCTCCCCACAGGAGCTGCACCCCAATGGCTCTAACCGACATGGCTTCCCCCCCCCCCGCAAGAGTTGCTCACTAACAGCTCCAACCAACACAGCCCCGTCCCCCACAGGAGCCGCTCCCTAATGGCTCTAACCAGCGTGGCCCCCTCCCCCACAGGAGCCGCTCGATAACGGCTCCAACCGACGCAGCCCCCTCCCCCACAGGAGCTGCTCCCTAACGGCTCCAATGGACGCAGCTCCCTCCCCCACAGGGGCCGCTCCCTAATGGCTCTAACCAATGCAGCCCCCTCTCCCTCAGGAGCTGTTCCCTAATGGCTCCAGCTGACACAGGCCCAGCATTGCCAGTCTTGTGTTTTTTTCACAAGTGCCGGGGTTTTGCCGGGGGGCTGGGGCTTGTCTGGTGATGGCGCGAGAAGCTCCAGGCCCCTGGTGAAGTCCAGCCCCGCTGGGAGCCAGCAAAGTCGCTCCTCTCCGCTCACCGCTCTGATTGGGGGAGCAAAGAGTCCAGCTGCCCAGGGTGGTGCCGCTCCCTCCCTTCCCCTGTCCCATGAGCAACGGGATGGGACAGCTCCTATGCTCCTCCCCCACCCACAGCACCCACCCTGGGAAGGGGCAAATGGGGGTGAGGAGCCCCAGGAGCTGCTCCCAACCCATTGCAGGCCTCCCTGGGACGGGAGGGAGAGGGGTGAAAAATCCCAGGAGGAGCAGAGGAGAGGCTGTGGGGGGCTGAGTTGAGCAGGTGGGAGTCTGGGATTGCTGGGGCGGAGGCTGGGGCTGAACTGACGGGGGATTGATGGAGGTGGGGGCTGGGGTGCTGAACTGAGGGGAGCTGTACTGCTGGGGTGGAGAATGGGGAGCTGAACTGGGGGTGTTGGACTGATGGGGATGTGGGCTGGGGTGGGGTGGGGGGGCTGGACCGATGGAGGGTGGGCAATGGGGGGTTACTGAGGTGGCTGAACTGATGGGGGGAATGGGTGCAGAGAGAATAGAAGGGGGAACTGGGGGACAGGATTAATTACTGCACAGGGGACAGGCAAATGTGGGGGTGACAGCTCCTGCAACAGGGACCAAAATCCCCTTCCCTTAGGAGAGTGGGCAACATGAATTGTCACAGACACGCACTGAGGTGGGCGGGAGAGTTCTAACATCAAAAGACAGGCCGCAATTCACAGTGCAGTCCTTTTAAAAGAAGCTCTTTATTTCTTGGGGCCGATTTCATGAGATTTAGGGTCTGACTCACAATTTTTGATCTCTTGAGATTGGCAATACCATAGACCCCTCCCCCACAGGGGTGGCTCCCTAAAGGCTCTAACCAGAGCCGTCCCCCTCCCCCATGGTTGGCCTCACCAATTCCTAGTCTTAGTCCTTTTGAAATCCCAATGAAATAGTTTTTCTTCAGTATTTGCCAATTTGTGACAATCAAAAGGCTTTGAAGAGATGGTCCAATTTCAATGATGTTCTGATGGAAACCATGCAAATTCCAAAACCCACCTGGTTTTCTCCCAGCTTGCTGACCTGGCTCTTTGGCATCTTGCCAGCAGGATTGCCTCAGAGCCGGGTCTCCATTTCCCTTCAGAGAAAATTTTGCAATTGATTAGATTTATTCTAAATTGGGACGGAACCAATTTTCGAAATATTGAAATCCTCCACCATAAAGAATTACTTTTCTCCAGCCAGTTCTATCTAACATGATGCTATAAACTATTTCTGGCTCCGATTTGGGACCAGATTCACTGAAAATTTTGGATGGGGCCCATTGCTAATCTGAGCAGAGGTCAGAATGAAATGTAAATGACTAGTGCCGTCGATTGTGACCTTTGCCCTTTCTTTCTCACCATGAAGGTGAATAACACCAGGGCCCACTTACCCATCTCCCTCAACAATGGGGCCCTTCGGCTCTATCAGAGCGACACCTCCCTCGTCCTCCACACCAACTTCAACCTCAGAGTGTCCTACGACTGGAACAAACACCTGAGGGTCACCGTCCCTAATGACTTCTCTGAGAGCCTGTGCGGTCTGTGCAGCAATTATAATGGGGACCCTTCCGATGACTTCTGGACCCCAGCCGAGGATCAGGATCCCAGTGCCATACTCCAGGAGCAAAACTGGGAAGTGGAAGATGAGGATCAGTTTTGCTGGCACAATTGCATTGGAGGTTGCAGACCCTGTGCCCCCAGCATAGCCAGAAAGTACAAGGAGGAGGCCTCGTGCGGCCTGATAACCAAGGTCTCAGATGGGCCCTTCAGCCAGTGCCACATCAAGGTGGATCCTACAGTCTACTTGGACAACTGCATGTACGATCTGTGCCACAACGACGACTACAGGAAGGCCCTGTGTGAGGTCCTGAAGGCCTACGTGGACGCCTGCCAGCTGGAGGGGGTCAGGATTGGAGAATGGAGGCAGCTGGCCAGATGCCGTGAGTACAGATTTGAATGCCAACATTATATAAACGGGTCTGGGGGTCAGCACTCCTGCATTCTATTCTTCTCCTTAGGAGGGAGTGTGGCCTAGTGCTTTGAGCAGTGGTTGGGATATGAGGACTCTTGGTTGTACTGTACCTACAGTATCTCTGCCTGTCTGTCTATGGTATTTCTAAGGTGGCTCTCACTGTGAATATATAACATCTGCCGATGACACATGGGAGTCTGAGATAAGTTGATGCCAATTTTTAAGTCAATCATCCCTTTATGGGCCTGATCCTTTAGGGTGCCAGGCACCTCCTGCAATGTGATGAGCATCATTGACTCTTCTTGAGGTGAGTGGGATTGGAGAGCTCTCTGTGCCCCATTAGAGATGTCCCTTTCTGTCTATTTTAAATTCTGCTTTTTCATGGAGAGAACTTGCTGCTAAATCTGTGGGTCCTTCACTCTCCAGCCATGGAGTGCCCCCTGGAGAACAGCCAGTACCAGCTCTGTGGAACAGCCTGCCCAGCCACGTGTGTGGACCAGTCAGTCCCCAGCAGCTGCCAAGACCCCTGAGTGGAAAGCTGCCAGTGTAAGGATGGTTTTGTGCTGAGCCAGGGCAAATGCATCCCACAGGGCAACTGTGGGTGCCAGTTTAAAGGGTGCCCCATGCCCCCAATGAGAGCTTCTGGATCGAAGAGGCATGTGGGACATGGTGCATGTGCAATGCAGCCACTAGACAAGTCGAATGTGTGGGTGCTACATGCAAACATTCAGAGAGATGCGGGCTAGTGAATGGCGTACGGGGCTGTTACCCTTCCAGCTATGCCATCTGCTCTGTGACAAGGAATCTGTGCTATGCCACCTTTGATGGACAGAGATACGACTTCCAAGGGCACCTGACACTACCAGCTCACGGCTCTGTGCGAGAAGGCAGAGGGACTGGTGGACTTTAAAGTCTACTTCCAGGAGAACAATACCGCTCCTGTACAGATCAAGGTTTATCAGATTAACCTCAGGGTCAGCAATCAATTCCCTGGGAAAGTCCTGGTGAGTTTCTCAAATTGTCTCTAATCTCTCTAAAACATTTGTGGAAAGTCACCTGTGTGATCCAGAAAAGTTGCAGACAGCGCATGGAAGGATTTTGAAATATAGGGTGAATTGTAACCACATTCTTCTATAAACAGGGAGCCAATGGAGATATTTAAGGACTGAGGTGATGTGGTTACACTTCAGATGTGTGAGAAGGTGTCTGAATCATAGGACTGGAAAGTACCTCGAGAGGTCATTAGTCAAGTTCCATGCAATCATGGCAAGATTAAGTATTACCTAGACCATTCCTGACAGGTCGTTGTGTAACCTGCTCTTAAAAATCTCCAATGATGGATATTCCACAACCTCCCTAAGCAATTTATTCTAGTGATTAACTACCCGGACAGTTAGGAAGTTTTTCCTAACGTCCAAACTAAACCTCCCTTGCTGCAATTTAAGCCCACGGCTTTTTGTCCTATCCTCAGAGATTAAGGAGAAAATTTGTTCACCCTCCTCCTTGAAACAACCTTTTATGTACTTGAAAACTGTTATCATGTCCCCTCTCAGTCTTCTCTTCTCCAGACTAAACAAACCCATTTTTTCAATCTTTCCTCATAGGTCATGTTTTCTAGATCTTTAATCATGTTTGTTGCTCTTCTCTGGACTTTCTCCAATTTGACCACATCTTTCCTGAAATGTGGCACCCAGAACTGGACAAAATATTCCAATTGAGTCCTAATCAGTGCAGAGTAGAGCAGAAGAATTACTTCTTGTGCCTTGCTTAAAACACTCCTGCTAATAGCAACAGTGTTACACTGTTCAATCATATTTAGCTTGTGATCCATTATGACCTCCAAAACCCTTTCTGCAGTACTCCTTCCTAGGCAGTCATTTCCATCTTCTATGTGTGCAACTGATGGTTCTTTCCTAAGTGGAGCACTTTGCATTTGTTACTCCTGGGGAAATTCTCGCATAATTTTGTATTTACCCACATAAAAAACATTTTCCTAAGAAGTGCTGCAGTTCTGCCTTTTTCCCACCAGAGGCCGCTGTGATACCAGAACAGCCAGCTGCTTTATGCCTGCTGTTATAGTGCCACAGCGGCCTCTGGTGTGCAAAAGTCAGAATTGCAGCACTTCTGAGGCAAAATGTATTTTATGCGGGAAAATACTAAATTCTATGGCCAGTGATGCAGAATTCCCCCATGAGCAGCACCTTGCCCGTGGAGCCAGTTTAGGACAGAGTGGGGCACACAGGGCTGCTGGGGGGTCACAGACTGGGATTCAGAATGACTTGTAGGGAGGACAGACTGGCACATGGGCTCAGGAGCTAGTTGGGTGACAGCGTTGAGCCTGGGGAGGGGGGAGGGAGGCTGCAGAGACCCGTGGGGATGAGGGGTTTGGGGACGGGGCAGATGTGCCTGACTGAATGGGAGAGGCTTGGGGTCATCCAGAGTCTGCATGGGGGAGGCTTCCCAACACCCTAACAATCCCACCCCCCATGAAGAAAAACCTCCCACCCACACCCAACACTCTCCAGTTTCACTCCTAGGTTCCTTCTCTCTCCCTGAGGTCCTCCGTTACCCCTGACTCCCCAAGCCTTTGCCCTGCTTCTGACAGGTGCAGGAATTACAGTTCTGTATTGTAATATAAATGAATTACACAAAGTTCTGTTTCAGAGTAGCCGCCGTGTTAGTCTGTATCCGCAAAAAGAACAGGAGTACTTGTGGCACCTTAGAGACTAACAAATTTATTAGAGCATAAGCTTTCGTGGGCTACAACCCACTGCATCCGAAGAAGTGGGTTGTAGCCCACGAAAGCTTATGCTCTAATAAATTTGTTAGTCTCTAAGGTGCCACAAGTACTCCTGTTCTTTTTACAAAGTTCTGTATGAATATGCCTAGTAAGGAATCTGTCAAAAACAACTTTGCCAGAATCTTTTCTTTTTTTTCTTCTTCTTTTTTTTTTTTTTTGGTCTATACATACTGACAGATATCTTGAAATAAATTACCAAAATAATTGAAACTGGCATGATTATATTGTGTTATTTTGACAAATAAGATATGCAGAATTTTGCAGAATTTTCAAACATTGTGGGCAGAATTTTTTATTTTTTGGCGCAGAATTCCTCCGGGTGTAATTTGTCCTTATTGAATTTTATCTTATTTATTTCAGACCATTTCTCCAGTTTGTCCAGATCATTTTGAATTTTAATCCTATCCTCCAAAGCACTTTCAATCCCTCCCAATTTGGTATCGTCCACAAACTTTATAAGTGTCCTCTCTATGCCATTATGTAAATCACTGATGAAGATATTGAATAGAACTAGATCCTTGCAGCCAAAACTGATCCTTGATATGCTCTTCCAGCTTGACTGTGATCCACTGATAACTATTCTCTGGGAACAGTTTTCCAACCAGTTATGCACCCACCTTATAGTAGCTCCATCTAGGTAGTATTTTCCTAGTTTGTTTATGAGAAGATCACGCAAGACAGTATCAAAAGCCTTACTAAATTCAAGATATACCACATCTACCTCTTCCCTCCCATCCACAAGTGTCCACACTGTCAGAGTGTGCTCTCACCCCCAATGGGGCACCTCCTTGTGGCTGCAGCTTGGAATTAGCTCTGCCTTTCTGAAGCCCCTGCCTGCGAGTGCTGACTGTATGACACTCTCTCTACCTGAACTCGATGGCTCCCTCCTGGTGGCTTGGCCCTCTGGCTAGGTCACTGTAGTTTCTCCTTTCTGGGAGGTTTGTGTACCGAGTGTCACCAACTGCCCCAGGCAGTCTTCCAATTCACTGCCCCTCTATGGTGCCACATCCCCAGTGGCTGGTAGGGGAACGTGGGCTCACCCTCATCTTTGGGTTCCAGCCCAGGGACCCTAAAACCAGCAGCTAAGGTCTACCCTGTCCCATGCCTTGTTTCTGTTTCCTTGGATTGCTTCCTATGTTGCCTCTATCAGTCTCCTTCTCTACCCTTCTCCGGCTACACCCTTCCCTCCTGGCCAAGACCCCCTCACCTCTCCCTAGCCTCAGAGAGTGACTGCAGACCTCCTCCCTGCAGCCCCCTTCTGCCCTAAGCTACCTTGCTTTATACCAACCCCACCTGTTCCTGTTCAGCTTCACTCTTTAATTAGTTCTCATTGCTCCCTGGCTCCTCCTCCAGGTGCATCTTAGGTGGTTAATTGGCCTGTCTAGCCACCTTAACCCTTTCAGGGGCAGGTGTGGGGTGAGCACTCCCTCACAGTGTCAATAGCATCCAGCAGAGGTGGGAACCTGGGGAGCTGGGGCTCAAGTAGGACAGAGAGGAGGGACCTGCAATAGCTAATGCCAGGGGAAATTCAAGTCTGGTTAGAGCTGGGATTCAGGCAAGCTGTAGGGAAGGAAGCAGGCCGGACTGGATGATTATTTGAACAGAGGTGGCTTATTATTGTAATCATGGACCAGAGTTCTGTGCTGGGGTGAGAGGTTCCACCAGAGGTGAGCAATGTTTCATATCCCATGTGTCTTGCTTTAACAGGTGAACACTTTCCTGATGAATCTTCCCTTGAACCTCATTGATTAAAAAATCACTGTGTATACGAACACAGCAGACAGAGACAGACACACACCTTGTTTGTGGGAGAGAGAGAGAGAGATGCACACTGCCCCTTTAAGTAAGCTGACCCACTCTTAAGTGCATTGTCTTTTTAAGTGGATCAGGAAGTTGAGACAGCAGCTGCTGCCCCAAGCACTCTCTGTCTCTCTCCACCGGTGTCACCTCCCTGCTCTATATGGAGAAGGGGTAAGCAGGGTGCAGGAGCAGGGGGACACCCTGACATTATTAACAGGTGTGTTGTGAGCAAGACACGAGAAGTCATTCTTCCGCTCTACTCTGCTCTGGTTAGGCCTCAGCTGGAGTATTGTGTCCAGTTCCGGGCACCACATTTCAAGAAAGATGTGGAGAAATTGGAAAGGGTCCAGAGAAGAGCAACAAGAATGATTAAAGGTCTTGAGAACATGACCTATGAAGGAAGGCTGAAAGAATTGGGTTTGTTTAGTTTGGAAAAGAGAAGACTGAGAGGGGACATGATAGCAGTTTTCAGGTATCTAAAAGGGTGTCATAAGGAGGAGGGAGAAAACTGGTTCACCTTAGCCTCTAAGGATAGAACAAGAAGCAATGGGCTTAAACTGCAGCAAGGGAGGTCTAGGTTGGACATTAGGAAAAAGTTCCTAACTGTCAGGGTGGTTAAATACTGGAATAAATTGCCTAGGGAGGTTGTGGAATCTCCATCTCTGAAGATATTTAAGAGTAGGTTAGATAAATGTCTATCAGGGATGGTCTAGACAGTATTTGGTCCTGCCATGCGGGCAGGGGACTGGACTCGATGACCTCTCGAGGTCCCTTCCAGTCCTAGAATCTATGAATCTATGAATTAGCCCCCCCGCAAAGCAAGCAGGAGTCTCTGGGAGCAGTTCCAAGGCATAGGGCAGGAGCAGCACATGGCAGTGGGGGAAGGGACAGTTGAACTGCTGGCAATTGATAGCCTGCTGGGCGGCTGCAGCACAGGGACCTTAGGGGAGTAGGGAGCTGATAGGGGGGCTGCTGGTCCACCCCGGTTCCAAGCCCCCACCAGCTAGCTGCAACGGGCTGCTCTTCCTGCAAGCAGAGGACAAAGCAGGCAGCTGCCAAAGGGGAGCATTGCACAACTTTAAATAAGCATGTTCCCTAATTGATCAGCAACGTTAACCGGGACAAGGGAGGTCTAAGTTGGACATTAGGAAAAAGTTCCTAACTGTCAGGGTGGTTAAACACTGGAATAGATTGCCTAGGGAGGTTGTGGAATCTCCATCTCTGGAGATATTTAAGAGTAGGTTAGATAAGTGTCTATCAGGGATGGTCTAGACAGTATTTGGTCCTGCCATGTGGGCAGGGGACTGGACTCGATGACCTCTCGAGGTCCCTTCCAGTCCTAGAATCTATGAATCTATGACAGTTCTATTACGAGATAAATAAAAAGTGTTGCATATAAATAAAAAGGTGATACATTTAATGTTTGATATTTAATAGGCTATTTATCAGTATTAATTCTCACTGTGCCGCAGTTTATCCATCTTTAAAATGGAGAGAATACCTGTCTGCTCCACACCGTTTTTTGTGACTAGACTAAATGAACATCTGTACTTACTTTCCTGCACAGAAAGAAGCAGAATCATCTATTACATGACCTTGGTTCTGGCAGATAAGGCTCTTTACCAGCCACTGCTTGCAGAAGCTGTGGGCACAAATTAGGCCAAGCACTTGTGGAAATAACAGCTCCCAACACACCAGACAACTGAACCCTTTGAGGAAAAACCCCTCCTAAGAATCCAGCCATGACAATCCATCTCCTTCACCATCCAAGTTCTGGAACACTCCTGAAACCTCTGGGACAGCAGCTCCATGGCAATAATTTCTACTTCAACAGTTTCCTTGTAATCACTGCAGAACCATGCACCTCTGGCTTTCAGAACAGCTAAGGCAGGGCACTAAATGTTTAGCTGGGCTCACGTCTTTGATCACACCCATCATGTTTGGCAATCTCATATGTGGTGCTTTCTGGCAAGAATGTAGAAATCACATCAGATACAAATTAAGACCCACAGCAGCAGAGACCAATGCTTAATTGTATGTTTTAAAAAAGCCAAAAGAGAGACACTCTTGCTACAGCATTTCATGTAGCATACCACACTAAGGGAATTAGAGTGAATGACAAATGGCCAAAGGAACTTAAGGTAACTAAGCCCTTTTGTACATAGTAGTATTACATATCTACGTAGTATGTGCTAAGTAAAGTTTGAGATATCACATCCATGGAGCAGTTTTCTTTTTAAAAGTAAGATCTGTTAACCTGTAGTCAGTAACACAAAATGTCTTAAGACCCTATCAGTGTTTTTTAGTAGTTAGAGCAGGGGTGTGAAAGTCAAAACTTGAATTCAGTTCCCACCTCTGTCACTGACTTCCCTTACACCACTTACACTCACTCCACCAAAATGAGATTAATAATAATTAATTACTTCACAAGGGTGTTCTGTTGTTTTAATTAATGTTTGGCACTTCAATATTTGATGATGAAAGGATCAGAAAGAGTTAATTAGGGTATTGCTTTAATATCTGATATTTAGAGCAACTGTCAGTTTATAACTATAAATGTATTTGTACAATGTATGGCTTGATGAAAAAGATATATAATGCTTTTCTTCAGCAGGTACTTTACTTCAAAAGACAAAGTAGATCATTGAAATTGTTATACCAATAGAATAAAAACCAGCAGGATCTTATTAAGAGGGATAAGGCAAAGATGCCACATTTATTGTAAATATACTGATAAAGCAAAAGATAAAAGTAAACAATGTTGTTTGACTACTTATTTCTTATACACCCACACACACACACACATACATATATATATATAGAGAGAGAGAGAGAGAGAGAGAGAGAGAGGTTCATTCACACAATCATTCATTTAAGTTCTGTATAGGTGTTATAGTTACCAGCCTAGAAGTTGCTCATGCCAAGTTACTGGCCAGGTATCTTGGTCATGAGGATGGAGCCGAGTCTGTGTCAGATGCACCTGATGCTCCTGGAGGTTGGCAGAAGCACCAGAGACTCAAAGTCCTCAGTCTTGAGAGTCCATTCTTATAGGATTTAATTCCTATGTTAGTTTATGGGAGCTGTTTCATCCTGCTGTTGCTGACTCAATCAGCAGATGGCACATTCCTGTCCAAAGTGGCACATTCCTGGTGGCTCCACACTGTCCAAAGTTTGTGTTTCTCATCCTTCCAGGTGATGGGGTGGATCCCAGTTTACCCTCAGGGGGTTGTCTGGTGGTCCTACTCGACACATTCTTCGGCCGATGGATACTCCCTTTCTAGGCTGGCACCTCCCTAACCATTCATGTATATCAAGCATTCATCAGCATACATTCCATATCTTAACCATATTTTAATTTACTGTCTCCACCACTTTCAGGCTGTGTGCTAATTCATTTGAGATTCCCGGCCCTTTAATCACAGAGAGTGGGGGTCTGTCCTAGGAGCCGTTGAATGAAGTGAAAGTCACTTAACGGCTTATAGTGTTTGTTTACATTGTATCAATTACTTCAAGAACAAAGTCAATTAACTTGTTTGTAAGTTTTACATAGTAACAAAGTATCTTTCACAGGATAGATATAAGCAATGGTTTCTACAGACAGTAGCTTACAAGTTTTAACAGAAGACCCAAGAGATTTTTGTACTTGGTGAAACTGTTGGATTTTAAAGTGTGGGGGACAAATTATGAGGGGGTCACTGTCACTTGGGGGAATCACTGTTAGTACCTTCTTTAATATCCCTACAAAATATTATCTGTAGTCAGTCCCTGGGGCACAGATGTTAAGCAATTTCTACAAGTCACAGTCAGTCAAAGCAGAACCATAAAAAGAACCCAGATCTCCTGATTCACCTGTTCTATCCTCCGCTCTCTAGCTACCTGTCATGTGATGAACTACACCTTCTGTGATGGACTACTTTTACTGAACCAGGGCTGACTGCAGACAGACACCAGAAATGCCGGCTGTTAGCCAAGCATGGGAAGCAGAACTCGGGATCTTCAGCTCCAAAAATAGGCCTCTGTCACTTGAGCACAAAGAGAATTACCACCAGTTCTCCCTAAACTTGGAGCTTTTATTTATCTTTTTGGGCTAGTCTCTAGAGAGGGCACATACTCATAAACAAATGGGCAGGGCAGGGGCAGGCAGGGATGCACACATATATAACAGCCACTACATCACCCCCTTTTTGTGAGTTAACACCTGGTTGTCATGGCAATTGCACCACAGCCTTCATTGTGACATCCTCTAGCCCAAGCAAAGCTATTGAGGCAATCAACAAAAGTCAGTGCGCAACTTGGCCTCAGAGAGAGACAGTTGGTGCCGTGCTATACTGCAGCAATTTTCAGTTGTTAGTCATTACAAGATTTGGCATTCCGACCTCAGAAGTAAGTGAGTTTTTCCATGTACCCAATATAAGAGAACTGTGTGAGGTTTTTTATGAATGGAGTTGTGGGGCCACAGGGGTTTCAGCCTAGTTCTCAGTGGGCATTAGATAGATTATTCCTGTAACTTTGAACCTAGATGATTCCAAATGAAAACAAAGCTAACAAAGAAAAGCCTGAAAGAATCTTAACCTAAATAGGACTTAATCAGTCTCTTAAACAGAGGGATATTCTATGAGATATGGGAACAGTTTTAAGGCCAGTTTCAGCTGCAGAGATCACCTCATTGTTTAATTAATTCCTTTGCCCTATCATTAATGAGATGAGTACCAACCTGAAAAACAGTCCTATCTTCACAAGTCAATAATAATCCTTTGTCTAGCCAGTGATCCTAAATATATATATATATAGAGAGAGAGCACCAATCACCACAACATCTCTCTATCCATCTACCAAAGTAGGGAAGTACTATTTACCTCTCACATAACACAAGAAAAAGGGGTCACCCAATGAAATTAATAGGCAGTAGATTTAAAACAAAATGAAGTACTTCTTCACACAATGCATAGTCAACCTGTGGAATTCATTGCCAAGGGATGTTGTGAAGACCAAAAGTATAACTGGGTTCAAAAAAGAATTAGATAAATTCATGGAGGATAGATCCATCAGTCGCTATTAGTCAAGATGGTCAGAGACTCAATCTCCATGCTCCAGGTATCCTAAACCTCTAGTGCTAGAAGCTGGGACTGTACAACAGTAATGTTGAAGTATCAGAGGGGTAGCTGTGTTAGTCTGAATCTGTAAAAAGTAATGTTGAAATTGCCCAGTAATGTTCATTCCTTCTGAAGCATCTGGCACTGGTCACTTTCAGAAGACAAGATACTCCCATTGTCCAATCATCTCTCTTTAAATGCATGGAAGATTTCCCTAATGTCTAATATAAATTTCTCTATTTGTATTCAGTTAAGATCTCAGAACCCATTCGTGGAGGATGGAGTACCTCAGGTCAAGGGTGGATTCTTGGTAAGAAGATAAGAAAAGTTTTACATTGTACACACTGTACAGAGTGACAGAGTGTGTGTGTGTGTGGGGGGGGGGGGGAGTGACAGGGAAAAAGGTCTGAGTTTGAGCCACATAGTGTAGCCAAAAAGCCTCAGAATACCATGTAGGCCACTGACAGCTTCACACATAATCCTGCAGGCAGCTCTGCTTAGTGTATAGTGTCGCATGTCTCCTTCTGAACCCCCTAACAGTTGAGTGGTTAAATGTCTGGGTTCCTCTCAGAGATCCCTTCCTAAAATAATAGTTTTAGGTGCCTCAAAAACTCATTAAGCCACCCTTTTAAATCAGGTTTCCTGCTCAATGCTGGAGTCAGCAATCCTTTAGCTCCTCTACTGTTCACAGCATTCCTTAAACCCACAGTTCATAAATTGCTTTGGTTATTGGTAAAATACTCTTATTAGGAACTCATTGGGATATTGTCTGTCATTTTACACAGAGGAACAGAATAATAAACAGACTGTGTATTCCAACCCTAAATCAATAGACTCCTCCCAGTGCCCTACCCATTCCTAACATTTTGTTGTTTCCATTTAATTTAGGATGAATACTCCATCAAGGGCCAAACCAAGGGTCCACACGAGATTGGCAACGATGTTTTGGCCCCTAACCTATTTTGTCTTCCCAAATCCAGCCTCCCCACCTTTTAAAAAGCTAGATCCATCCTTGCTCAGGTAATTCTGGCAATGAGCATACTCCTTGCCCTAGGTTAGAGTACTTTGGGGGCTGCAGGGTTTCAGGTACATGTATGGAACAGGGCCCCCCATCTTTCTGAAAATGTGGATGCAGCACTGTTCAAAAAACTCTTCCTTCGCCAGGGGTGTGTGTCCTGCCTGGACCCCGGCAAAGTCTGGGAATGCCCACATCTGGAGCTTGGGACCCATTTTTCTAGTTTATGATGCTCTCAAGAGTGAGAAAAGAAGGGAATTAGGAACAGAAAATGCAGCAGTCACATGTTAGTGTGATCTCAACTTTGCTCTCTGTATTTCACTGGGACTGTAGGGTAGGCAGGGGGTGAGGAACAGCTCTACTAAGAGGACAACGTACTTACAAAGGTATTTCTACAGTGTAGTTTGGGGAAGGGGCAACTGAGAGCTCCTCCAAAGATCTCAATCGCTTGTAAAGAGATTATTCCCTAAAATCCTTTGCCCGGGAGTAATGGAACACTCCATCCCTGATTCAATGGAGTTTATTTTCTCCTTTGGTAGTGACCAAGACCAAGAAGAATGGCTGATGCAATAAAGCACATGGTGAGACAGCTGATGGCCATATAGGGATTAGGGAGTCATGGGGCTCACTGCTTTTCCTCTCTCTTGACCATTTAGCTGATATGAGAATTTAGGAGTCTGCGGGAGCCCAGTTCCCCAAATTGATTTGAAATTTCTGTTGATGAAACAATCGAGATTTTATTAGAGGATGGAAGAAAGTCACATTAACATTGATTTTACCAGGCCGTGGGATCATTCAGTGTTATTAATGTAAATTATGGTATATGAGGAGGCAGGAGATACAGGAGAGAATTCCTTTCCTGATACTCATATTTCCTTTCCATTCATGTTATTTTAGGATCAATACTCCAGCATGGAGTCACTGGATCAGTGACTCTCCCTTGCCTGCCCCTGTACCCCCCGAGGCTCGGTTGTTTGAGAATGACGAAAGTTTCGGACCCTCTACCTCTGAGTGAGTATTGGGATTTCTTCACTTCTTTATCTGTATGTATATTGGGGAGGGTGCATGTCCAAGTTTGTGCAGGGCTTTGGGTGTAGACAATATGGTTACCACATTTCTAAAAAGATAAACACATAACAATATATTCTCTGCAGTCATTGTAAGAAAGAACTACATTCTCTCTCACCCTGGGCATTTTCTGACCAACAACCAGCTCCAACCATTCCTCCTCACGTTAACATTCTCTTGCAATGCAAATACACCTTTCCCGCAATCCTGACTTCACCCTGCTTCTATCTAGTTAGTGATTGTCATATTCTCCCCTATCACTGCACTTCAGTGGAAGGGGAAAGTCTTAACATATTTGCAGAGTGATTCAAAGACTCAGGGTATGTTTACACTACCTGTCAGATCAGCGGGCAGTGATCGATCCAGCAGGGGTCGATTTATCACGTCTAGTCTAGACGCGATAAATCGACCCCCTAGCGCTCTCCCATCGACTCCTGTACTCCGCCACCGCGACAAGCGCAGGCAGAGTCAACAGTGGAGCGACAGCAGCCGACTCACCGCAGTGAAGACATGCGGTGAGTAGGTCTAAGTACGTTGACTTCAGCTACATTAGTCACGTAGCTGAAGTTGCGTAACTTAGCTCAATCCCCCCCAGTGTAGACCAAGCCTCAGTTACTGCTTTGGCAAAGGAGTTTACTACTATTTAATTTAGAACAGACCCTCTTCCATTCAGTGAGTACAGGAGATCTACTGTGCAGGTACATCTTTCTTTTGTGCGGGGAGGGGTCAGTAAAGGCTCAGGGTAAAGCATGGAATAGAGTTGCCATCTACCTGAAAACGTAAATACAAGATGATTATGTTGCTCCAGGCATTCTAAGGAGGCACCAAATTCCAGATTCCTCAGGACACTGGCCGACCAACACCTTCCCCCAACTATTGCTTCTCATCTTAGCATTTACATCAAGAAAGAATGATTCTTTACTTTCCAATTTATATCATGTCATCAGAGCTTTAAAGAGCAGCATACAATGTCTCTGCCCAAAAGAGCTTACAATGCAGCAGATTGATACAGATCTTACTGAGAGGTGGTAAAATGGGATTGTGCTGATGCAAATGTTTGTGCTTCTTTTTCCTTGAGACAGAGATCTTCTTCATCTCCAACTTCACAGTCTCAGGCGGATCAACTGAAGAGTGGGTCATCTTCTGCCCAGCAAATACTGAGTCTCTCTTCAGTTCCTCCCTCCTCAAACACCACACAGGGTGATACGTCAGTGTAGGGAGTAGGGTGGAGGCGTGTAATATGGCAATCGTCTTCCTGAAAGGGGAATTGTTGGATGATCACACCTTGCAGGCATTTTAAAGAAGCACCAGCTTCTGGATCACTCAGGGCACTGCCTGGTCTATGACAAAACTTGGTCATAGCTTCTCATTTTAGCATCTCCTTCAAAAGTCAATATCCTTTACCCCTGGGAGAATTCTGCGCCAAAAAAAAAAAATCAAAATCAAAATTCTGCATCCTTTATTTGTCAAAATAATGCAATATAATCACATCAGATTCAACTGTTTTGGTAATTTACCTAAACTACAATACAGAAAAATCACAATAACTATTCAGCATTTCCTAGGCACATGAAAGTTAAGTTACAAACACTTGGTAACTAATACCCTTTCATTTAAATTACATTACAGAACACAAAACAGCAACAACAACAAACAGTAGAATGTCATTTTAAATTGTTCAGACTTTCACACATGAAAGTCATACAGTTTTGGTAATCATTGTCCTGGACCTGGCTGGGTACTTTGGGAAGTGCTTGGTTCGGATTGTCCTGACATTTTATTGACTCTTTGGTAAATGTTTTATTTGCCCTCAAAGTCTTTTTTTTAATGGGTAAGTAAAATAAATCCTGAGCTGTATTCTAACCCCATTGTGCCACTTTGGCACAGAAATAAAGTGAGAAAGCACATAGATCTTCCTAGCTGAGGATTCCCTTACTGTCATTTATAATAAGGCTCCTTTACATCACTCTGGCAATGTAGGGGCCTTAAAACTTTTACAGGTTTTATGCTCCTGGGGAAATTGACTGAGAAAGGGAAGAGTTACCTAACAATAGCAACATTAACAACATTAACTGTAACAGTCAGGCTGCTACATTTCTGCTTCAGAGAATGAGATCAATTAACCAACAACAGCAACTTTAACGATGTTACTAACTACATTATCAGGCTACTAATGCCTCAGAGAATGAATCAATTAACTCAGGCAGGGCTACTACATTTGTGCCTCTAGACTGCCTTGTGCATAATAAAAAGCCCTACCCTTCCACACCAGTCAGCTGTTGTAGCAAGGGAGAGGGACAGAGTGTCTCTCTCTCTCTCTCTCTCTCTCTCGATTGTTCATGCACATACCACATACACCCCCCCCTGAGATCATGCAGGCATGCATGCCCAGCCCCCCGCCCCTCTCTCTGAGGTTGCTCGATGCATGCTAGAACAGACGCGCTGCTGGGGAAGAGGCCGTGTCCCCCGGTAGATTTTATTTGCATTTTTCTGTGCAGGGGCACAGAAAAATGTGGGTCATATGAATTCCCCTAGCAAGTATAATATGGAGATATACCTATCTCCTAGAGCTGGAAGGGACCTTGAAAAGTCATTGGGTCCAGCCCGCTGCCTTCACTAGCAGAACCAAGTACTGATTTTGCCCCTGATCCCTAAGTGGCCCCCTCAAGGATTAAACTCACAACCCTGGGTTTAGCAGGCTAATGCTCAAACCACTGAGCTATCCATCCCCCATGTTTCATCTTTACCCTGTATCATGCTATCTTGTTCCTTCTCTGTTGTGTGAGAGTGAGGGCCTTGTTTCCTTTATCACAGACTCAGTTATCTGCAATATTAAATGAATTTTACTGTTAAAAAGCCTGGAGTCACTGGTTCTCCTGCCTTTGCCTAGTTCCTCTCTCTTGTCAAACACAATCATTAGCAGCGACTCTAATTATTCATGCTTATGAGATTGCGAACAGGATCTAGTTTTCCACAGTTCCTTGGCATTGTCTCCTGCAACCTTCTCCAGAACAATACAATGCAAATCAGTGGAGTTCGCTCTACTAAACACTTTGGGATATACTGGAGTCTACTGTTCTCTACCCACAGTTCTTTCCTTGTTTCTTCTGATTCACTGTGGGGAAGGCGGCTCTGTATTTTATCCTTTTGAAGAGTCATGTAGATCCAGCTGGCTGGTGAAGTTGAGGGTATATTAACATGGACAATAAAAGCAAATGGGAGAGGTAAAATGGGGATTGTTCAGCTGTGTCTAATATTCTATTTCCATTTCTCTTATTTCAGGTGGATGCCATCTTCCTCAGGAACTTTCAGAAGCTACAGCCAATAATATGCTTAAGGTTGGCGCGTTGTCTGTGGGCGAGGACTGGGCTGCCTTCCAAGGTCTCTGAAAGCGAGGGATCATTGTTCAGGATGGGTTGTAGATCACCGATGATGCGTTGGAGAGGTTTAATCTGAGGACTGTAGGTGATGGCCACTGGAGTTCTGTTGGCTTCTTTCTTGGGCTTGTCTTGCAGCAGGAGGCTTCTGGGTACACGTCTGGCTCTGTTGATTTGTTTCCTTATTTCCTCATGCGGGTATCGTAGTTTTGAGAATCCTTGGTGAAGATCTTGTAGGTGTTGGAGCAAATGCGGTTGTACCTTAGTGCTTAGCTGTAGACAATGGATCATGTGGTATGTCCAGGATGGAAGCTGGAGGCATGAAGGTAGGCATAGCGGTCGGTGGGTTTTCGGTATAGGGTGGTGTTAATGTGACCGTCACTTATTTGTACTGTGGTGTCTAGGAAATGGACCTCCCATGTAGATTGGTCCAGGCTGAGGTTGATGGTGGGGTGGAAGCTGTTGAAATCGTGGTGGAATTCTTCCAGAGTCTCCTTCCCATGGGTCCAGATGATGAAGATGTCATCAATGTAGCTTAGGTAGAGAAGGGATCGTGAGTGGACGAGAGCTGAGGAAGCGTTGTTCCAGGTCAGCCAAAAAAATGTTGGCATATCGTGGGGCCATGCGGGTGCCCATAGCGGTGCCACTGGTCTGGAGGTATATAGTGTCACCAAATTTGAAAGAATTGTGCATGAGGATAAAGTCACAGAGTTCAGCAACCAGTTGTGCTGTGTCATCATCAGGGATACTGTTCCTGACAGCTTGTATTTCATCTGTGTGTGGTGTGGCAAAGTACCTCCTTCTCCTCAGCAGGCTCAGTCCTTTTTAGCCTTGGAGACCCAGGCTTGGACAAAGCAAAACCCTGTAGGTAGCACAGGGGCTGGCTATTCCTCCCCTCAGTCAGTCCCTTGCGCTTGTTTGTCTTCCCTTCTGGGGACAGAGTGCAGCCTTCCTTGCTGGAAGGGTTCAGAGCCTTGCTGCTCCTAACTTACTGGCAGCTTCCCTGGTTCTCTCACTCTCTCTTCCCCCCCCCTTCCACGCCGGGGAGGGTTTAAAAAGGTCCCAAGCAGTTGGAGCCAGCTGAACCTAATTAGTTCCCTAGTAACCCCTTGCCCAGCTGAACCTTATTTCCCCATGGTTCTCTCTCTTCAGTGGCTTGGGAGAGGCCTTTTTAACCCCCTGGGACTGATTACTACCCCGCCCTTTGTAGCTGTTTGTCCTGGGTTTGCCACAGTGGGATGTTTGTGTAAAGAGCCTCCACATCCATGGTGGCTAGGATGGTGTTTTCTGGAAGATCACCAATGCACTGTAGTTTTCTCAGGAAATCAGTGGTGTCACGGAGATAGCTGGGAGTGCTGGTGGCGTAGGGTCTGAGTAGAGTTTCCACATATCCGGATAGTTCTTCAGTGAGCGTGCCAATTCCAGAGACGATGGGGCATCCAGGATTTCCAGGCTTGTGGATCTTGGTAGTAGATAGAATAAACCCGGTCGGGGCTCTAATGGTGTGTTGATTTGTTCCTGTGTTAGTTTAGGGAGTGTCCTGAGTAGATGGTGCAGTTTCTTAGTATATTCCTCAGTGGGATTTCAGGAAAGTGGCCTGTAGAATTTGGTATTGGAGAGTTGTCTGGCAGCCTCCTTTTGGTAGTCAGACCTGTTCATGACGACAACAGCAACTCCTTTATCAGCCTCTTTGATTATAATGTCAGGGTTGTTTCTATGTATAGGTCTATTCTATGTATAGGTCCAGACTGTCATTTCGACCCTCAGGAGGAGTCCATGTGGAGTTCTTCTTGTGTTGTTGGTGGGAGGGTATCTGTGTATCAGTGCACTGTTCAGTGTTATCTTGAAAGTATTCTTTGAGTCGGAGATGGCGAAAGTAGGCTTCCAGATCACCGCAGAACTGTATCATGTTCGTGCGGGTGGTGAGGCAAAAAGAGAGTCCCCGAGATAGGACAGACTTCTGCCGGGTTGAGTGTGTCGCTGGATAAATTGACGATATTGCTGGGTGAGTTAGGGGTACCACTATTCTATCGTGGCCCCATGTGGCAGGTAGGATTTTAGACAGCTTGCGGTCCTTTTTCCTTTGTAGAAAGGTGAAGTGTGTAATGTAGATCTCCTGTCTTATGTTAGTAAAATCTGTTTGTGTGGAGGGTTGGTTATTTATGAAAGTCTCCAGGTTGGAGAGCTCTTTTTTGATGTTTTCCTGTTTGCTGTATAGGATGCTGATCAGGTGGTTCCTCAGTTTCTTTGATAGTGAAATTTCCAAAGGCAGGTATAAATATGCAGGCAGGAATCAGTCTAGAGATAACGAGGTTAGTTCAATCAGGGAGGGTGAGGCCCTCTTCTAGCAGTTGAGGTGTGAACACCAAGGGAGGAGAAACTGCTCTTGTAGTTGGCTAGCCATTCACAGTCTTTGTTTAATCCTGAGCTGAAAGTGTCAAATTTGCAGATAAACTGAAGCTCAGCAGTTTCTCTTTGAAGTCTGGTTCTGAAGTTTTTCTTTGCTGTAGGATGGCTACCTTTAAATCTGCTATTGTGTGGCCAGGGAGGTTGAAGTGTTCTGCCACAGGTTTTTGTATATTGTTTCAATTATTTCAAATTTGGTGACAATAGATACCTCCAGACCAGTGGCACCGCTATGGGCACCCGCATGACCCCAATATGACAACATCTTTATGGCTGACCTGGAACAACGCTTCCTCAGCTCTCGTCCACTCACGCCCATTCTCTACCTATGCTACATTGATGACATCTTCATCATCTGGATCCATGGGAAGGAGACTCTGGAAGAATTCCACCACGATTTCAACAGCTTCCACCCCACCATCAACCTCAGCCTGGACCAATCTACACGGGAGGTCCATTTCCTAGGCACCACAGTACAAATAAGTGACGGTCACATTAACACCACCCTATACCGAAAACCCACCGACCGCTATGCCTACCTTCCTGCCTCCAGCTTCCATCCCAGACACACCACACGATCCATCGTCTACAGCCAAGCACTGAGGTACAACCGCATTTGCTCCAACACCTACAAGGATTCTCAAAACTATGATACCCGCACGAGGAAATAAGGAAACAAATCAACAGAGTCAGACGTGTACCCAGAAGCCTCCTGCTGCAAGACAAGCCCAAGAAAGAAGCCAACAGAACTCCAGTGGCCATCACCTACAGTCCTCAGCTTAAACCTCTCCAACGCATCATCAGTGATCTACAACCCATCCTGGACAATGATCCCTCGCTTTCACAGACCTTGGAAGGCAGCCCAGTCCTCGCCCACAGACAACCCGCCAACCTTAAGCATATTCTCACCAGCAACAAAGCTCGATGCCAACTCTGCCCACATATTTACACCAGCGACACCATCACAGGACCTAACCAGATCAGTTACAACATCACCGGTTCATTCACCTGCACGTCCACCGATCTTATATATGCCATCACGTGCCAGCAATGCCCCTCTGCTATGTACATCGGCCAAACTGGACAGTCCCTACATAAAAGGATAAATGGACAGAAGTCAGATATTAGCAATGGCAATATACAAAAACCTGGAGGAGTACAAACAGCAAACAGGAAAACATCAAAAAAGAGCTCTCCAACCTGGAGACTTTCATAAATAACCAACCCTCCACACAAACGGACTTTACTAAAAGAAGACAGGAGATCTACATTACACACTTCACCTCTGTACAAAGGAAAAAGGACTGTAAGCTGTCTAAAATCCTACCTGCCACATGGGGCCACGATAGAATAGTGGTACCCCTAACTCACCCAGCAATATCGTCAATTTATCCAGCTCCACACTTAACTCGGCAGAAGCGACTGTCCTATCTCGGGGACTCTCTTTTTGCCCCACCACCCCCACAAACATGATACAGTTCTGCGGTGATCTGGAAGCCCTCTAGTCTATAAGGTGCCACAGGACCCTTTGTTGCTTTTCATACCAGAGGTTCCCAACATGCTTTACAAACCAACTCCCCAACAGTCTGAATCACTATTGATCCCAATTGCTATGGACCTGCATTCATTCCACAAGTGGAACTCCCTTGGATGGCAGTTGATGTTTTGCATGCAGAATCCTAGAATATCAGGGTTGGACGGGACCTCAGGAGGTCATCTAGGCCAACCCCCTCCTCAAAGCAGGACCAATGCTCAAACTACTGAGCTATCCCTCCCCCGTCATGCTATGGAGATCCACACTGCACATCAGAGTGGGAAATATTGCTGAGTCTGTGCAGAATGAGAGACAAAGCACTGGCATAAGTTCGCATTTATTGTTTGATGGCTATTGCAGTATCAAACTTGGGCCTCATTTGGTTAGTCAATGTACCCAATTATTGTAATGGTAATGGTTTTATTGTATTCCCAATTATTATGATTGTAATTGTTTGCATTTCTGTTTATATTATATCTGGTGTTAGGTCAATTGTAATGATTTTAGTTATACTCACCTGGTTATAATTGTTTGAGATGTAAGATTTTGATAAATAGCCTTTCAAATAAAAGCTCTGGGTTTTGCATCTTTTACTCCTGAGTGGTGCAGATTCATGCAAGCAGGCTGTGATGCGGTGTTCATCCCCAAACAAGGCCTGAAGGGGTAAGTTATGCCAATTTACCTATAGGCTACACATGGAGGAAAGCCAGGAAATGTTAAGGCCTAATTGGCCTAATCTTCATCTCCAGGCCTTGTGTGGGGTGGAAACCCCATCGCACAGGCCCACAAGCGTAAGTACAATTCAGATCTGAGTAAGGGTTGCAGCACTAGGTCCATAAAATATCAAGTCAACCAGATCTCTCTCATCAACATCGAAATGTGTTTGGCCCAGATCCTCAAAGGTATTTAGGTACATAGGCTAATATATACAAAAGGGCCTTAGGCATAGGATGATCAGTGTCACAACACCTAACTTTTAGGCCCCTAGGCAAAGCGATAGGCACCTTTGAATGCAATCCACAAAGCCAGCATGCTAGGAGCCACCTAAGCCATCCAGCGGGAGATGCAGACAACAGGGGCGTATCCTAAGTCCCACGCTTCTCTCAGAGTTCAGCACCTATCTCTGCTAGAGATCCATGAACTGAGGTAAGAAAGGCATTAGGTCACCTAAGCGGTGAATGGGCCTGATTTGACAGGTGTGCTCAGATGCCACCAACTGGATCAGGACTTTTAGATGAGTTTACACAAAACAGCTGGGGTGGGGTGGGGTGGAGAAAGAGAGCAGCTCTCTTATAACCTTTAGCCTAGTGGTTAGAGTACTCACCCAAGATGTGGAAGACAATCCCCCCCATTCAAGTCCCCCCACACACACACATCCTCCTGAGAGGAAGCAGGGATTTGAACAGGGATCTGCCACATCTGAGGTGAGAACCCTAATCACTATGGTATGGAATATCCTGACATGGGGCTCCCTCAGTCTCTTCTATTAAAGTTTTTCAACTTAAATTAAATGATTCTATATTAATTGGGCTAGACAAAGTTAAATGACACTATAGCTTAGTGATTAGAGCACTCACCTGAGCGATGTAGATCCCTGTTAAAATTCCTTCTCCTCATCAGGCAGAGGAGGGACTTGAACTGGGGGTCTCCCACATCCCATAACCACTAAGCTAAAGATTATAAAGGAAGGTTCCCTCCACCACCTGCAACTGTTGTGTTAACTCACCTAATGGGCCCAATCCAGTAAGCAGCCTCTGGGCATGCCTACCTGATCAGGCCCAGCATGCAATTTAGGTGGACAAATGCCTGTCTTCCCTGGTTTGTGGATCAGCCTGGAGCATAGACAGGAGATGGCGTCTGAGCGCCTGCGGTGAGGCAGCACAGCACATGCACACAGGCAGAAATGTAGGCACCTAGGGTACTCCCTCTGCACATGATTCGCCACTGAATTAGTTTAGGAACGTACAGGGGTAAGCAGCAGTCAAAGGGGAGTTTTGTGGATCTCAGTAGGGCCTAAAAATGGGACTTAGGCACCTAAGTACCTTTGTGGATCCCACCTCTAACTCCTGTCAAAGTTAGATTCAAGACTCACAATTTGTTAGACCACTCTGTTTATTAGCACAGCGCTCTGCTAATACATTCAGATAATGTGAGCACCATGCAAGACCCACACTACCTTATTTTATACAGATAAAAAGGGCGAGAACTGAACAAGAGGACAAAGAAAGCAGAACTGACAAGTTTACCGGAGGCTACATATACATATTCAATTTCCTTACTAACTTTAACAGATCTCCGGCTAATGTTCCACCATTAGCTTAAGCGGACTCATTGTTTATGCCTTAATGTTCCTTTTCCTGACACCTGTATTTCAACATTCCTTATTTCTGCTTAAAGGTACATACAGCATTTCTTCAATCCATTCTATTTTTACAATATAATTCATTCTACTTTCACAATCCCTCCTTTTGGTCAAGCTACGCTATGACCAACAATTACTGGGTTCCACATATTAACCGTTCTTTATCTCTTTGTTCATCAGCGATATTCAAAATCATCATATTCGCACTCTGTTTTGGGGCAGTCACCTGGGTGGCATACCTTACACAATTCTGGATACAACAGGAGATTAACTGAAAACATACAAAAATCATTAGGTTCTCGTGGGAAGGACCCTAGCACTCGGAATTCTGGGAAGAGTCGGGCGGGATAACAGATACCTGACCAGTTAGCTGGTAACGCAGTATTGGTCCCACAAACCCAATGATGGCCTATTAAGGCCGGGAAGGGTCGGTTGCACCCATTTGTCACATAGGTGCCTGCAAAGAAGGAGTAATATCCTCCAAAGGGCACAGGGTAATTCTCCTTACGAGGAGTGGTGTTATTTGCATGGCATTGAAAGATTGTATTGTTTTCACTAAGGTTACTATAGGGGGAACATGAGATTGATTTTTCTGTTTGATACCAGGACGAGAAAAAATTCATATGCCCATACCCGGCCCGCCACTCTTTAGTTTTGTTCGAATAATCCCATACACCATTGGCCACAATATGCCGAAGGCAACGGCTTTTTCCCAGATCCAACCCTGTCCCATTACATACCCAACACCAATGACCTTTTCCCTCCACCACACTTATCCATTTAGATACATTTATTCCCACTGCTTCCCAAGTGTCATTGCTGTTCCATGTTTTGTTAAACGGACGAGGTCCTCCAGTGAGATCTGGGGAATTGAGTGGGATTGCCAGGACAGGAACACCAGCTTGAGAGTGGGCTGGGATGTGGCTGCAGACCCGGCAATTAAAAATATTAAGGGTCTGAGCTATCCACACTTGCTGCTGGATAAAAGAATTGTCATTGTGGACTTCCCGGACCTTAAGACACCAGCAGCCAAGGAACAGGCGCCACCAGAGGCGCATGTTGGAGGCAAGGCCCTGCTAGTTCTGACAACCTCAACTGAGGGAACCGCAGTCACGGTTTTACATCCACCAGGGAGCAGGCGCTAGGCTCGCTACTGCTTCTTCTTGCGCCTTGCTTTAGGTCGTCGTCTGCTTCTGGCAACCCTTACGAGAGTGTAGATTGTAAGGTATTGCAGGCTGTTCCTCTACGTCTTCTTCTTTAGTCAAAATTGACTCTGCGTGGTTCTGAGGTGATGATTGGTTTGCTGGGGATGGTGCCTTCTTACACTGCGAAGCATGTATCCACGCTGCGATGCCAGATAGTTTAACAGCCGTCTGGGTAGTAAGCAGTACCTGATGAGGACCCTTCTACCAGGGCTCCAAGGCGTGTTTTCGATGATAGTGCCGTTCGTAGATCCAATCACCTGGCTCGAGGTCGTGGCAAGCGTCAGAGGTGGGTTCCGTTGGCCAGGCAGCTCAACCCTGTGAATGGAAGTGACTTACGGCTTGCATTAATCCCTTGCAATATTGAAGGAGCGTACTGTGAGTCGAGTTCAAGTCTGGGACTGGAGTAATGGTAGCCATAGCTCGCATAGGGCGTCCCATCACAATTTCAAAGGGACTCAATTTATGCCTTTGGGATGGAGTGGATTGCATTTCCATAAGGGCCAGAGGTAAAGCCGCTGGCCAACTTAACCCTGTAGAGTCACAAATTTTAGCAAGCTTATTCTTAAGGACACCATTTCGTCTTTCAACTACACCTGCGCTCTGTGGGTGGTAGGGACAGTGCAACAGGTGTGTGATATGTAATACACGATCCAGGTGTTGAACAAGTTGTCCAGTAAAATGTGTACCCCGATCACTGGACAGAGTGGCAGGAATTCCCTTGGCAGGCATAATATGATTTAATAAACATTTGGCAACAGACAGTGAGTCAGCCTTTCGACAAGGAAAGGCTTTGATCCAACCAGAAAATAAGCATACCATAACCAAAATAAATGCATATTGTTGACACTTAGGCATTTGTACAAAATTAAGTTGCCAATGCAAGAATGGTACTTGGGGCAGGCCCCGGAACCCCTGAGCCACTTTTACAGGTTTACCAATATTGTGGCTTTGGCAAGTGGTACAGGCGGCACAGTGACGGGTTGCAAAAGAGCTGAAATGGGGGGCCCACCATCCTGCCTTAGTTACAGCACAGACCATCCCCTCCTTTCCGACATGTGAAACACCGTGTAGCAGGGCGGCCAGTGACGGGTAGAGTGAAAAGGGGGCCACAAAGGCGCCAGCAGGCGAATGCCAAAGGGAATCAGGATGTAGAGAGCAACTGGGCAACCCAGGAATCTTTTTCGGCTTCTGGGTCAGAGTCTTGGAGCAGGGTGAGGTTAGTGAGGGACGGCGATGGTATAGAAACAGAAAGGGAACCTAGGAATGCATCTGGAGAAGGTTCTATGGCAGCAGCATGTTTAGCAGAGGCGTCAGCAAATGCGTTACCCTTAGCAACATCAGTATCCGCCATCGAGTGGCCAAGGCACTTAACAATAGCTAGGGCAGACGGAAGTAAAACTGCATACAGGAGAGCAGCGATGTAGGGGCCATTTTTGATAGGGGTACCGGGGGAGGTAAGGAAACCCCGAGCTCGCCAGAGGGTGCCAAAGTCATGTACAACCCCAAAAGCGTAGCGGGAGTCAGTGTAAATGGTGGCGGAGCATCCCTCCGCCAAAAAGCAGGCACAGGTGAGGGCAACTAATTCAGCAACTTGCGCTGAGGTTACAGAAAGTAAAGGCGCAGCTTCTAGAGTTTCAGAGAGTGACACTACAGTGTATCCTGCAAGGAGACGACCTTGGTTGTCTCGAAAACAGGAACCATCAGTAAACAAAACAAGGTCAGAGTTAGGGAGAGGGACATCAGAAAGGTCAGAGCGCGGGACGATGACAGCAGAGACAGTTGCAAGGCAGTCATCGGGATCACCGTCATCAGACAAAGGAAGGAGAGTGGCAGGGTTTAACTGAGAACAATGCTTTATGGTGATATACGAAGCCGACAGCAGTAAAAGTTCATACCTGGTAAGGCGGGCGGTGGAGAGGTGGCCTGTGTTATGTTGTAGCAGGAGGGTTTCACAGAGTGAGGTACCATGAGGGTAAGAGGAGAGCGGAGGACAAGGGATTTGGACATTTCGACAAGGTACACTGCGGCAGCCACAGCATGCAGGCAGGGGGGTAAGCCTTGGGCAACAGGGTCCAAAGTGGCAGAGAAATAAGCCACTGGGCGGTTTTTGTCTCCGTGCATCTGAGTGAGGACTCCCAGTGCACACCCAGATTGCTCGTGGCAGAAAAGGGTGAAGGGCTTAGAATAGTCAGGCAGTCCTAAGGCGGGGGCAGAAGCCAAACCCTGTTTGAGGGAAACAAAGGCAGAGTTGGCCTCAGGGGGCCACGGCATGGGGTCAGGGACAGAGACTCGAGTGAGGTCCTGGAGAGGTTTTGCAAGGGAGGCATATTGGGGAATCCATTGCCTGCAAAATCCAGCCATGCCCCAAAACTTTCGGCCCTGGTGTGGGGAGCGGGGTCGGGGAAAGCTGAGGATAGCTTGGACGCGGGCGGGAGAAAGTGTACGGGAACCCTGGGAGAGGAGAAAGCCAAGGTATGTGACGGAGGCCTGACAGAGCTGTAGCTTAGAGTGAGAAGCCTTGTGACCCTTCTTTGCTAGGGCAGTAAGGAGCACTAAAGAATCAGTTTCTGAGGCAGACAACGAAGGGGAACAGAGGAGTAGATCATCTACATATTGGACTAGTGTGGACCTGGACGGAAAAACAAGGTCAGCAAGGTCTCGGGTTAATGCTTGGGAAAAGTAAGATGGGCTTTCAGTATACCCCTGAGGGAGCATGGTCCATGTGTACTGTTGCCCCTTGTAAAAAAAGGCAAAAAGATACTGGGAGTCAGGGTGAACCGGGACAGAAAAGAAAGCAGAGCACAAATCAACAACAGTAAAATGAGTTGCACCTGGTAGGATAGAAGCCAGAATTGTTGCTGGGTTAGGGACAACAGGAAAGGCGGGTATAACAATGCGGTTAACGGCTCGAAGATCCTGAACAAACGGCCACGATTTACCATCAAACTGGGAGGATAGGGGTGTTACAGGGGCTGGAGTAGGGGACAATAATGCCTTGTTCCCACAGGGCGGTCATGACCCGAGCAATGCCAGCCTCTGCTTTGGGGTTTAAAGGGTATTGAGACAGGGGTTTAGAGGAGTCAACAATAATGCAGACGGGGTCAGTATTTAAGCGGCCCACTTCAGATGGGTGGGTTGGCCACAGAAAAGATGGGACCTGCGAAATTAGGTGTTCAAGGGACGGGATGAATGGGTAACAGGGAACTGGAGTGGAAAGGGAAGTTTCAGACAGCAGGGAGGCCACAGAATGGCTCAGAGAGGACTGGGGTATTTATAAGTAGACACCATCTGGGGAACAATAGATGGTACAGCCAAGTTTACATAACAGATCCCGACCCAAAAGGTTTACCGGAGTGGAATCAGAGAGAAGGAATGCATGATCCGCGGAAAGGGGACCAACTTGGACCGGTAGAGATTTTGAGGAGAATTACTCCTGATGCAGACCAGTGTAAATGAAGGGGCAAGGAATGAGGCTGCCTGTGCTCCTCCTGCAGGATTCAGTGTTTCTTAGACACTGTTTCCCTTTGATCTTTACTACTGTTTTCTCACAGCCCTGTGGCCTCTAAGATTGTAGCACTTCTCATTAAGTCTAATAGTGTTCTTTGTTTCTTAAGGACGTTCTTACTTTTCCTAACGCAAGAACAAAATACTTAGCTTCTCCATCTCAAAGAATATTCCCAATACAGGTGAATTTACACACATCACATGCTTTTAACTTGGATAGTTACATTATACTCATTTTACAAGGTGGGCCCTTAGGGACAGAGAAGTCAAGTGACAGGACTAGCATCACAGTGGGATTGCGTAGGAGTACCTTACCTCTTTCTGCTGGGTACAGTTGCTACCTCAGTCTCCCACTTGTTCCCAGCTTGTCTGGCAGGAAGGGCAGTTTTGTGCTCTAGGCATACTGGAGAAAGTCAGGCTACACAGACTTCCACATAGGAAAATACCTGGGGGGTGCGTAAAGCCCACTCTAGAGCTTCATTCTCTGCTGTCTCAAAGAGGGTGGTCTATGAAAACCCAGTCTTTTTATTAATGGACCCCACCTGCCCCACTGCCAATCTCCCTCTGACCTGAATTAACCCCTTCCCTGCTCTCTACTTGTATAAAGCTTCTACTCACCATTAGAGGGAGTAAGGGCTAGATCTAGAATTAGAACTCAGGAATTCCTGCTTCCATGTTCAGAGCAGCATCTTGCACTGCTCTCAGCATCAGAAAAATGAGGTGCATTGTCAGGCTTTACAAAAAACCACTCTTGTATTGCATTCGCACAACTCCACCACAGCAAAATGTTGTTGCATTCAAATTTTGTGGTGCAATAGACATTGCTCGTGTGCTGTTTTTTTGAGTGTAAAAAGTAATCAAAATAAAAATAAAGTATATAATAAAATACAGAAGAGAATATCTGGATTATTAAACAAGAAAATTGGCTTTAAACATACAGCAGCTTGGGTTCCTGCACCTCCTCTAGGAGCCAGCCCAAACTGTGTTTCTGCCTTCAGTGTCAGAGTGGGGAGGCATATTTCTATATTCAGATATACCCATAGCATTTGTGTACACAAACTGTACCTGGAACTTGGTTCCTCTCTCTAATTGGCATAACCTTCCTGTAGGGGTACCTATTATATAATGAACTGGTATAAAATAGGATTATTGGTTAATATGTATGGCCCATAGATTTAAAGTCAGCTCCCTGAAAGGCAGTGAAACCATCTAATTTGGTCTCTTGGCCCTGTAAGAATTCAGTCAGCTGCCTTGCAGAACTGTTGAGGGGGATACAGAAGAAGGATACAAACAACTGCAGCAGGAGTCGCAGTATAAAGAGCACTATAGTAATCAAGCTAAAATTGTCCTAGTTAATGTATGACATATGTCCGATTCCCGCACAAACTAATTATTTCACCTCTTTTGAGGAGCTGAGGCAACAAAATGATAGAGTACTGCTTGCTGCTTGAGTCCAAACATGCTCATGGTGATAGAGAGCAAGCTGTCAGGAAGGGTCCTTCTTTGCAAACTGACGTAATGGGTTAGACCCCAGCTTACTGGAAGGTGAAAGAAAGTTACAGCACATGAATGGCCATTTTAATCCCTTTTCTCAAGACTGTAAATGCTAACTTGGACTGATCGGAGAAAATAACCATCCAAAAAATGAAGCGGAGTCATGACACGCCGAGGTGGCATTCCATCTTCTCAGAAAGGGCCCAGACTAGGGTGTCCAGTCTGTGAAAGAAATTTACTGAAACATCTCTCACGGTGAGATTTTATCTGTACTCAATTGTATTACTGTATTAGGCTTAGATTTGCGTGTTTTATTTTATTTCGCTTGGCAATTCACTTTGTTCTGTCTGTTACTACTTGGAACCACTTAAATCCTACTTTCTGTATTTAATAAAATCACCTTTTACTTATTAATTAACCCAGAGTATGTAGTAATACCTGGGGGGGGGGGCAAACAGCTGTGCATATCTCTCTATCAGTGTTATAGAGGGCGAACAATTTATGAGTTTGCCCTTTATAAGCCTTATACAGGGTAAAATGGATTTATTTGGGGTTTAGACCCCATTGGGAGTTGGGCATCTGAGTGCTAAAGACAGGAACACCTCTGTAAACTGCTTTCAGTTAACTCTGCAGCTTTGTGGCACGTGGTTCAGACCCTGGGTCTGTATTGGAGCAGACGGGAGTGTCTGGCTCAGCAAGACAGGGTGCTGGAGTCCTGAGCTGGCAGGGAAGGCAGGGGCAGAAGTAGTCTTGGCACATCATTTGGCAGTTTCCAAGGGGGTTTCTGTGATCCAACCCATCACAGCTGTAGCTCTCATTTTCTACCACCACAGAGAAGTTTGCCAGCCCAGCTTCACTACTACAGACTCTGGCCAAGCTGTAAGTGCAAGTGCCCTGGAAATCAAAGGCCCGTCCGTCAAAGGTCAGATAGTGAGGGTCACCAGATGCTACACATTTGCCAAAGCATGTGGCGTGGCAGCCTAGGATTCCATTCTCCACCCTGCACTGCACATTGGCTCCGCAGGAGGCCTCCTGGCACTCAACGACCCCGCTGTGTTTGCACCGGCACCGTTCCTGGCAGGAGGCGCTGGGGTAGAACTCCTCTCCCTTCCTGTAGTACCTGCCCTGGTGCACACAGACATACTGCACGACGGGGACACACCAGTCTCTGCTCAGGAGGAACCCGGCGTCACAGAAACAACCTTCGGCACAGGGGGCGTCACAGCCATCAGGCCCCTAAAGGCTGTGGCAGGTGGCAGGGCAGCCGCTCCCACAGAGCTCGTAGTGTGAGTTACTGGGGCAGCTGGCACCTGCAGGAGAAGATCAGAGGGAACGTGCAGATGGGGGTGAGAGAAAGCTTCTTAAATTAAGGCACCACCGGAAGAGAAGGTGCAGGTATCACTTACAATAGTGTTGTTCGGGGGAATTGGGAGCCAAAACTCCTGGGTTCTAGTCATGGTTCAGGGAGGGACGTGGGGTCTACTGGGTTAGAGCAGGCAGGGCTGGGAGCCAGGATCTAGCCAATCAGAGCTGGAGGGCTTGCAATCAGGTTTCCTGGGTTGTACTGCCAGCTCTGGGAAGGGATTAGGATCTAGTTGCTTAGTCACAGAAGGGCTGGGAGTCAGGACTCTGGGGTTTTCTTTCTGACTCTTGGAGGGACATTTGGTCTAGTGGTTAGAGCTGCAGACAAGGGGACGTGTTCCAAGTTGAAACCCAAATTCTGGAGTGGGCAGCTGTGTATGGTTTAGTGATGGAGGACTTCGATGGCCAGGGCTGCGTGGCGCTGCAGAGCTGTGGGTGCTTCAAGAAGTGGATATATTACAAGGTACCGCCCCCTGCTGGGGGTATTAACTCCTATAAGTTCACTTCCTCCACACCCTGCTCTCATCAGCCATGTTGACTCAGACCATTGTCAATTGCCAATGGCAATATAGTAACTCCTCACTTCAAGTTATCCCAGTTAATGTTGTTTCATTGTTACGTTGCTGATCAATTAGGGAACATGCTCGTTTCAAGTTGTACAATGCTCCCGTATAACCTTTGGCAGCCACCTGCTTTGTCCACTGCTTGCAGGAAGAGCAGCTCGTTGCAGCTGGCTGGTGGGGGCTTGGAACCAGGGTGGACCGGCAGCCCCCCTATCAGCTCCCCGTTCCCTTAAGTTCCCTGTGTAGCAGCTTCCCAGCAGGCTACCAACTGCCGGCAGTTCAGCTGTCCCTCCCGCCACTGCCATGTGCTGCTCCTGCCCTCTGCCTTGGAGCTGCTCCTGGGAGCCTCCTGCTTGCTGTGCAGGGGAGTGGGAAGGAGGGGAGCTAATGTCAGGGTGTCTCCCTCCCCCCTACTCTTGCACCCCGGTTACCCCTTCTGCATATAGAGCAGGGTGGGGACAGGACCGGGCTCAGGATGGAGAGAGCTTGCTAACCGCAGCTGCTGTCTCAACTTCCTGATTTTTGTACTTAGAGTGGGGTCAGCATACTTAAGAGGGGCTATGCACATCTCTCTCTCTCTCCCACTCACACAGGGTGTGTGTCTCGGTCTCTGTCTGCCACGCTGTCTCCCCTCCCTCTATTCGTGCTGCCTTGTAGAGTGTGGGGCTACGTTAACAACAACGTGTTAACCCTTGAGGGCTCAGCCGAATGCTAGTTAATCATTTAGCAGTAAGGTATTCCCCAGGAAATAGCCCACCCTCTTCCACCCTTTAACTTCACCACCTCAACCAAGCTTCATAATCATCATTGCTGTGTACAGTATTAAATTGTTTCTTTAAAACTTATACTCTGTGTGTGTGTATATAGATAGATAGATAAAATATAGTTTTTTGTCTGGTGAAAAAAATTTCCCTGGAACCTAACCCCCCCATTTACATTAATTCTTATGGGGAAATTGGATTTGCTTAACATCGTTTTCTAAGTATAACATTATGGTGGAGAATTGTGAAAGGGGGAATATTGGCATATGTTGTGGTTATTGTGAAAACTGGCGTGCACACCGCCAGCTCTAGAAGGCTTGGCACTTCTATTTTGCCAACCAGGCAAACTCTGAAGGATATAGGAGTTTGTCCACCTCCTGGCCTTGAAGGATATATATATATAGGTAGAGGTAAAATATACATGTAAAAATTACTATATGCAAATTACCTAACTGATAGAGGAAGGAGAGAACTGCCCATAATTGGCAGCACAAAGGAGCCACAGATAAAGGACATATCTGGTCAGCAAACAAACTACCTGAAACCAAAAGACTCAAATTATGACCCTCCAGAGGAAGGTGGAAGGAGTCAAACCTAAGAATAAGAGGGGGACAGGTTAACCCTAAATAGAAAAATGCAGTATGCAGTGCTGAAATCTGAAGACAAATACAAAAGTGTTCTGCTTATATACATGACACCCCTACCTTTTAATTCACCAAAAGCCCAAGGATATAATTCATGGTATAACAAGATACTTTTAATAGATTTGATGTTAATATTAAACATTGGGATAAATGTAATGTTAATAAGTACCCCTTTAAGGTCATAGGGTAATGATGCTTCTCAACTATTACCTGTGAATAAATGTAAAGCTTAGCACAGCAGAAAAACCATTATCAACTTGGTCTTCTGGATAAGAAGGGAAACTGAGGTACACCACCTCCTGAATTTAATGACTGAACAGTGGGATAATTTCCCCTAAACCCTTAAAAGGTAAAAGACATTGAAACCTGGCCTGCCTATAGAACAAAAACACAGGAAAATATGGGGGTAATTCCTCTGTTTTGCCTGAAATCAGCAAGGCTATTTGTAAAAGAAAGGGATATTTTAAGCAATAATCTGCCACCCCAAAAGGGGTAGAAACATGGTGTTTTTGTCTTTCAGAAAATCACAAAAAGCTGGTACCAACTGAAGAGCAACCCAGAATACCATGGATCTACTGTCGTAACAAAACTTGTGTTTTGTGTTGTGTTGTTTGTCTTGTTGCTAGCATTGTTATGTATTGAAAAATGCTTTTAATGCAGTAGTTTAACTATATTTTCAGAAGCCAATGTTGCAGAAGGGTGGAGGTCAAGGAATGCCAGTCTGTTAACAGGGAAACATCCTCAGGTAGCAGACACAATATTAGGAGGGATTGGTTTTGGAGTAGGAATTATGAATACTGAACCTGGAGGTAATTAAGAATAAATTAAGCTCTCTGTCCCAGCTACAGGACAGCCTGATACAGAAACAAATACATGCTAATGTGGATCTAGTCCAAATAAGTCTGGGTAATTTGAAAGCTAGATGGAATATGTGGCTCAATGCCATCACCTGGCTGCTGTATAGGAAACAGATGGAAATTGAAAACCATACTGCTATAGCCATGGGATGTACTGAAATGCAGATACTTGCTTTGTCCACCTTGGATCACGAAATGTTTTGGGTAATAGCGGGAAACACTAAGGTTTTAATACACTTCTAAAGCAAAGAAAAAGATCATTGATACTTATCAATATGAATGGATGCAGTATGTTTCTAGCATGGTAAGGCCAGACCTTTTAATTAGAGAAATTGTTGGTAAAATTGCACCCCAACAGTCTCTGGAAGCAAGGATATGGAAAGTTAGTCCACTCCCCATATTGCACATGGGATCTTTCTTGCTACCCCGGATCTCGAGCCAGTGGGCTGGGGAGGGAGGGAAGCTATTGGACACCAGAGGTTGAACCGAATGGACTCCTCAAAAGTGGGTATGTTTGTCCTTACCTATTGCCCCAGAGCCCTGTACCAAAGATATATCGCTGGGATCGTGTATGTGGGATAAATTGGATAATGAGACCAAGGTACTGTATAATGGGCAATGTGTATGTGTGAATTCTTGGGAAGAGGTCTTTTGGGAGATGAATGTAAATGCAATGTAAGTACTGTGTTTACCAATTATCACACTTACTATCTACCACAGCCAGAAAAATGTCATCTTACTGTGAGCACTAATGGCTCCTCTGGGAGGGGGAGGGGACGGAGCGGCTGCGTTGGTTGGAGCCGTTAGGGAGCAGCTCCGGCAGGGGAGGGAGCCAGATTAGATTAGATTAGAGAAAGGGAGAGACTCAATATATTGTTAGGAGGATGGATTAGATGGATAGGGAGATTAAACAGATTTAATAGATGGGTAGATCAATTAGATGGATTGGGTGATTAAATAGATTAAGTGGAGGATACGTGGCTAAAATGGATGGAGAGATTAAATGGATGTAATAGATGGATAGGTTTGTATTGGCAATTGTAATCAGTCACCCTGAAGAAAAAACGGTGGGATTTTTTTATGACTAAAAAAATTTCCCAAATTGAAAATTTTTTGGTTTTGGAATCAATAAAATTTCATTTTCAAAAACTACTTAACCTGCAAATGGGAAACTGAAACATAGTTTAAAAATGTTTTTTTAAAAGGAAAATAAAAAACGAACAGAATGAAAATGAATTCAAAATTCACCATTTGGGGTTTGTTTTCAATCAGCTCTACCTGTAAAGTTCTTTAGAGGGGCGGGGTTCTGCAGGGCTACTTCCAAGACTGCGTGTACGACTATTGCTTCTTCAAAGGCCAACAAGCCGTGATATGCCAGCTTATCACCAGCTATACTGCAGCCTGCCAGGCCACCGGGGTCACTATATATGCCTGGAGGACCAACTCCTTCTGCAGTAAGTGGAAGCAGCTTGGGACCGCCTTCTGGGATGAAAGTTAATGTACGAGGGAAAGAAAACAGGGTCTTTGCTCAAGGGAAAGCCAAGTTGGTTGGTGTTCAGGGAAGGGGATACGAGATGTTTCTCCCCTAGGGGGTGCAGGCTTTGATCCAGCCCCAGGGTAGGGGGACTGGCCAGGTCAGGGTGGGCATGGGAGAGGATATGGGGCTTTTCCCCTCTAGGGGGCACCAATTCTGATCTGATCCCAAGACAGGGGAACTGACTGGCTCAGGAGCAGGGAATTGGAATTCAGGGCCTGTCCCCTGGAGGGTGCAAATTCCAATCCAGGCCCTGCCTAGGGGTAGAAGTTGACTCAGTGTGGGTTGTCCAGGGATATGGGGCCTGTATTTCATGAGTGTGTGGGTCTCATGCAGGTCCTTATTGTACAAATGAGCCTGTCACAGAGCTCATGCTAATATCTGGAGTTGCCAGTGTCAGAAGAGGCCAAGAGCTGAAGGGGCCATGGAGACTGAACTTTCCTCTGACAAGGGGTCCTGCAACAACATACTGGCAAGGCACAGTATGAAGGAAGCTTGCCTGGCAGCTTCCCATACTGCACCCAACAGACTCCATTCTCCAGGGCTGTCATCAGGCTCCCTTCTCCAGCCCTTACGTTGTTACATAGTTCAGAATCCAGCTAGTTTTCTTTTATGGGATGCTACCGTCTTGTTGTTTCAATGACAGGTCTCTCCTGTGCCCAAAACAGCCACCGTGAGGTCTACGCCCGGGGCTGCCAGTCGACCTGTAGCAGCCTCTATGCCCCAGTTCAGTGCTCGGCCCAGTGCTGGGACGGCTGCGTGTGTGATGAGGGCTTTGTGCTCAGTGGTGATGAGTGCATCCCTATGTCCCAATGTGGATGTGTCTACCTGGGATTTTATTATAAGGCTGGGGAGACCTTCCACCCAACGTGCCAGGAGCAGTGTGTGTGCCAGGCCAGCGGAGATGTGGTTTGTAAAGTTTTGTCCAGCCTCCCTCATGAGGAGTGCAAGCTGGTGAACCTGGCAACCCTACCTACAGCGATGGCTCATGTCTTGCAAGGCAGGGCCCGGCTTCCTGCTCCAGGCATTGTGACCTGGTGCATGGGGTAGTAGAACCACTCAGGTTTGGCCCCTCCATTAGACAAGGCAAAACCTGAGTGGTACCACTACCCCATGCACCAGGTCGCAACACCCGGAACGGGGGATGCAGAAGCTGATGTTGCAGGAAGGGTGCAGGGCAGGCTCACTCAAAAATATTTCCCCCCCTTCCCCTCTGCCCACTGGGGCCTCCCATTCACATCGGGTATTTCTGTTTTTGCACCCTTGGTTTCATGCTATCTGTGGGTGCAAGTGAACCCATCAACCCATGCTAAAGCCACCACAAATGCAAAACAAGATAAAAATCAATCATTTAAAGCACTCTGATTTAAAGCAATCCACCCTGCCTCAGATGCTGCAACCAGCTGGTATAACCTGTGCTTATCCAACACCTGGCCCAGAGACCGTAAAGGGGCCCTCAGACATTCCGTACAATGGACTCACGTACCTGTGAATTTCGAATCATAGTAGAACAGCACTATTGAACGGCCCTTTTCAAACTGCCACTCGACCCTGGGTGTTCCGCTTTGCGATACGTACGCAGTACAGGGTATATCAATTGCTGGAAAGAAACAGCAATAAGACAGCATTTGCACTGCACCCCAAAGGTAATGTCATGTAATAAGATCCTATTTGTAAACACTTGGCAGAGCTAAGCCACGAACATATTTGTTTTAAAATGGACTGGGAGCCAGATTTTCATTTATACCCAGGACCAATTACAACGTAGTGTGAAGGGATCATCCTTCCTGAATCCCAAGGGCTGGAAAAAATGCCTAACAGTGAGAGGCTTAGAGAGCTGTTTAGTTCATTGAAAAGAAGATTGCCAGCTAACATGATTATGGCATACAAGTACGTTCTCGGAGGGGAAAAAATACACTAAAGGGCTCTTGGGTACAGAAAGGCAGAAGAACCACCAATGGCTGGAAAAAGCCAGACCTGTTCACAATATTGTATTGTTTTTAAAAGAGTGATTAACCATTGGAACCATCCAGGGAAGCGATGGATTCCTCAACTCTTGATGCCTTCAAATCCGGCCTGGCTGCCTTGCTGGAAGAGATGCCAAACAAGTGATTGGGCTCAATATAAGGGTAAGTGGGTGAAATTATCTGGTCTGTGTGATGCAGGAGGTCAGACTAGATGATCTAATGGTCCCTTCTGGCCGTAGAAATCTACCATTTCTTGAGGGCTACCATCTTAAAGTCACATGGGTCTGAAAATGCAGCCTAGTGCTGACATGCAATACTAAAATCACTGGAACAAAAACATTAACGAGCTTTTTCGTTCACTTTGTGCATTTGGCAGCACTTTGGGTATAGTCCGTTTCAATGCTGCCTTGTCTGGTCAGTTTATGTGGGTCTTTCAATCAGCAAAGGGGCAGAAATTCACTTATGAAAGCTTAAAATAGGAAATTAATTGTGAAGCTGCAGAAACTAGCAGGGACAAGAATTGTATCTGAATCTACTGGGAACTCATTGAGATTTACTAGATTACAAATCAGTGTTCCTGTAAGTGTCAATCCAAAATTAACAATAAATTAGAAAACTGACATCATAGTGACAGCCCGAAGGAGAGTGGAGCTACATTTCGCTCCTTCTTGAATGCCTGGGAGACTAGAGATGGAGTTATCACGGGCAACTGACATTTAAAAAAAAAAAAAAAAAAAAAAAAACCCAGGGGTAAAATTTTCAAGTCACTTGGGGCCAGATTTTCAAAGGTATTTAGGTACCTAAAGATGCAGGGAGGCACCTATTGGGATTTGTAAAAGTGAAAGCAATGGGAGTTATATTTCTAGCCCACCTAGGTGCTTTTGAACACCCACTAGGCACCTATCAATAAGCACCTAAATACATTTGACAATCTGGCCGCTTAGGCACTTGTTTGAAAGTTTTACCCTAGATTTAGTAGTTCAACTTGCCAGAGGCCATTCCCGATTCTGTACTAATTCAGTCTTCTTGTTAGGGCTCAGTCATTATCTCCACCCTGAACCTCATCTTTATGCTCTGATACAACAGCTATTAAGCCCCAAACTTTCAACTACATTTCATCTGAGACATGGACACTGGAATCTCTGGAACAAGAAGTACTTGAATTTCAAAGATTCAATACTCACCAAAACTACTATAGTATTGCTTTGAGTGCAGAAAGACTCCAAGTGTATTTACTACTGGAGGGAACAGTTTCTTACCCTACAGTAGCTGTGATTCTTCGAGATTTAGTCAGTGTGGATCCCACAGAAGGTGCACATGTGTCTCATGTGCACGAGTTCAGATATTTTGAATAGCAGTATCTGTTCAGGGCTGTAGTAGACAGAGAGAGCCTGGAGCACTGGGCCTGGTGCAAGATCTGTGTCCTGAACCAGAGGCTGTGAACCAAAGTCAGGCCGTGGTCCGCTGAATGAGCATTATCTGCTGTTAGTACTGGTTACACTGAAGCTCCAAGGACTGAAGCACTGAGCAACCTGAAGAACGTTACCAAGGCAACGACATTTCAGCCTTCGACATCATTTAACAAGGGCCACGCATGACCTTCAGCTTCCTCACAACTCAAAGCCCTCTCGTGGTCCCTTCTAGTCCTAGAATCTATGAATTAGCTGATGACTCCGAAACTGGCAATGGAAGGTGGCTCGTGGGATCCGCCCTGACTGCAACATCTCGAAGAACCACAGTTACTGCAGAGTAAGGAACCAGACTGTTTTCTAAAAGTATCTGTCGGTGTCGATTCCACTGTAGGTGACTGGCCATCAGTGTCCCCTCTGGATAGTGGGAACGAAGAGAGCCAACCGCATCAGTCAAATAGGGATTGTAATACTGCTCTCCCAAACTTTACATCTGCCCTGGCAGCTAAGTCCAATGCATAATTCTTGACAAAAGCCAGTGTTCTGTATCAGGATCTCCTAGACTTGTCTAAGACAGTCCATCTGTGTCATTCACCCAGCCAACATCCGGGCAGTCAGGTGCAGGGACTTCACGTCTGGACAGAGTATCTGGCCAGGATGCTGGGAGATCAGGTCTGGACAGGACTGGTGGCTGAATGGACACTGGCAAAAGGTCCATTGGCCAAAACTGCCTGGGCCAGTTGGGAGCTACACAAATGATTGTGGCTTTGTCTCTTGATTTTGGAAATCATGCCGAGACCAGGGGAATCAGAGGAAAGGCAAACAGGATACCTGGACTCGATTGCAGAAGAACAGTGTTGGGAAATATTGCCAGGCTCCTGCCCACTTTGGAACAGAAATGCTGACTCTTGGTGTTTTCCTGGGTGACAAACAGGTCTATCACAGGAGTTCCCCAATGGTGGAATCTTGGCGCAATCATGGATCTCTGCAGGGACCACTCCCGACTAGCCATGGATTTTCTGCTCAGCAAGCCCACCAGGTTGTTGCCTACTCCTGGGAGATGGAGAGCCATTGGGGTTATCCTGTGTCGGCGGCACCGTGTCCAGAGCTTGAAGGCATCCCCATAGGGGAGACACGTGTGCACCTCTTTGCTTGATGATGTAGTGTGTCGCAGGTCTGGTCAGTCAGGATGTGCATGGTGGAGTTCGGGAGAGCAGGTAGGAAGGTTGCACAACCTTCTTGTTTATCAGGTGTTTTACTGGGGAAAAAGACCAACTTGAGCCTGAGCTAGAGCAGCCGCAGGTGAAACCTGGCAAGCGATGTCATGTATGTGTACGTTAACATATGTCCCCACAGCTCCAGACACATCCGCATTGTCACAGTCTGGTTTGATTCTATCCCAAGTACTAAAGACTACCCCTGTCTCCAGGAAGGCTCACTCTGACTGATCCAGAGTCAGTCAAGGCTCCTGGGAACTCTATTGCCTGTGGTGAGATAAGAGATTTTTTCCCCTAGCTCATCAGGAGGCCCAGCTGAGAGAATAGGGATAGTGTGTAGTCCAGGCTTTCCGCCATTTCCTCCTGGGATCTGCCCCCGATCATCCAGCCATCGAGCTGAGGGTAGAGGTGAATGAGCTGTTGCTACCGCGAGGCACTTTGTGAAGACTCGTGCCACGGAGAGTCTAAAGGGCAGAACGTTGCACTGATAATGATGGGGCCCCCACTGTGAGCCCTAGGTGCTTCCTGTGAACTGGATGGATAGCAACGTGGAAGTACATGTCATGTCAGCAGAGAGCCACCAACCAGCCTTGAGCCTCAAGAGATGGGATGATGGAGGCAAATGTCACCATCCTGAATAGGATACAGTGTTGTATATGTCCAATCTTCTCATGTCTAGGATGAAGCTTGGATAGGACGAAAACTCCTTTCTTCTTCAGAAGAAGAAATAACAGGCGTATAATCCTCTTCCCCAGTACTCCATAGGTACCTACATGCCATAGAAGAGATGAAGCAACTAGTACACTTCTGTTTGTAACAGGTTCTCATGACAAGGGTCCCTGAAGAAGGATAGGGCAGGGGGTAATGCGTGGAAATGGATAGGGGAGCCAGGGACAATTTCTAATGTCCATTTATTGGCTCTGATGGCTGCCCAGGCCCAGTGGAAAGGCAGTTCCTGAAGGTGGACGCAGGCTCCACACTGACTCCAATGCAACTCCCAATGCTCCTGTCAAATCTGCTGCCTCAGAGGGAGTCTGGTGCACAGAGGTGATGGGTGTCCCCAGGAGTATCTGAGATTCTCTTTGTGGGTAACTCTGGCTGTCGATCCCACTAGTAGGATGGTGTCCTCTGCCTCTGCTTGGGCTGCTACTTGTAAGGGTTCCTTTAGGTGTGTAAACCCCTAAGAATCACAGAGCTTTCCTTGAGGGACTGGAATACTTCGTTTGTTTTCTGCCTGAAGAGCTCCATCCCATTAAAGGGCAGGCCATCTATTGTGGCCTGTACCCACGAGGCTGTCTCAGTGACGACCGTGGCCATACCAGATGCGTTCTTGGCCGCCTGTAGGAATGCTCTCACGACCATCTGGCCTTCCTTGATTAGTTCTTTGAACTCTTCCTTGTTATCTTGAGGGATCTTGGATAGGAAGGGAGTGACCCTCTCCCAATTGAGATAGATGTATTTGGTGAACAGAGCCTGGTATTTGCCAGCTGGAGGGAGGCTGATGAGTATGCCGTATGTCCATGGAGATCCAACTTTTGGGGTCTTTGTCATTAGGCATGCCTTTCGTGGACTGTGATTTCTCCTGTGCTGAAGGAGCCAGGAACTCTGCATTTGAATGGACATAAGTGCGTTCAAAACCCTTTGGGGGCACTGGTATCTGTTCGCCACCCTTTTCAAAGTGGGAGGAAAAGTGCCCGGCATTTGCCACAGTCCTTTAGCCAGTTCCAGGAGCCCCTTGTTAATAGGAAGGGTGATTCTGGCCAGCATCATGGTGCTCAAAATAAAGACTTCTCTTGTATAAATGTAGTCCCAGTATCCAAGGTCTCTGCATGCAGAAAAGGAGGTCTTGAAAAGTTTTAAATTCAAATCAATCGCTGGGGCCGGGGCTGGTGTCACTGCCTTGTCCTTGAGTGGAGATGGGGGTCGTTGCGATCCCTCCCTTGCTTCCTGCTCTTGCGGGCCCATGTGTGGTTCTGGTGTGGGTGGCCTGGTTAACGATGCCACTGGGGAACGGGATCGCCTCCTTTCTGGAAACATGGGAGAGGGAATCTTGCTCCCAGACACAAGAGCTGATGGTCCCCAGTAAGGCTAAGGTGACGTCGTATGGGTACTAGGCTCCCCAGCCACCTCTTTTGGGTCTGTGACATTATCTGATTAAAATATGACCATGTAAACCATTGTTGCTACCACTGTTCTAGAACTGCAGCAAATCTTATACAAAGTATGACACATGGCCAGAAAGGGTTAAGCAGCTTGCAGGCTATATAATCCAAAGCCAACCTTTAGAGAGTTAGAAGAGTATGCAAATGGTAATTAGGGCCATTCCATGGTAGATAGATTTGCATTTCAAAGTTCTAGCCTATGTTGTTAGAAATTAAAGGTGATACTAATTTTATGTTTACTTATATCTGTTTACATGGCTAACATTAAACAAGTCAGTTCCTGTCTGTCACTATAGCTGAGGGGTAGGCAACCTATGGCTTGCGTGCCAAAGGCGGCACGCAAGCTGATTTTCAGTGGCACTCACGCTGTTCGGCTCTTGGCCACTGGTCTGGGGGGCTCTGCATTTTAATTTAAATTTTAAATGAAGCTTCTTAAACATTTTAAAAACTTTATTTACTTTATATATAACAATGGTTTAGTTATGTATTATAGACTTATAGAAAAAGACCTTCTAAAAATGTTAAAATGTATGACTGGCACGCGAAACCTTAAATTAGAGTGAATAAATGAAGACTCGGCACACCACTTCTGAAAGGTTGCCAACCCCTGCTATAGCTATTGATTCAGAGATCAAAAGGGGATATTAACATTTAGATGAGTCTTGGGTGAAATAAGGTCACTGTCTATATGTCACTTTAAAGTTTGTGATAGACTGCCTAATGGATAAACTGCCTTATGTAAATCCATGTAGCTAATTACCTGTAATGCTTAGGAAATAGCTCCACTTCAAAGTATCCGTGATTGCCTATTGTTCACCTAAGGGCCCCGAACTGTAAAAATGCCTTGGGTCCCAATCCTTTTTTAATCTCAGATCTGCTTGATGCTTCATGCAGGGGAAGCTTAAGCCCAAGACAGACCCCAGTCCTGACTGGACCACCCTGAATATAAACATTGGACTAGAACCTATGCACAAATTGTGAAAGAACTCTTTGCAACTACAAAGCTCACCATCTCTGCTATGAATCTGAATCTCAAGAACTGTACTCATGACTGTTTGGATACTGATCTTTTAACCAATACACTCTCTCTCTTTTCTTTTTTAATAGAGGTTTGTTTGGTTAATAAGAACTGGCTGTAAGCGTGTATTTGGGTAAGATCTGAAATATTCATTAACCTGGGAGGTAATGTGTCCAATCCTTTGCGATTGGTAGAACTTATTTATATGATGAATAAGATGTTCAGTAATCCTCATCATATCTGACTTGCGCCTCTGGGTGGAGGCCTAAGGCTGGGTTGCTTTAAGGAAACGGAGTTGTTGGCTTCTGGGTAACCAGTGAGGTGTTATAGAACCTGTTTTGTGCTGGTTTGGTAAATCTAGGTATTGGAATATCCACCAGCTTTGGGGGTTGTCTGTCCCATTCTCTGCAGTTCACCCTAATTGAGTGACCTCAGTTGGCTCCCCCCCGGGACTCCGGTCACAGGCTCTCACTCCAAAGGAAGAGGGGGATCTCTACTCAATTTGAGCAAGGCGGAGTACATGGGTTAGGTGAGGAGGAGTATCTCTTCGAACAGCAATGCCGTCAGGCGATGTGCCATTGGGGCTGGTTCCATTAGTCTCTTCAGCACAGGGAAGATGTCTGGAGGTGATCCAGATTACTCCAGGGCAGACACCTGTGCCAAGACTGGTGCTGGGTCCCTCATTCCCTGTGCCATTCACAGCCTATGTAGACAATTCAGATGCTTGGTCCTTTGAACAGATGTTTTGTTTCCTCCTTCTGGGACCTTCCTTCACGTTTGGTGTTACATATGGGCTCTGTCCAGTCCCACGAGTGCGTCTCATCTTTATGTACAGGCACGGATGCCAGCTTTACTGCCTGGGAAGCCTGCGCCAGAGTGACCGATGCGGACACCAGGGCCATCCGTGCCAAGAGCCTCAGTACCGCGGCTTTCGGTACAGAGGCCTTTGCCAATATTGAAGTGGTTGGCATCAAAGTCACTTGTGCCAGCTCTGCCGATATTCTCTTCGCCTTCTGTCCAGCGCTCAATCCTGGAGCATGACCTATGCTCAAGAGAGCGCTGGCCGATACCGGCTTAACTAGCCTGACACTGGTAATGGCCGTCACTTCTGTGTCTGAAGTGACCCACGTGGACTGCTCCAGCATACGCCGCCTGAGCAGAGCGTCCCTGGATTTGCGGGTCCTGGATGAAATGGACTTGCCCACAAAGCACTGATCCGGGAGGTGGCTCTCCCATAGGCAGAAGCTGCCTTGACTGTGTCCATCCTTGACAGGCATGAGTCCATCACAGGATAGGCAGATTTTGAAGTCCACCTTGAGACGTGGCAGCTTGCATGAGGTATGAGGGGGTCCTCACTTTTTTTTTTTAAAATGTCCACATGAAAGGAGTGTGAAGATGAAGATTTTTTCACAAATCTGATTTAAAAAAATAACGTGTTCAGTTAGGGGAAACAGTGGGCCAGGCGCTCGCTCGGTCCCGTCTTGCTGCCATGGGCATCAAAGGGAAGTGAGGGAGGATTGCGTCTGCTCTGCCTTTTACGCCCTTAAACAGGAGCACGAAGGGGGTGAGAAGGAGGGGGGAAGAAGATAAGTGGCTCCAACAAGCTCAGCTATTCAAAAGAAACCGAACTCATGCCCACGAGACGCACGTGCAGCTGCAGTGGAATCCACACGGACACCAAGTCGAAGAAGAGCTGACCTTCCATCATCTTAGGAACAAGCGGTCATGACTAGATCACATTCAATACGTGCAAAGAGAATCACATCTAAACCAGTAAAATAAATAAAATTTTTATATATATATATATATATATATATATATATATATATATATATATATGAGAGAGAGAGAGAGACAGACACACACCGCTTGTGCTTTACAAGGGACCGTTTCACAAAGCTGAAAACAACTGAACCAAACCAGCTGGCAGGAACCAACCCCGTCTTTGCAGTTTGTGAGCTCCGAGCCATCAGTGCTCCTAAAGATCACTACACTGACTTCTGCTGGAAGGAAGCAGGGCCACAGTAGCAGTTTGTCAGGGTGAGCGCTTGAGCACAGACACTACAGCGAGGGAGGGATTCTCGTGTCACTGTAGTTAACCCACCTCCCCGAGAGGCAGTCGCTAGCTCAACGGAATAATTTTTCATTCACCTAGTGCTCTACACCGGGGATTAGGTTGGCATAGCTGTCTCTCCGGGGGGTGGATTTTTCATACCCCTGAGAGCTGTTGCTATGCCAATGTAAGTTTTCAGTGTAGACCAACCCTCAGCCAGAGATCATTCCCCAGCTGGGAAAGGCCAGTGGGTGGAACTACACCTTGACTGCACAGGCAGCAATCAACAACTTCTCCAGCACTGGCAATTTTTAAATCAATCGTTTTTTCAGAAGATCTGCTCTAGTTCAAACAGGAATGAATTCAGGGAAGACCTATGCCGTGTGTTATCAAGGAGGTCTGACTAGATCATGGTGACCCTTCCGGCCTTTGAATATATAATTTAGCACTCTGCACTTACGGTCATTCTCAGGCACTTGAATGGTTTGTGTGTCCATCACCTGGGCTGATATCAAGGACCCTATGGGAAGGAGAAAAAAACGATTAGGAGAGAGGTTTGTTTAGAAACCACAGAACCCAAGTGATCCCAGAGACAGCAGAACAGCTGCCAAGCTCAACCCCACAGAGATTCAGCTCTCCTATGAAGGATCAACACCTTAAGAACATTCTTTTCTACCTCATTTTCTTGGAGAACTCTTAGCCTTACAGTAGTTGCCAAGGGTCTGCACCCCATTACAGGAAAGGGGTTTTAGTCAGACTGCTTCAAGCTTTGCTTTCTGGTTGGTTTTTGTTAAGACAAAGTCAAATGTTTGTATTCGGTAAGGCCTTACGACGCTGAACAAGGATCACTAGGACAACTAGGCTACACACTGCACGCGTACAGACTAGTCCCTGCCCCAAAGCGCTTGCAATCTAAAAAGAACAGGAGTACTTGTGGCACCTTAGAGACTAACAAATTTATTAGAGCATAAGCTTTCGTGAGCTACGAAGAAGTGGGCTGTAGCCCACGATAGCTTATGCTCTAATAAATTTGTTAGTCTCTAAGGTGCCACAAGTACTCCTGTTCTTTTTGCGGATACAGACTAACACGGCTGCTACTCTGAAACCTTACAATCTAAAGATACAGATTTCTTCCCCGCTTCCTCTTTAAACAATTGCCCCCCAAATCGCATCCCCAGTCTCAGCAGCACTCCTCCTCCCCACACAAAACCACTCAGCTTATCTCTGATCCACCGAGAAAGAGCCAAAACTGACTGAAGTGTGCACAGGCTGGTTCCTCTTCCCCAGACAGCTTTGCACTTTGCCATCGGACCAGTCATTTTTGCTTATGCCATCACAGTTTCTAGCGCTGTTTCAGAACTTTTATAGCACCTATTGCCCTTGACATGAGTGCAATTTTAGATCTATAAATACAGCGTGATTGCCATTGGGGCTGGAAGCCACAATGCCCTAGTCTTGCCAGGACCACCACCAAACACGCAGACAATTTTATATTACACTCTGAGAGCCCTGAGGTTCTGGCTCCGATGAACAGCAAGTTTCAAATGGGATGGGGACCTCCACTGGGAAAACTCCGTGCTGGTTCTAGGCCAGAAAACAAAAGCGACCACACACAGCTATGACGGGCTAGGACGGGGAATCTTTCCGGGAGCTGGGTCCCTGACAATTTAGAGGTTTAAAGATTCTCACCAATACTCTGAATTGTACCTGTGCCCCAAAAGGGAGCTGGTGCACTGCTCTGAACGTAGTTCTGGGCAGCAGCATGTTCCCCAACTGGAGTTTCTGGGTGAAATCCAAGAGCAGTCCTACACTGAGCTCCCTCCAGCCAGGAGAGGCCAAGGGCACAGACGCGATAAATCGACCCCCGAGCGCTCTCCCGTCAACTCCTGTACTCCACCGGTGTGAGAGGCACATGCGGAGTCGACGGCGGAGCGGCAGCAGTCGACTCACCACAGTGAAGACACCACGGTGAGTAGATCTAAGTACGTCGACTTCAGCTACGTTATTCCTAGCAGAACCGCTGGCACTTCCTGTTGCTCTGCAGCGCGAACAGGTCTATGTGGGGCGAGCCCCCCCTCTGGAAAATCGAGTGTGCGATGTGCAGCCTGAGGGACCATTCGTGATCGTGAAACCAGCGGCTGAGGCGGTCAGCTAGCTTGTTTTGTGCTCCTGGAAGGTGCGATGCCTCTAGGTGTATCAAGTGGGCGATGCAAAAATCCCACAGCTCGAGGGCTTCCTGGCACAGGGGAGAGGAGCAAGCACCACCCTGTTTGTTTCTATAGAAACATCGCTGCAGTGTTGTCCGTCAGCACCCACACACATGCGCCCTGCAGGTGGGCTAGAACGCTTGGCATGCCAGACAAACCGCCTTCAGCTCCCTTACATTGATATGCAGCGATAATTCTGTGTGGGACCATAGGCCTTGGGCTCTGATATTGCTCAGGTGCACTCCCCAACTGAGCGCTGAGGCGTCCGTGACTAGGGATAGCGTAGGATGGGGTTTGGCAAAGGGTACTCCCGCACAAACAACGGGTGGTTGCAGCCACGAGTGGAGAGATTCGAGGATGCGAGGGGGGAGCATAACTATCGTGTCCTGCGGGTCCATGCCCAGCCTGTGCACCCGCGCCAACCACGCCTGGAGGGTTGGACCACGTATCTGCAGGCTGCCATATGCCCCAATAGTTTCATGCAATTTCTGGCCGTGGTTGTGGGAAACCGGCGAAGGTTTTCGATGATGTCCGTGAGTGCTTGGAAGCGCAGCTCCGGCAGGAACGCCCTCGCCTGCATGGAGTCCAAGAGAGCCCCTATGAATTCTATTCTCTGAGTTGGGGCCAGTGTGGATTTGGGCACATTCAATATGAGGCCCAGCCTGTGGAATGTGGCCTGGGGCAAGGACACATGCTCTGCGGCCTGTGCTTGGGACTCTGCCTTGATGAGCCTGTCGTCTAGGTACGGGAATACTTGCGCCTGACACTGCCACGACTGCCATACACGTGGTGAATACCCGGGGGGCCGCCGAGAGCCCGAACGGGAGCACCCTGAACTGCTAGCACTGGCCACTGACCATGAATCGTCTGTGGGCCGGGATAATAAATATATGGAAGTACGCATCTTTCAAATTGAGGGCTGCGTACCAGTCCCCCGGATCCAGGGAAGGAATGATGGTGGCCAGAGAGATCATGCGAAACTTCACCTTCCTTATGAATGTGTTGAGATCTCGCAGGTCCAGGATAGGCCGGAGCCAACCCTTGTCCTGGGGGGGGGGGGGGGGGAGGAGATCAGGAAATAGCAGGAGTAGAACCCCTTGCCCCTGAACTCCTGAGGAACCTCCTCTATTGCCCCTAGAGCGAGGAGCGATTGCACCTCCTGCAAGAGGAGTGCTTGTGAGAAGGGTCCCTGAAAAGGGACAGGGATGGGAGGGAACAGAATATCCCACCCCTACCGTGCTGAGGACCCAACGAGAGTCGATTCACGGGGGGGGGGGGGGGGGGGAGGAACAGAGAGACTGAAACTGATGCTCCATCCTTGGGCGCATCTTCAAAAAGTTTGGCTTCAGGCCAGGGGGCTGTTTGGCCGAACCCTGGCCTTGGCCTGAGGACTGTGGCGGGCCTCCTATTATTTCTGCCCCGTCTCCTTGACGAGTCTCATCTACGATGCCCAGAGTAGAAGCGGGACGGGGGCTGAGGCTTAAAAGGATCCCCAAAGACTTCAAAGTTGCCCGCGAGTCCTTAAGGCTGTGCAGGCGAGAGTCTGTATTTTGGGTGAACAGGCCTGCACAGTCAAAGGGGAGGTCCTGTATTGTGTTCTGGACCTCAGGTGGTATCCCTGAGACCTGGAGCCACGCACTGCACCTCATTGTGATGGTGGCGATGGTCCGAGCCCACAAGTCCACCGCGTCTAACACAGCCTGGAGGGAGGTTCTGGAGACAACCCTGCCCTCCTCAAGGAGCGCGCTAAACTCCTTGCGCGAGTCAGCCAGGAGTAACTCCTGGAACTTTGCCAACAAACTCCAAGAGTTGAAAGCATAGCGGCTGAGTACCACTTGCTGGTTGGCCACTCGAAGCTGGAGCCCCCAGTCAACTAGACTTTTCGGACAAAAAGGTCCAGTTCTTAGTGTCCCGTGACTTAGGCGCAGGACCCGGCTGTCCTTGCCGCTCTTTGTGGTTTGCCACATCGACCACCACAGTCCCCGGTTGGGGTGGGTGAAAAGGTGTTCGTACCCTTCCTGCGGCACAAAATATTGTCTTTCCAGCCTCTATACCACCCACCGCTAAAGGGGTGGAGCCTGCCAAAGCACCTTTGTGGTATTTTGGATCATTCTTATGAGGGGCAAGGCCATCCTAGAAGGACCCTCAGGGGCAAGGATGTCCACCAGCGGGTCAGACTCCCTCCATGACCTCCTCTGCCTGGAGATTAAGGTTTAGGACCACCCTCCTAAGGAGATCCTGGGGACCCTTGGTGTCCATCACTGGTAGGGTGGTGGTGCCCGCTCCTGCCTTGTCGGGCAAGGAGGCGGCGGTGGCAGCCCGTGGGGACAGGGTCTTCCTGCCATTCTGGCTCTCTGGAGGTCGGGTCAGGTACCTCGGAGCCTCCCGTGACTGGAGGTGGCTCTCGTGTCACTGATGGCGCTGGATCGGGTGCTGCGCCTGAGCATGACAGCCCAGGGTCCCTGTCTCATACGGGGGTGTAGTGAGCCAGCGACGTTGCTGGGGGGGGCCCCCCATGGGGTGCAGATGCCACCGATGCCAGCCTGGAGCCCTGACCCTGGTGGTAGGCCCAAGGAGTCCAAAAGGGCCATTGGACTGGGCCCTGCCACGGGGTGGCCGGGCGACCACGGGTGCCAATGATTCCACCAGTCTGCGGTGCCAGGACCAGGAGCGGTAGTGGCGGCGTCAAGAGACGGAAGACTCGGCGTCTGACTCGGATGAGTAGTCTGTGCCCAACCACAGGAGATGGGAGGGCGCGGAGCCGGACGGTGCCGGGGAGCAGTACCAGGGTGATGGTAAGCGGTGCCGTGACATCATAGGCTTGCCACGATGATGAACCAGAGGCGGTGCCGCCATCGGTGCCGGAGCCACATGTGGTGCCGAGCTAGACGTTGTAGCCGGTGCCGCCACTGGTGCCTGGGCTTGCGGGGCCGGGGACTGTGCCGTCATGGCAATGAGGTCCCATGCTGCCTCATCGGTGTCCGGCATGGAGGGACGGTCGATCTCTTCCTCCAAATCCTCCTGAGTTAGGGAGTCCATCAGCACTGGACTCGATGGGCCTCCTGTTGGGGCCGGAGTCAACGGTGCCAGGTCTTGAGGCCCAGACCATGGGTGTCCCACCGGAGGACGCACCACGCTGGAGTTCACTCAAGGCTTCTTGACGGAGGAACGACCCCGTCCGCCTTCTTATGCGGCACCAGGGACTGCGAGCAGTGCTGCATGGTGGCACTGGCCTTATGGGTTGGGGAGCAGCACCGGTGCTCCTTGGAGGAGTCCTTCCTCAGTGTCGGGACATCCCGCACTGGGGCGCTGCGCACCGAAGATGCCAGTGCCGCTTCTGGTGCCAGCTCGGCTGGAGGGCCTACTCCATCAGGAGGAGCTTCAAACGCGCTCTCTCTTAGTCCTGGGTATGAAGCTCCTGCAAATTGGGCACTTATCTGTCTGATGGCCTTCTCCTAAACACTTGAGACAGGCAGCATGTGGATTGCCTGCGGGCATAGGTTTCACACACCTCTCACACGCCTTAAATCCCTGTGACTGAGGCATGCCCCAGTGCCTGGGGAAACTAGGACGGGGGAGGGGAAGCCCCCCGAAGTAAGTGCAACTAAACTACAAACTACTATATAACAAACTAAACTATATACAACTAAGAAAGGGAACCACTAGGTAGGCACTTGCAAACGCAAGAGACTGAGCTGCTCCAACAACCGTCACTGGCGGTAAGAAGGAACTGAGCAAGCGGCGGGTTGGCAGGGACCTCTATATACACTGCCATAAAGGTGCCACTCCAGGGGTCTCCACAGCCAACCGACGGGTATCGCTAGGGGAAAATAGCTTCCTATGATTGTGCATGCAGCACGCACGTGCACGCACACCTATTGGAATGCACATGAGCAATCACTCGAAGAAGAACTCTTAGTTCCTTTCTCATGCTGCTTTGCCAGGTGTCCTGGTTCCCCAGAAGTGTGGCAGGTTTTTAATGATTTTAATGGTACCTGCTGCCCCATTTGTTTTACATTTGTTTCCTCCAGATGCCTACGACTGGCAGGCAAGTTACTACCCCCCACCAGCATGAGTATTTGAGACTTGCTAGTGATCTTGTGTGCTTCTGGAGCTTGACACATTTAGCGTGTGCTTCAAATGGATGGGATGCTTCTATAGTGGCAGTCGTCTTGGATGCCTGATTGCTAAGAGCTAGTCTTGGCTCTGCCTTGGGCAACTCACACAAGTGCCTCAGTTTCCCCATCTGTAAGTATTCTTATACTTATCCTATCCTATCTCCTAGAACTGGAAGGGACCTTGAAAGGTCATCGAGTCCAGCCCCCTGCCTTCACTAGCAGGACCAAGTACTGATTTCCCCCCGGTTCCCTAAGTGGCCCCCTCAAGGATTGAACTCACAACCTTGGGTTTAGCAGGCCAATGCTCAAACCACTGAGCTATCCCTCCCCCCTTAAATCCCTTCTCACAAGGGGAGGCTTTCTACAGTGTCATAAGCGTGGGGGAGGTTTACAAGACATGGTTCCTCCCCAAGAAGTTCACAATCTAGAGCCCCACTGATTCCACAACCACACCGAGGTGACAGCTAAATCATGGCTCCGCTTTGTAGTAGAGACAGGTCTTGGGAGGATTCAGCCCTGTCTGGGAATGCTCTTACACAGCCCATCGGGAACAGCCAAGATCTAGTCTACACCACCAAATGTAAATCATGCTTTGATTATTCCGAGGGAAAGCTATGTTGTAACCGGGACCAGTGACTGGGCTGTTCTGTAGATGGGGCCTTAGAACCAATTTAAATGGTCATAACATCTGGCGATGAGGCACCCATGCTTATGACATTTCCTTCTCTGTCACAGTTTCTTAGCCTGGCTGTGACTTAGCCTAGTATCTACCAGGATTAAAACAGTTCCCTAACAGTTGTATCCTGTTATTTTTCCTGACCACAAAGACAAGCTATATATTTCACAGCTGCCTCTAAATATGGTTCTTGCAGTGTTCAGGCCGGTGACACAATGGTGATTAGGTTTAAGCAGAAGACAAGGGTTAATACAGTTTAAGGTCCCATGATCAGGTTTCACTACATCTTGGTTCTTTAGTATACCTTAAATTAAATTGATTTTAACTGTATCAGTATTGCAGGTCCACCAGGGACAAAGAGCAGGATGGAGACAGAGAGAGAGGCTAAGCTAGGCTGGTACTTTGCAAGTCAGGAGAGAAATGACAGAGGTGTAAAATGAAGTGTTAATGGACATTAGGGCTGTAATTGAATCAAGCAGAAAAAGCCTAAGCAGCAGTCTGATAAAAATGGCTGCTAAATGACAGCATGTGACCAACTGGGACTGTTCTTACTGTGATCTGTAAGTGCTGACAGGGGAGTGTGGCTGGGATGGTCTGCGTTGGGGGATGGGAGAATGACCGAAGGGAAATACCTGAGCCTGTAACATGAGAACCCAGGAGGGGGCTGGGGCGAGGTGACACCTTTGCCCGGGAAACTGAACAAAGGTGGGAGGGGTCGCTGAAGGCAGAGTCTGGGGAGCTGGCTGGTGAGGTGACTGGAGGCAGGGAGGGCTCTGACCTCTGGAGGGGGCTGGGGTGTCCGAGGACCCCAAGATGGACCTAACTGAGGGGTATCCTGTTGTCTGTGCCTGCAAGACCTGTCTCGGACTGTATTCCCGTCGTCTAAATAAACCTTCTGCTTTACTGGCTGGCTGAGAGTCATGGTGAATCGCAGGAAGCCGGGGGTGCAGGGCCCTGAGTCCCCCCTTACTCCGTGACAACTGGTGGCAGCGGCGGGATCTACTGCACCCCGTGGACGGCGCTTCCTGCAGTAAGTGACTGGGGAGAAGTAAAACGAAGGGGGATTGACGGGGACCAGGCGTGCTGAGGAGTCAGAGAGAGACGGTTATCACCCCTGGGAGTGTGTGACCAGCGAGAAGGACTTTTGCAGTAACAGGGTCCCCCGGGGGATCGCAGCGAGTGGTCCCAGGGGCGGAGGAGTCTGCAGCTCGACCCTGGCAGAGAGGTGGTGACCTCGAGAAGGGCTGGCACACTAGGGGTCTCCCTGGAAACTGTGGGGAGCGGTGGGCACACAGGCCTGTGAGTGGCCAGCAGGAAGATGTATGCCAAGCAGCTTAAGAGCGACCTGGTGGAGCTGTGCAAGCAGAGGGGGGTGCGCATTGGGAAGCTCACCAAAGAACAGCTCATTGCCCAGCTGGAGAAGGGAGATCGCGCGAATGAACTGATCCCTGTCTCTGAGGGAAGCAGCCTGGCAGATGCAGCGCAGGCCCCAGTGTCTGTCCCAGCTGGGAGTGGTCAGCCGGCTGCTGAGGGCTTCCAGAGACCCCTCCTGCCTATGCCTAGGGGAAGGGTGGGGAGGAGCCCAGCAAATACCGAGGGCGCCGTGACCCCCCCCGGCCAGCAGGGGATCCTCCCGGCGACACTCGCCGGCCAGCAGGGGATCCTCCCGGCCACGCGCAGCATCCGTGGAGCAGAATGGGCTGGAATGGGAGAAAGAGCTAAAACTGAGAGAGCTGGAGGATCGTGAACACCAGAGGCAGCATGAACGGGAGGAGAATGAGAGACAAAGACAGCATGAAGAGAGACAAAGGCAGCATGAACGGGAGGAGAAAGAGAAACTGAGGCAGCATGAAGAGAGAGAGAGGCATCGTGAACGGGAGGAGAATGAGAGACAGCGTCAGCAGGAACTGGAACTGGCGAGGCTGAAGGGCCGCGAGCCCCCGGCTGCGGTGAGTGAGGGGGGACCCAGGACTGCACGGAGCTTTGATAAGTGCATCCTGGCCCCACGCAAGGAGGGGGAGGACATGGATGACTTCCTGGATGCCTTTGAGACGGCCTGCGAGCTGCACCAGGTTGATCCTGCAGACAAACTCCGGGTTCTCACCCCCTTACTGGACCCCAAAGCCTTGGCCTTGTACCGCCAACTGGAAGAGGCGGAAAAAGGGGACTATGAACTATTCAAAAAGGCCCTGCTACGTGAGTTTGGGCTGACTTCTGACATGTACCGGGAAAGGTTCCGGAGTCAGGATAAAACCCCTGAGATCTCATATCTGCAACTAGCCGTCCGCATGGAGGGATACGCCAGCAAGTGGGCAGATGGGGCCCAGACGAAGGAGGACCTGGTTAAACTGCTGGTACTGGAGCAACTGTATGAGCGGTGCCCATCCGACCTGAGGCTGTGGTTGAGGGACAAAAAACCAGAGAACCCGCGACATGCAGGCCGGCTGGCCGATGAGTTTGTAAAGAGCCGGTCAGGGGCTGGCAGGGAGGAGTCCCAAAGGAACAGTCCCACCACAACGCAGAGCGAGAGTCACCATGGGCCATCCCAGCGGGAAAATACGGAGAAACCTCACCAAAGGGGAAGATCCAGCGTCAGGTCCATCCAACCCACTCGAGGGAACCCCTGGGACATGGTCTGCTATCACTGTGACCAAAGAGGTCACATACGGGCCCAGTGCCCCAGGCTCAGGGACAGACTGAGCAGACCAAACCCACAGAGGGTTGACTGGGTAGAGACCCAGCCAGGCGAGAGGCAGCACTCCCAGGGAAGGGGGGCTGGCAGAGTACCACCTGCTAAGGAGGGAGGAGAGCTCCAGGCCTGCTCCTCTGCGGGGCGGGATGCTCCAGACTCAGGGTTTTTGGTTTATACAGTGGGCGCGGGGCGGTCCCTCCGGAAAGAGTACCTCGTTCCCCTGGAGGTGGATGGGAGGAAGGTCGATGGATACTGGGATACGGGCGCAGAGGTGACGCTGGCCCGGCCCGAGGTGGTGGCCCCAGATCAGGTGGTGCCCAACACCTACCTGACCCTGACGGGGGTGGGCGGGACACCAGTCAAAGTGCCCGTGGCGAGGGTACACCTGAAGTGGGGGGCCAAGGAGGGCCCCAAGGACGTGGGGGTACACCCGTATTTGCCCACTGGGTGCAGCTAGTTGGGGGGGTCAGTGGCATGGGGATCTGGATGTGGGGGCTCAGGGGGGGTGAGGCTTGTCAGGGTGGGGGGTTGAGTTCAGGGAGCTCAGTGGGGGGTGATCTGGGTGCAAGGTGGGGGTCTGGAGGCAGGGGGGCTCCAGATGCAGGCATTGAGGTTCAGTGGGGTGGGGTTTGGGTATGGAGGGCTAGGGGGGGGTTCTGGGTGTACAGGGTGAGACATGTCAGGGGGGTCTGAGTATGGGAGGTCCAGATGCACGGGGGTTGGGCGGATGGGGGAGCAGCTTCCCGTACAGTGACCCCTCCCCCTGCAGCTGAGGAGCGATGGGGGCAGGAAGCAGGGGAGGATGCTGAGCTTCCTGCAGCTGGATCCTGCAACATGATCAGCAGGCTGCCACAGCCTTACCCTGGTCTATGTGGCAATGCTCAGGCATCGCCCATGAACCAGCAACTTTGTGGGGCATGGTGTCAGCTTTAGATACTTCCAGTAAGACTCTCCCACTTGTACAGATGCCCTCTTTGGTCAGCTTTCCTTGCAGTCTTTACCTTTCCACTGCTGTTAATTCTTCAATATACACTCTTCCCTCTGCCGTGGGGCAGGGAAAGCTTCTCCTTAGGAGCAACGTGGCAGGGGATGGCTTTGTAACTTCAGCTCAAGATCTGACTCTCTGAAGCTGCAAAATCAGGACCAGAAGTCCCAGCCAAAATTTCCAAAACAATATCTCCGGGGGGGGGGAATCTATGACCCAGTCTCTGTCCTACAAAGTGTCTCAGCACTTCCTGTATTTCCTGCATCCCTGCAGAAATGGGGCGCGCTAGTGTGGTTGAGTGACAAGGAAATGCATATTGCAGCAATTGAAGTAAATGGAGGACAAATGGTCAGAACAATAGTTTGAATAACTACTTCCTCAAAGTACATACCTGCCAGGGAAACCAATTTCTCTTACAATAGGAGTACAAGGGAAAGCTTCTCCCCCACTGTTTTAAAACTTCCAAGTCTTGTCCAGTAGTACCGATTACCCATCTTTTTGCAACGAATTAGTGCAGGAGCATTTGTACCAGTCACTCAGTGCACAAGAAAGAATTGCCCAGCCACTTCAGCCAAGCCTGCTTGCTTTGTAAAGAGGTGCTGTTTACTAAGGGCTTGGCTACACTTGCAAGTTAGAGCACATTAAAGCAGCCCCAGGCACCCTAACTCATGATGCGTCCACACTGGCAAGGCACGTAGCGCACCCAGACTCCGTGGCTGGAGCGCTCCTGGTAATCCACCTCCCCGAGAAGCATAACGCTTGCTGCGCCCCGGCTGGAGTGCCGCAGCGCCAGTGTTGACGCCCTGATCAGCCTCCAGAAGTGTCCCACAATGCCTGTTCTAGCCACTCTGGTCATCACTTTGAACTCTACTGCCCTGCCCTCAGGTGACCAACCGTCAGACCCTGCCCTTTAAATTCTCTGGGAATTTTGAAAATCCCCTTCCTGTTTGCACAGCAAGGTGTGGAGTGCTCTCAACGAATCTTTCCAGGTGACCATGCCTCCACGCGCCAGGCGATCCCCAGTATGGAGCAATGGCGAGGTGCTGGACTTCAGTGTTTCGGGGGAGCAAGCTGTCCAGTCCCAGCTGCGCTCCAGCCGTAGGAATTATGATACACCTCTACCCTGATATAACGCGACCCAATATAACACGAATTCGGATACAACGCGGTAAAGCAGTGGTCCGGGGGAGCGGGGCTGCGCACTCCGGCGGCTTAAAGCAAGTTCGATATAACGCGGTTTCACCTATAACATAGTAAGATTTTTTGGCTCCCGAGGACAGCGTTATATCGGGGTAGAGGTGTACCTTCGGGCAGAAATCAAGGGACATGATGGAAAGGGGACATGACCGGGACGCACTGCAGTGCAGGGTTAAAGTGAAGGAGCTGCAGAATGCGTACTGCAAAGCGCGCAAGGCAAACTACCGCTCCGGTTCTGCCCCCGCGACCTGCCGTTTCTACAAAGAGCTGGACGCGATACTTGGGGGCGACCCCACCTCCACTTTGACACTGCAGAGCCCAGTTCAACAAGGCAAGAGGAGGAGGAAAGCGGGAACGAGGGTGCTGAGGAGGAGGGAGACAGCCCAGCATCCCTAGATGCATGCAGCCAGGAGCTGTTCTCAAGCCAGGAGGAAGGTAGCCAGTCGCAGTGGACAGTGCTTGGGGAAGGACAAATGCCAAAGGTGGTGCCCTGTAAGCGGCTTTTATTTTGGGAAGGAAGTTGTTTGGTGCAGGCTCTTGGAGCGAGGAGGGTTAGGGCTGCATGCATGCCTAGATGCGGAATAGGGCGTTTATGGGGCTCTCTCACATCATGGTAATCGGCCTCAGTAATCTCTTCAGAGGTCTCATGCAGAAGTGAGATTGTAACTGAGTTTACAATTTCCAAAGGCAAACTGGGATTTAGGATTGCCTCTCCGCCACATCGTTTCCACCCAGGCACTAGAGGCAGCAGTGTGGTGCTCATTTCTCCAATCTGAGCTACAGAGGTTTGTTTTTATGTATGATGAACCCAGATTCACTATAAAAAAAATTTCCCCCCAAAATCCACACCCCGGAACACCAACATCCCATAGAGCAAAAGCAGATCTAGGTAGTTATAGCTGAGCTCCTCACAACCACCAATGGATTTTAACCTCACACTGCCATGAAGGTAGATAAGTATTATCCTCATTTTACAGATGGTGAATTGAGGCACATGGTAGATTAAGTGATTTGCCAAGGTCACACCAGAAGCCTGTGGCAGAGTAAGAAACTGACCCAAGTCTCCTGATTCCTAGTTCAGTGCCTTATCCAATAAGCTATCCTTCTACCCTGCATGAGACTAATTACTGAGATCTTTGCACTTCCAAAGGAGATTTCCCCTCCAACATCTGGGTCAGCAATCACCGTGTCACTACATCCCCCACAGATGAGAAGTTCAGGTTTATGAAAGAGTTATGCTCCCGCTGGGGATTTTAAAGGCTCAGGGAGCAAAAGGCAAGATCTTGGTCCTAACAGGATCCCATCAAGACTTAGTCTAGACCACCAGTTTCTCCAGAGGTTCTTACATCCTTTTGAAACTCCCGCCCTCTGTCTGCACTATTGAGACAACCCGTGCGGATACCTCTACCATTAACAGTCAAGCATATTGCCCTTATTACTAATGTTTTAGAGATTAAATCTGTAAATACATTTTATAGGAAAACAGGAAAAATGACTACGTGCTTTTTAACCCACTTAAAGAAACACCTTAATTTGGAGCCAACTTTACATTAGTATTGATTCTTTGTGTGGACAGACTGGAGCCTTCTGCAATCTGCATTTGTTATAAGCACCTCTATCAGGAATTAGGGCCCCATTGTCCTAGGCAAGGTACAAACAAATTTACCCAGAAGGCTCACAGTCTAAGACAAAAGATTTGACTTGGGAACAGACAGGAGGGAGGAAGAAGGGATGTTAGGTTAGTTGTAACAATGATCTTAGTACTCACGAGTGATCACTAGTCTAGTGTCGTCACATGGTAGCGATAAATAGGTTTCACAAAGATAGACTAAGGATGGATTTAAAAGACATAAGGCAGTGACTGCAAATTTAGATGAGGATTTCTTCTCACGAGTAATGGGAAAAGCAGACATGCAGGTTTATTACTAACCCATTAACACTAGCATGTAATTAATGCAGAGGAGGAGCCAGTGCTCATACATCATAAGAATGTCATTAAACCTGCATCATGTGCAAAGGAGACAAACCCCCATGATTTAATCAAGATGGATGGTTAAAAGGAACTGGGAGGTTTTGGAACACAGAAGTGGTCAATTTGTCTGACTTCATCAAGACGACCACCTGGAAGTAAAAAAGGGGGGCAAAAGCCAAACCCTGATTGCAGGAGCTACACATGCATTCAAAGTCAAATTTACACACATGTAACATGCATTACTTAAGACTGAAAAGCAAGATTTTTTTTAATGGAAAGAGAGGCTACCTTAAAAAGGATGTTGGCAGGTCAGCTTTGACCCAGAAATTAAACAAGCACAAATGGTTTGTTTGTATTTCTTTAAAAAGTTTTAAAAACTAAAATCACAAATTTCCATTGATTTTTAGAAATTCAATGGAAACGGGCAGGGTTTAATGTTTTTTAAGTGACCAGCAAAAGGGGAAAATGTGTTTGATTGTAAAGAAGAAACAATGCACAAAAAAGGCCTGAATTGATTTGTGTTTTAATAATGGGTTTTGTATTTTTGCTTTTTTTTTTTTTTTTTAAAACATGAGAGATTAGAGCTTTTGCTGAACAAATTCACTGACTCACTAAAGAATTAACCAGATTTTGACATCAACCAGAGCTATTGAAAGGAAACTGTTTCCCATAACTTCCAGTTCATTAACTTGGTGATGTCTCATCCCTCTTCTCTGGAATGGTTGTTGATTCCCTCCATTCTTCACTTATCCACCCTTGACATTTTTCACCCCCTTCCATCTGAAGGTCCGCCCTGCCAGCTTCCCCCTCCCCCCATGCTCACCCCCAACATCTGCTTCCTCCACTCCTGTTCTTGCATTGTGGTGTGTTCCTGGCAAAACCGCTATGACCAGGCTAATTGCATGCACTACAAATTCATTCTCTCCTGTTCTACCATCTTCCTACATGAACCACTCTGCTACTCCATCTTAAATGAATCCCATGCCTCCAATCCCAACTGCCTTTTCACCATTTTGGGGTATGTCTACACTGCAAACTAGAGGTGTATTCTTAACTCAGGTTAGCTAACTTAGGATAAAATAGCAGTGAAAACACAGCTACACAGCATGTGTTAGCATCTGGAGTTAAAGTCTATAGGGCAAGATGAACTTGCACTGCTAACCCGAGCTAAAAGACAGGTTACTGTGTCTTCATTATTATTTAAACCCAAATTAGTGAACCTGAATTAAGAATACACTTTTTTCCCCAGCAGTGTAGCCCTCAATCCTCAAACCTTCCTCTCCTCCTGCATCTCGGCTTCTCTCTTGACACGGGATCTTATCAATTTCTTCCCAGGAAAAAACAAAAACCTGACATGACCTTCCCTCTCCCATCTGCTTGCCCTTTCTTTACCTTCCCCTCCCACCTCACAACTCTCGCCTCCTTCTCCCTGACCACAGACAGAAGTTTTTTATCTTCTTTCCTTCTCCAGCCCCTCCACTTGCCTCACTGACTCCATCCCACATGCCTCACACCCAGTCTCATACCCTCCCTTACTCTTCTCCAGCTCTTTCCTCCCACTAAAACGCCCACCCTTCTCCCTCCATTACCATACCATTGCCTCTCCCCCTTTTATCTCTAATCTTATTGAATACATGATCTACAATCCCTGGCTGGAATTCCTCTCTGCCAATTCCATCCTAGACCAGGAGCAGCACTTCAGGGGAGGGGGGAGCCTTGCAGGGCCTATAGCCACCCCAAAATTTGCCTTAGCCCTCTCTCCCCACCCCACCAGCTGCCGTTCTCCGGCCACCTAGCTCTGAAGGCAGAGCAGAGGCTGCTGGCCGGGCATCCAGCTCCAGCAGCATTGGAGAATTAAGGCCAAGCACGGGGCCTGAGACTAGCCCCCCAGCCTGTGTCCCCACTAGCTGGGAAACGATGCCCAGGGTAGGTGAAGGGCTGGAGCTCTCCATAGTGGTCTAGACTGACTCACTCCGACCTGGGCTCCTGGACCCTGCCCCCCCCCCCCCCCCCCCAATCACTGCTATCCAAGGATTCTGCTGGCCCTGGAGCCAGGTCCCCACACCCAGGCAGCTCCTGCCAGCTGCAAGCAGCAAGTGCCCCACACTGCCCAGCTCCAGTTTCAGACCTGGCTGGAGGTCGGGCCTCACGGTGAGGGGGGGGGGGGGCGCACAGCTCCCCAATTTTCTGTCTGGCCCACCTCTAATAGCTTGAGAACTTTCAAAATTAGTTAACACCTATTTAAAGCAAATCCTGATAGATTTGGGCGAATAGCTCTTTCTAGAAGATTCATACACCCTTTGGGGTTGAAAAGACTCTAGTTCTCTCATCCTCCAGCAAGGACAGGGACCAACAAGACTTGATATTCCTAATTGTAAAGTTACAGAAAGCAAATGAAACTTTACAACATTTGGGCTGCTCTTATACATCATAAAAGCAGCACAAAGGGAACAATAGCTTTAAATAAACAAAGCTTTCCCAGCAATATTTGCAAGCCAAACATTCAAAGTGCCTGAAAACACTGGAACAATGACAGACAGGCTACCCAAAAAAATACAACTAGTTTTCATTGTTTAAGTGCAAGAAGTGAATAACCTCAATGGTGAAAACCGAACTGGATTTCTAGAGTGCTTCCATTTTCCTGAGTTTGAGGTGTTCTTGTCAATACAGGAAACGAGATTTGTTTAGCAGCATCTAGGATTTGTGACTTAACTGGGTCTCCAACCGTGAGCACTGTGAAAATAGAGCCTCCTGCAATCAGTATGGCTGCACAGGCCCCTCTGCATGCCTCTGATAAGGAATCATCAGCATTTTACAAACGGTGTTTAACTCACAAGGAAAGAAACTTCTTCCCCCATTTCAGACCAAGCAAAAATTCAGAATGAAGCATCGCTAAAATCCACCTCCACCCTCCCAGGCCTTTAACCTGCCCAGAAGGGACCTGGCGAGGGCTTTACAGAGATTCGAACTCAAAGCACCAAATGTTTAGCACAATCCTCAAACCCCAAGGGCAATAGGGGCCAATGCAGGGTGGGGACTCAGCTGAGAAAAGGAGACTCAGCAACAAAACGAACCATCTGCGAAGCAAGGAGCGAGACCCAGGAGCAAAGGAGCCATGGGAAGCCCCAGGGTACTGGGGTCCCAACACCTCAGAGAGAGACAGACACAGCTTCATGTACCATCCCCACCAGGATCATGCCAGGCAGACACACCCAGCGGGATGAAAAGTGAAGCTCCTGAACTGCCTCCTGCCCCGGCCTCACTGCCCCTGGCCCCTTCCTGTACCCTCCCCCCGCCCACCGCACTGCCCCTACCCCCCCTTCCTGTACCCTCCCCCCGCCCGCCTCACTGCCCCTACTCCCTTCCTCTACCCTCCCCCCTGCCCGCCGCACTGCCCCTGGCCCCTTCCTGTACCCTCCCCCCACCCGCCTCACTGCCCCTACTCCCCCTCCTCTACCCTCCCCCCTGCCCGCCGCACTGCCCCTACACCCCCTTCCTCTACCCTCCCCCCACCCACCTCACTGCCCCTACCCCGCCTTCCTGTAACCTCCCCCCCACCCCACTCCCTTCCTGTACCCTCCCCCCACCCGCCTCACTGCCCCTACTCCCCCTCCTCTACCCTCCCCCCGCCCGCCTCACTGCCCCTACCCGCCTCACCGCTCCTCTACCCTCCCCCCACCCGCCTCACTGCCCCTACTCCCTTCCTCTACCCTCCCCCCTGCCCGCCTCACTGCCCCTGGCCCCTTCCTGTACCCTCCCCCCTGCCCGCCTCACTGCCCCTGGCCCCTTCCTGTACCCTCCCCCCTGCCCGCCTCACTGCCCCTACCCCCCCTTCCTCTACCCTCCCCCCACCCGCCTCACTGCCCCTACTCCCTTCCTCTACCCTCCCCCCTGCCCGCCGCACTGCCCCTGGCCCCTTCCTGTACCCTCCCCCCACCCGCCTCACTGCCCCTACTCCCCCTCCTCTACCCTCCCCCCTGCCCGCGACACTGCCCCTAAACCCCCTTCCTCTACCCTCCCCCCTCACTGCCCCTACCCCCCCGTCCTGTACCCTCCCCCCACCCACCTCACTGCCCCTACCCCCCCTTCCTGTACCCTCCCCCCCGCCCACCTCACTGCCCCTACCCCCCTTCCAGTACCCTCCCCCCTGCCCACCGCACTGCCCCTACCCCCTTCCTCTACCCTCCCCCCGCCCACCTCACTGCCCCTACCCCCCCTTCCTCTACCCTCCCCCCGCCCGCCGCACTGCCCCTACCCCCTTCCTCTACCCTCCCCCCGCCCGCCGCACTGCCCCTACCCCCCCTTCCTCTACCCTCCCCCCACCCACCTCACTGCCCCTACCCCCCCTTCCTCTACCCTCCCCCCACCCACCTCACGGCCCCTACTCCCTTCCTCTACCCTCCCCCCTGCCCGCCACACTGCCCCTGGCCCCTTCCTGTACCCTCCCCGCGCCCGCCTCACTGCCCCTGACCCCTTCCTGTACCCTCCCCCCGCCCGCCTCACTGCCCCTACTCCCTAACTCTACCCTCCCCCCTGCCCGCCGCACTGCCCCTACACCCCCTTCCTCTACCCTCCCCCCACCCACCTCACTGCCCCTACCCCGCCTTCCTGTAACCTCCCCCCCGCCCCACTGCCCCACCCCCTTCCTGTACCCTCCCCCCACCCGCCTCACTGCCCCTACTCCCCCTCCTCTACCCTCCCCCCTGCCCGCCTCACTGCCCCTGGCCCCTTCCTGTACCCTCCCCGCGCCCGCCTCACTGCCCCTGGCCCCTTCCTGTACCCTCCCCCCACCCACCTCACTGCCCCTACCCCCCCTTCCTCTACCCTCCCCCCACCCGCCTCACTGCCGCTACTCCCTTCCTCTACCCTCCCCCCTGCCCGCCGCACTGCCCCTGGCCCCTTCCTGTACCCTCCCCCCACCCACCTCACTGCCCCTACTCCCCCTCCTCTACCCTCCCCCCTGCCCGCCTCACTGCCCCTACACCCCCTTCCTCTACCCTCCCCCCTGCCCACCTCACTGCCCCTACCCCCCCTTCCTGTAGCCTCCCCCCACCCACCTCACTGCCCCTACCCCCCCTTCCTGTACCCTCCCCCCCGCCCACCTCACTGCCCCTACCCCCCTTCCTGTACCCTCCCCCCCGCCCACCTCACTGCCCCTACCCCCTTCCTCTACCCTCCCCCCACCCACCTCACTGCCCCTACCCCGCCTTCCTGTAACCTCCCCCCCGCCCCACTCCCTTCCTGTACCCTCCCCCCACCCGTCTCACTGCCCCTACTCCCCCTCCTCTACCCTCCCCCCGCCCGCCTCACTGCCCCTACCCGCCTCACCGCTCCTCTACCCTCCCCCCACCCGCCTCACTGCCCCTACTCCCTTCCTCTACCCTCCCCCCTGCCCGCCTCACTGCCCCTGGCCCCTTCCTGTACCCTCCCCCATGCCCGCCTCACTGCCCCTGGCCCCTTCCTGTACCCTCCCCCCACACACCTCACTGCCTCTACCCCCACTTCCTCTACCCTCCCCCCACCCGCCTCACTGCCCCTACTCCCTTCCTCTACCCTCCCCCCTGCCCGCCTCACTGCCCCTGGCCCCTTCCTGTACCCTCCCCCCTGCCCGCCTCACTGCCTCTACTCCCCCTCCTCTACCCTCCCCCCTGCCCGCCACACTGCCCCTAAACCCCCTTCCTCTACCCTCCCCCCTGCCCACCTCACTGCCCCTACCCCCCCTTCCTGTACCCTCCCCCCGCCCACCTCACTGCCCCTACCCCCCCTTCCTGTACCCTCCCCCCCGCCCACCTCACTGCCCCTACCCCCCTTCCTGTACCCTCCCCCCTGCCCACCGCACTGCCCCTACCCCCTTCCTCTACCCTCCCCCCGCCCGCCGCACTGCCCCTACCCCCCCTTCCTCTACCCTCCCCCCACCCACCTCACTGCCCCTACCCCCCCCTTCCTCTACCCTCCCCCCACCCACCTCACTGCCCCTACTCCCTTCCTCTACCCTCCCCCCTGCCCGCCTCACTGCCCCTGGCCCCTTCCTGTACCCTCCCCGCGCCCGCCTCACTGCCCCTACTCCCTTCCTCTACCCTCCCCCCTGCCCGCTGCACTGCCCCTGGCCCCTTCCTGTACCCTCCCCCCACCCAGCTCACTGCCCCTACCCCGCCTTCCTGTAACCTCCCCCCCACCCCACTGCCCCACCCCCTTCCTGTACCCTCCCCCCACCCGCCTCACTGCCCCTACTCCCCCTCCTCTACCCTCCCCCCTGCCCGCCTCACTGCCCCACCCCCTTCCTGTACCCTCCCCCCACCCGCCTCACTGCCCCTACTCCCCCTCCTCTACCCTCCCCCCTGCCCGCCTCACTGCCCCTGACCCCTTCCTGTACCCTCCCCGCGCCCGCCTCACTGCCCCTGGCCCCTTCCTGTACCCTCCCCCCACCCGCCTCACTGCCCCTACCCCCCCTTCCTGTACCCTCCCCCCACCCGCCTCACTGCCCCTACTCCCTTCCTCTACCCTCCCCCCTGCCCGCCGCACTGCCCCTGGCCCCTTCCTCTACCCTCCCCCCTGCCCGCCGCACTGCCCCTACTCCCCCTCCTCTACCCTCCCCCCTGCCCGCCTCACTGCCCCTACTCCCCCTCCTCTACCCTCCCCCCTGCCCGCCTCACTGCCCCTACTCCCCCTTCCTCTACCCTCCCCCCTGCCCACCTCACTGCCCCTACACCCCTTCCTCTACCCTCCCCCCTGCCCGCCTCACTGCCCCTACACCCCCTTCCTCTACCCTCCCCCCTGCCCGCCTCACTGCCCCTACACCCCCTTCCTCTACCCTCCCGCCCTGCCCACCTCACTGCCCCTAACCCCCTTCCTGTACCCTCCCCCCACCCACCTCACTGCCCCTACCCCGCCTTCCTGTACCCTCCCCCCCGCCCACCTCACTGCCCCTACCCCCTTCCTCTACCCTCCCCCCGCCCACCTCACTGCCCCTACCCCCCCTTCCTCTACCCTCCCCCCGCCCGCCGCACTGCCCCTACCCCCCCTTCCTCTACCCTCCCCCCGCCCGCCGCACTGCCCCTGACCCCTTCCTGTACCCTCCCCCCGCCCGCCTCACTGCCCCTACTCCCTTCCTCTACCCTCCCCCCTGCCCGCTGCACTGCCCCTGGCCCCTTCCTGTACCCTCCCCCCACCCAGCTCACTGCCCCTACCCCGCCTTCCTGTAACCTCCCCCCCACCCCACTGCCCCACCCCCTTCCTGTACCCTCCCCCCGCCCGCCTCACTGCCCCTACTCCCCCTCCTCTACCCTCCCCCCTGCCCGCCTCACTGCCCCACCCCCTTCCTGTACCCTCCCCCCACCCGCCTCACTGCCCCTACTCCCCCTCCTCTACCCTCCCCCCTGCCCGCCTCACTGCCCCTGACCCCTTCCTGTACCCTCCCCGCGCCCGCCTCACTGCCCCTGGCCCCTTCCTGTACCCTCCCCCCACCCACCTCACTGCCCCTACCCCCCCTTCCTGTACCCTCCCTCCACCCGCCTCACTGCCCCTACTCCCTTCCTCTACCCTCCCCCCTGCCCGCCGCACTGCCCCTGGCCCCTTCCTCTACCCTCCCCCCTGCCCGCCGCACTGCCCCTACTCCCCCTCCTCTACCCTCCCCCCTGCCCGCCTCACTGCCCCTACTCCCCCTCCTCTACCCTCCCCCCTGCCCGCCTCACTGCCCCTACACCCCCTTCCTCTACCCTCCCCCCTGCCCACCTCACTGCCCCTACACCCCTTCCTCTACCCTCCCCCCTGCCCGCCTCACTGCCCCTACACCCCCTTCCTCTACCCTCCCCCCTGCCCGCCTCACTGCCCCTACACCCCCTTCCTCTACCCTCCCCCCTGCCCGCCTCACTGCCCCTACACCCCCTTCCTCTACCCTCCCGCCCTGCCCACCTCACTGCCCCTAACCCCCTTCCTGTACCCTCCCCCCACCCACCTCACTGCCCCTACCCCGCCTTCCTGTACCCTCCCCCCTGCCCACCTCACTGCCCCTACCCCCCCTTCCTCTAACCTCCCCCCGCCCGCCGCACTGCCCCTACCCCCCCTTCCTCTACCCTCCCCCCGCCCGCCGCACTGCCCCTACCCCCTTCCTCTACCCTCCCCCCACCCACCTCACTGCCCCCACCCCCCCTTCCTCTACCCTCCCCCCACCCACCTCACTGCCCCTACCCCGCCTTCCTGTACCCTCCCCCCGCCCGCCTCACTGCCCCTACCCCTTCCTCTACCCTCCCCCCACCCACCTCACTGCCCCTACCCCCTTCCTCTACCCTCCCCCGACCCACCGCACTGCCCCTACCCCCCCTTCCTCTACCCTCCCCTCCCCCCGCCTGCTTGCCTCACTGCCCCTACCGTTCCCCTCGCCCGCCTCACTGCCCCGCGCCCCCTCGGTCTGACCGCCCCCCCCGCCCCGGCGCGGCACTCACAGGAGCTGACGCTGAGGAGCAGTAAGTGGAGCCGGCCCCGGGCCCAGCCATCGCCGCGCACCCAGCTACCCACAGAGCTCTGCGCGATGCCGCCCGCCGCTGCCTGACTGAGCCCCACCCGGCCCCGCTCATCGCCCGCAGGTGAGGCCCCACCCTTTCCCCAGGTGAGGCCCCGCCCTCTGTGCCCCCATTGGCTCCCGGCCCACGCCCACCGCCCCGTGCACCCCGCCCCCAAGTGCTGATTGGATGCCGGTACGGGGTCGTCAACCAATAATATAGTCAACCCTGTGCCCTGACTGTCTCACACCTACAGCTCCGCCCTAATTGGCTACCGGTGGGGGCCCTTAACCTCGCCCCCGTGAACTTAGTCCCCGCCCCAAGGCCCTCCCCTCCCCCCCGCCAGGACTCTCTGGTTGCCATGGTGACGGAGGCCACATTCTGCTCGATTGGCCCAAAGAACGCGACCCCCGCTCGGCGCTGATGGGGGCGGGGCTGCACCCAGGGACTGAGGCTCCCCCAAATCAGAGAGGCTGCTGGGAGAAACCTGCCCCCCCGCCCTGCCCCCAGCCCAGCTCACCCCCCACCCGTGTCCTGCACCCAGCCTCCTCCCCACGGCCTAGCTCACCCCCTTCCTGCACCTCCCTGTGGCCCAAGGTCCCCCCCACCCGACCCCCCAGTCCCTGCACCCAGGCTGAGCCCCACACACACCTTCCCTGTGGCCAGGAACCCGTCTGGCCAGGTCATGTCTCCCTCCTGCATCACCCAAGCCAGCCAGCCTTCCTCCCAAACCCTGTGGCCTGGCCCAGCTCAGTCCCCACCCCATGGTACCCCCTTCTAGGATGACCAGATACCAAGTGTGAAAAATCGTGTCAGGGGGTAGGGGGTAATAGGTCCCTATATAAGAAAAAGCCCCCCAAATCAGGACTGTCCCTATAAAATCGGGACATCTGGTCACCCTACCCCCTTCCCAAGCCCAGCCCCACGCCCTGCCCCTTGTGGCCCAGCACCCCACCCTGCCGCCTGGTCTTAGTATGACAGGGCGGCCTGAGGCTGGGTGCTGGGGAAAGGCTCCCCCCCTCAGGCTCTGGCCCTGTCTCTATTCAGGGCCACATGAGCGGGTCTGAGCCAGGCAGTGCAAACTGAAGTTCCAGGTGGCAGCAACAGTTTCACCAGGAGAGCAGGAGAAACAGCATTTCCCTCCCCCAGGGGAATCCTGATTTTTGGGAAATGTTATCCGCAGAACAGAAAGTCCAAACACATTCCATTCGGTGACCTCGAAACATTTTGATCCTGCTGAACCATCATCATGTAACGTAACATATGAAGTACGTCATATGCACAGATGCTATATAGACCATTGCAATCAGGTCACAGATTTATGGGCAGACTTTATAGGCATGGAGGAATAAATTGGCAGGTTAAGAACATAAGAACAGCCATACTGGGTCAGACCAAAGGTCCATCAAGCCCAGTATCCTGTCTTCCGACAGTGGCCAATGGCAGGTGCCCCAAAGGCAATGAACAGACAGGTTATCATCAAGTGATCCATGCCCTGTCACCCAATCCCAGCTTCTGGCAAACAGAGGCTAGGGACACCATTCCTGCCCATCCTGGCTAGTAGCCATTGATGGACCTATCTTCCATGAATCTATCTAGCTCCCTTTTGAACCCTGTTATAGTATTGGCCTTCACAACACCCTCTGGCAAGGAGTTCCAGAGGTTGACAGTGCGTTGCGTGAAAAAATACTTTCTTGTGTTTGTTTGCTACCTACTAATTTCATTTGGTGCCCCCTTGTTCTTGTATTATGAGAAGGAGTAAATAACACTTCCTTATTTACTTTCTCTATACCACTCATGATTTTATAGACCTCTATCATATCCCCCCTTAGTCGCCTCTTTTCCAAGCTAAAAAGTCCCATTCTTATTAATCTCTCCTCATTCAGGTCTATACCCCTAATCATTCTTGTTGCCCTTTTCTGAACCTTTTCCAATTGCAATATAACTTTTTTGAGATGGGTCAACCACATCTGCATGCAGTATTCAACCTGTGGGTGAACCAGGGATTTATATAGAGACAATATGATATTTTCTGTCTTATTATCTATCCCTTTCTTGATGATTCCCAACATTCTGTTTGCTTTTTTGACTGCCACTGCACATTGAGTGGATGATTTCAGAGAACTATCCACAATGACGCCAAGATCTCGTTCTTGAGTGGTAACAGCTAATTTAGACCCCACCATTGTATATGTATAGTTAGGACTATGTTTTCCAATGTGCATTACTTTGCATTTATCAACATTAAATTTCATCTGCCATTTTGTTGCCCAGTCACCCAGTTTTGTGAGATCCTTTTGTAGCTCTTTGCAGTCTGCCTGGGACTTAACTATCTTGAGTAGTTTTGTATCATCTGCAAATTTTGCCACCTCACTGTTTACCCCTTTTTCCCGATCGTTTATGAATATGTTAAATAGGACTGGGCCCATTGGTTTCCATTAGCCAGCTCCAGTCAGCCTGATTCAGAGAAAGGTGGAGGGAGTCAGCGGTTGCAAAAAATCAGACACTGTTTTTCTTCTCTGTTACTCTGTGTGTCCCTACAAGGTGTGTTGATTGCTACAATATTACTTGTGGTGAGGGGGACAATGGGGCTCACCTCCCGGGTACTGTGGACATTGTTATCACTGGTGGACGAGGGCCCTTCGTTTTCAGTTTTTATTTATTTTTTCCTGGGAATTGATCAGTGTTTATTACCACAACAATAACAAAAAAAACTTCTAATAATTTTTATGGGTAAATATCGGAGTTTATTTTGGTGGTCTGAAAGATGGGGGGGGAGTATTCAGTAAATTAATGCTTTCAATTCCAATAATCGATGTGGTTTGCTGCAGAACTAAAGCACAAGGCCACCTCTGAGTTTAAGAAAATAATATATCTCTGATCCCCAAATAAAAGTTATCATTTGAATAAAGAGTTTACTGTTGTAGACTTAGAACTATTAGCCTATAAATATTTACAGTAAAATCTTTTTTATCCGGCATGTTGGGAGTATGGGGGATGCCAGTAAGTGAAAAATTCCGGTTAACTAAAAGGGAGGGAGTTTGGGTGCGGGAGGGGAGTGCAGGGCTGGGGGTTAGGGCACGGGAGGAGGTGCAGGATGCAGACTCTGGGAGGGAGTTTGGGTGTGGGAGGGAGCTAGGGGCGTGGGAGGGATTTTGGGGTGCCGGATCTGGGGGGGCGATCAGCTTGGGCGGCTTCCTGCAAGCAGTGACCTGTCCTTGCTGCTCCTAGGTGGACATGCTGCAAGCGGGTCTGCACGCTGCCCCTGCCCCAGCTTGAGCGCTGGCTCCGCAGCTCCCATTGGCCACGGTTCCCGGCCAATGGGAGTTGCAGGAGCGGCACCTGTGGGCAGAGGCAGCGTGCAGAGCCGCCTAGTCATGCCTCTGCCTAGGAGCAGCAGGGACAGATGGCCGTTTCCAGGGAGCCACACGGAGCCAAGTAGGGAGCCTACCGGCCCTGCATCAACCAGAGCATAAACCGGACTTTCTATGAAAATTTGAAATGCCGGTTTAAAGGGCTTTCCAGTTGGTACAGGGCCAGATAGCACCGTTTTTACTGTACATTTAATAATTGGGCCACACAATTTGCAGCACATACACTCAAATTCATCCTTTTCTCCTGTTTTTCTTTTTTTTTAAACTTTCAAATACTTCCTTGTGTTCTGAAACGTATTCTCATACAGATTTTCATTTTCTTCCCATTTTAGTGTGTCAAATCTTTAAACCATTATCTGCTAACAGCTTGAAATGTGTACGTGGTGGGCATGAGATTCATCAGTACGTTCAGATGCGCACGCACTTCAGAGCTTGCGTGCGTGCATGCGTGCCTGTTTGTTTATTGTGTGTATCTTCTAACCCAGTAAAAAGAACAGGAGTACTTGTGGCACCTTAGAGACTAACAAATTTACTAGAGCATAAGCTTTCGTGGGCTACAACCCACTTCTTCGGATGCATATGCATATGCATCCGAAGAAGTGGGTTGTAGCCCACGAAAGCTTATGCTCTAATAAATTTGTTAGTCTCTAAGGTGCCACAAGTACTCCTGTTCTTTTTGCGGATACAGACTAACACGGCTGCTACTCTGAATTCTAGCCCAGTGGTTCTCAAACTTTTGTACTGGTGATACCTTTCACATAGCAACCCTCTGAGTGCGACCCCCCCATATAAATTATATATTTAACACCATTATAAATGCTGGCGGCAAAGCGGGGTTTGGGGTGGAGGCTGGCAGCTCGCGACCCCCCATGTAATAACCTTGTGACCCCCTGACAGGTCCTGATCCCCAGTTTGAGAACCACTGTCCTCTCTCTGTGCTGTCAGACTCTGATTTGCAGGCAAGCGCCTGCTTTTGACGGGGCCTGACTTTTGCTCATAGCGTAACTTTTGCTGATTTTGGTTCAGGCCTCAGGTCTTGCACTAGGCCCGTGCTTCAGGCTCTCTTTCTACTACGGTAGTTACAATCACAGCAGAAAGTGCAAGTTTCAAAACTCCCCTCCCTTATTCCCATCAAATGTTGTACTAAGACATGGCGCTGATTGTGATGATTAGCTTTGGAGTTCCTCGCTCCAGTCCCTGCCACGGCGAGTACAGCCTGCCAGGGGCCGGGCGCAGGGAAAAGGAAGAGGCCAGGACGATTTTTGGCTGTATGAAACAATAATATTTTGGTCCCTATTTCTGCACAGAAACTTGGCACGGTTTTCCACAGGCAGTGGTGATTTTAGCTGCTAGCTTGCTCACGAAGGCGCAGAGCACAGCTGCTGCTGGTGTCCCAAAACTGCCAGGGTTTATGTGTCACTAGCCTGGTTGGTGCAATGGTGCCAGCTGAATTCATGGTCAAGTGGCATGGGAAAGTGTTGTACTGCAGAGGAAGAAATAAGGCTGCTACCCTAGAAACCTGTGGGAGAGGATCACAGAGTACCTCCGTGAAAGTTTCATTGAGATCTCTCAAGAGGCTACATAGGACATCCCTGTGTACATAAACAACCCCTCCCCTGCCTCCCCTAACCCAGCAGAAGGAAACGCTGATGCCAACTCTCTCTGTGTGTTGTACCTCTTCCTCTTCTCAGACAAGTCAAATGATGAAAAGTTGATACCTGTGTCTTGAAACATTGCCAGGGGAAATGCATGCACGCACTTACGCAAGGTTCTTCCCCTTCAGCAGGCTCGTCCATGCTTGCCTGGTGGGACTGGCTAGACTGTGGCAGCATCTCAAACAGGTGCTGGCTCACAGCAAAGCTGCCCTGCCACTGGGTCTCCCCCTCTTCCTCCCACAGCGGGGGTCTGGCTCAGGCTCCTCGGAGGTATTTACGGTGGTTGCATATAGAGCAGGCAGCTCACTGTAAAAGCTGCAGGTCTGTGGCTCAGCACCAGGTCAATTGTTGGCCTCCCTGGGCGCGGGGTCTGCCCACTGCAGTTCCTTTGCTTCCATCCGGCACCTCTACTGATCCCCGTTGTACCCCTCTGGCTGCATTCCCCCAGGCAATCTTCATAGAGATCCACAGCCTCTTCTCCCCCCAGGCCCAGGAGCTCCAAGAGCTCCAGTCTACTCTAGATCAGAGTGCATTTGGAGCATGTAGCCAGCATACTTGATTGGGCAATTGCACGCAACAAAGGCGAGCTGCTAGGTGTGCTCGCCCAGCTGCGCAATCAGGAAAAGGCATTTCAAAAATATGTGGGGGGTTTTAAAAGGACGGGGGGAGGGGAAGTTGTTTCCAGTCTCTGGAGGCTGGGTCACGGAGTTCACAATTGTGACCAGAGCAGCCACTGTTTGGTATTGTGGGACAGCTGCTGGAGGACTGTAAGGGTCAGCTCTCCTACTGCTATAGGTGGACCACAGTGCAATACCAGTAGGGAAGGTGGTTTTCCAGTATTGCCTTATTGGGGCACTTCATGGAAGCAGGAGACAGTTTGAGCCTAGACACACACAGCTAGGGTTGGTGCACGGTGGCTTACATCAACCTCACTTTCTAGTGTAGAAAGGCCACCTCCCTGCAGGATGTAGCTGCATTTACACCAGGGTTTTTGTCAACATCACTATGTTGCTGGGGTAGGAGGCGTCACACCCCTGCCACTATAACTTTACTGTGTAGACTAGGCCTTAGTTCTGTTTAAGTGCACTTAACTTAAACCTGACTTAAGCTAAAGCAAAATAAGTGGCTCTTAAACTGAAATAGAAGCGTCCAGAGAGGTCTGCAGCAATTTAACTGACTGTTTCAGACAACGCCTTAAGTTAAACCAGTGCAGTTTTCCTGTGTAGACAAGAGCTTAGATCATAGCTTAAAAAGAACCAACTTCCATGTGCTCCGGAGTTCCCTGTTCCCCACTGCTCTCTGGAGCAGAGCCTCCGAGGTGCTGGGATCAGCTGCAAGATGCCACCCGTTCGTTGTGTTCCACTTCCCGCTGGCAGAGGGGAGACACGTTTGCCAGGATGTGACAACACCCGTGGATTATTCAGAACAACTCCAGGGGTTGCTTGTCATGCTCTAGACCAGGGGTCTCAAACACGCGGCCCACGTGGTTATTTTCTGCAGCCCGCGAGCCCCTCGCAGCCCCCCAGCCCTCCCCCAGTGTTTACCTAGAGCGGCTCCGGCCGGCCGTGCACCGGGGGCAGGGCAGGCTCCCTGCCTGCCTGCCCTGCACCGCTCCAGGAAGAGGCTGGAACGTGGGGAAGTGGGGGCGGAGGGGCTGTGTGTTGCTGTTGCTTCAGGCAGCGCCCCCAGCAGCTCACATTGGCCGGGAACGGGGAACCGTGGCCAATGGGAGCTGCTGGGGGCAGTGTCTGAAGCAACAGAAACAGCCCCTCCACCCCCCTTCCAGCCTCTTCCCAGAGCAGCATGGGGGCGGGGTGGGGCGGGGCGGGGCGGGGCGGGGCAGGGAGCCTGCCCTGCCCCTGGTATGCGCCGGGCCAGATCCTGCCTCCTGAACCCCCTGCCCTGAGCCCCCTGCCTCACCCCGCACCCCTCCTGCAGCCCAACCCACTGCCCTGAGCCCCCTGCTGCACCCCGCACTCCTCTTGCACCCCAACCCACTGCTGCCCCCTGCTGTACCTCACACCTCCTGCACCCCACACCCCAACTCCCTGCCCTGAGCCCCCACCTCCACCCCCTGGGGGCAGGGAGGGGGCAGAGTTGGGGTGGGGATTTCAGGGAAGGGGTTGGAATGGGGGCAGGGAAGAGGCGGGGCAGGGGCAGGGCCTCATGGAAGAGGTGGAGTGGGGGCGGGGCCAAGTGCAGCAGGGGGGAGGTGTCAGTAATGCAGCCCTCGGGCCAATGTACTAGTCCTCATGTGGCCCTCATGGTCATTTGAGTTTGAGACCCCTGCTCTAGACGAGGGATTTTCAATGGGTGGATCACGACTGTCCCAGGAGATCAGGAAAGGCCAGCAGTGGGGTCATGAGGCGTTGAAAATATTACAGTCTAAACCAAAGAAAAGTCTCGCTCCCCCCATCCCCTGACCCTTCAAGATGAGGTATTCTCCACCCTCCCACACATCAATTCTATATTCTAAGTGTAGGTCTGTGCTTAAAACCCTGCGGCAGCACTTCAATGTAAATACTCACTATAACTATAGTGCTGGGAGAGGTTCTCTCAACACTGGAGATAATCCACCTCCCCGAGAGGTGGTAGCTCGGTCAACAGAAGAATTCTTCCATCCGTCTAGCTCTGTCTGCACTAGGGGTTAGGTTGGCATAGCTACATCTCGGGGGGAGGGGGGAGAGGAGGGGATTTTTCACACACCACACACCTCCCCCCCAAAAGACCAAGAGATCTAGTTTTGCCAATGCAAGTTCTGCATGCAGACCAGCCCTAAGCATGGTCAGAAATGAGACATTTTTTATTGTTATTGGGGAGGTTGTGCAATTTTTAAAATGTGAATAAGGGCTCACCCATGTGAAGAGGCTGAGAAACACAAATCCGTACAAAGACTTTAATATAATCTAAAACCTGGCTGACCCTGAGCAATTTCCACTGTTGTCTTGTTGCCATCATACAATCGTAGATTAGGGTTGGAAGAGACCTCAGGAGGACATCTAGTCCAACCCCCTGCTCAAAGCAGGACCAACACCAACTAAATCATCCCAGCCAAGGCTTTGTCAAGCTGGGCCTTAAAAACCTCTAAGGATGGAGATTCCACCACCTTCCTAAGTAACCCATTCTAGTGCTTCACCACCCTCCTAGTGAAATAGTGTTTCCTAATATCCAACCTAGACCCTGCCCCCCCCCCCCAGCAACTTGAGACCATTGCTCCTTGCTCTGTCATCTGCCACCACTAAGACCAGCCAAGCTCCATCCTCTTTGAAACCCTCCTTCAGGTAGTTGAAGGCTGCTATCAAATTCCCCCTCACTCTTCTCTTCTGCAGACTAAATAACCCCAGTTCCCCCAGCCTCTCCTCATAAGTCATGTGCCCCACCCCCCTAATCATTTTCATTGCCCTCCACTGGACTCTCTCCAATTTGTCCACATCCCTTGGGGGGGGGGGGGAGGAGGAGAGGGGGAGAAGAAGACGACAGATGGACCAAAACTGGACGCAATACTCCAGGTGTGGCCTTACCCGTGCCAAATAGAGGGGAATAATCACTTCCCTCGATCTGCTGACAATGCTTCTATTAATGCAGCCCAATATGCCGTCGGCCTTCTTGGCAACAAGGGCACACTGCTGACTCATATCCAGCTTCTCGTCCACTGTAATCCCCAGGTCCTTTTCTGCAGAACTGCTGCTTAGCCAGTCAGTCCCCAGCCTGTAGCAGTGCATGGGATTCTTCCATCCTTCACATACGTCCCATCCCTTATCAGAGCCATGTACTACATTGGAGGAAATGCTAGAGAGCTCTCTTTTCCAGGAGTGGCTGCAGAGAAAATCCCCCGTGCAGAGGTGGCTGAGGGGCACCCAGTATGTTATAGAAATAGCAGGCTACAGGTGGAAGTGGCAGATTCAGCTGAAGAATTGATGGTCATTTTCCTACCCCACCTCAATCTACCTCCTTAAGAGCGGAGGACTTACCCCATAGGAAGCGTATGGGTGGGGGTCCCAGATTCCCAGGGGAGCTGGGGGAGATGGAGTGAATGTGGGGGTGCAGATATCTCCCCCCCAATAAAGTGCCTGAATCCCCCAGCTGCTATCGGGGGCAGGAGGAGTGACTACATTTGGAGCAGGTGAGACACTGGGCTGGAAGGTGAGGCAGAAAGCAGAGTGGCAGCTTCTCAGACAGGTGCGTTAGCCAAGAGCCCACCAGGGCCCAGAGCGTTCCCATCCCAGCACCGGGCATCAGCAGCAATAGGACGACGTTGCAGCAAGGAAGCAAAGGAAGAATCCTCAGGGTAAAGCCAGCTGCTGGGCGTGGAGGGACAGACACCAGCCCTCGCGGAGTCATTTCCACTTCACTTCCCTTCCTTCTCAGACCATTCCTTGTAGCTGCTTTCATAGTTACGGGCCCTGCAGAGACAGGAAGTGACATATGGATCAGAATGAGAGATGGGAGGGACTATCCACAGCTAGATGGACCCGCTGCCTCTGGAGTGGAAGAGACAAACCCAGCCCTGTGACTGCTCATGGGCCAGAAACCCAAGTGGGACCAGAACATCAGAGGCGGAGCTGTGCCCAGAACTTTGAGAAATAACCTGTCCCCAGCACAGGGTCATACGGATGAATTTGAAGGGTCCCTGAGGAACCAAGGTAGCTGTGGGAACATTCCCTATGGGGTTAGAGCATAAGAACATAAGAACGGCCGTACCGGGTCAGACCAAAAGTCCATCTAGCCCAGTATCCGGTCTACCGACAGTGGCCAATGCCAGGTGCCCCAGAGGGAGTGAACCAACAGGCAATGATCAAGTGATCTCTCTCCTGCCATCCATCTCCATCCTCTGACAAATAGAGGCTAGGGACACCATTCCTTACCCATCCTGGCTAATAGCCATTAATGGACTTAACCACCATGAATTTATCCAGTTCTCTTCTAAACACTGTTATAGTCCTAGCCTTCACAACCTCCTCAGGTAAGGAGTTCCACAAGTTGACTGTGCGCTGCGTGAAGAAGAACTTCCTTTTATTTGTTTTAAACCTGCTGCCTATTAATTTCATTTGGTGACCCCTAGTTCTTGTATTATGGGAATAAGTAAATAACTTTTCCTTATCCACTTTCTCCACATCACTCATGATTTTATATACCTCTATCATATCCCCCCTTAGTCTCCTCTTTTCCAAGCTGAAGAGTCCTTGCCTCTTTAATGTCTCCTCATATGGGACCCGTTCCAAACCCCTAATCATTTTAGTTGCCCTTTTCTGAACCTTTTCTAGTGCCAGTATATCTTTTTTGAGATGAGGAGACCACATCTGTACGCAGTATTCGAGATGTGGGCGTACCATCGATTTATATAAGGGCAATAATATATTCTCAGTCTTATTCTCTATCCCCTTTTTAATGATCCCTAACATCCTGTTTGCTTTTTTGACCGCCTCTGCACACTGCGCGGACATCTTCAGAGAACTATCCACGATGACTCCAAGATCTTTTTCCTGACTTGTTGTAGCTAAATTAGCCCCCATCATATTGTATGTATAGTTGGGGTTATTTTTTCCAATGTGCATTACTTTACATTTATCCACATTAAATTTCATTTGCCATTTTGTTGCCCAATCACTTAGTTTTGTGAGATCTTTTTGAAGTTCATCACAGTCTGCTTTGGTCTTAACTATCTTGAGCAGTTTAGTATCATCTGCAAACTTTGCCACCTCACTGTTTACCCCTTTCTCCAGATCATTTATAAATAAGTTGAATAGGATTGGTCCGAGGACTGACCCTTGGGGAACACCACTAGTTACCCCTCTCCATTCTGAGAATTTACCATTAATTCCTACCCTTTGTTCCCGGTCTTTTAACCAGTTCTCAATCCATGAAAGGACCTTCCCTTTTATTCCTTGACAACTTAATTTACGTAAGAGCCTTTGGTGAGGGACCTGTCAAAGGCTTTCTGGAAATCTAAGTACACTATGTCCACTGGACCCCCCCTTGTCCACATGTTTATTGACCCCTTCAAAGAACTCTAATAGATTAGTAAGACACGATTTCCCTTTACAGAAACCATGTTGACTATTGCTCAACAGTTAGCTAGGAATTACTCTGTCCTCTCTCTCAGTAGCTAACCAAGACTTTGTCTCTGTGGCCTTGGTGAGAATCTGGAGTACCACCATCCCCTCCAGTGGGTTTACTCCAGAATACACCAGTATAAGCAAGATCGGTGCTGAGGGATATCTGAGCCCTCACCTTCTCCACCCGACCCACTGATTTCTCTATTAATAACCCTATACGTGAGAGCTTAGGGGGGCGCTCAGAAGGGCTGGAGTCCATAGGACCCAGGGCATTTTAAGCACCTACACCCCTTGCCTCCAAACCCACAGAGCCCATGGTACGTTCACAATCTCCCTGAGGGTCTAGTGCCCCATGGTACAAGAGCCCAAGGTGGAGGGGCAGGCTCACTTGGCGTAGCCAAGGGTTATGGCGATCTTTGTGGCCTGAGCCACTCTCCTGCCCCTCTGGCAGTAGAAGATCAAGTTCTCGTCATCCAACCGTGGCTTGTCCATGCCATATTTCATCTTAAACGTCTCAGGGTCCATCTTCAGGGCTTCCTCGACTTCTGCCACTGGGTGGGGGAAAGAGAGAGAGATGATCGCAATCAGCAGTGTTGGTGTATCACATCTCCACTAGATGGGGATGTGACACTAGCTAATGGAGTTACTCCTTTAGCTCAAGTGGTAAAGGTCTGTATCTTGATGCTGAAGTTGCAGAGTTAAACCCTGATGATGATGATTGTGGGCGACTGCTACACTGCTCCATAAATACAGGCGATGATGCTCTTATGTTTATGCATGCAAGTCCCACGTTCTTTATAAAGGGACACAAGCTACCACTTTTCCCACTCCTGAAATGCAGCACCTTCTGTGGTGGAACACAGCAAATGAGCAAGACACGGAAACTCTGCACGTCCATTTAGAACAGGAAGTGAAGTAGAATCCTGCATCCATTTAAAACCACCAAGGTAGTTTAAGGAAGGAGAGAATTCCCCAAGCTGGAATTCGGCCAGGGTTACACCCTATTAGGAGTGCTAGTAATAATGCAGAATTCACGCCTGTATTTTTGCCTGAGATAGAATTTTAGATTTGTTTGCTCATTTAATTTTTGATACATTTATATTCTTACTAATATGTGTAAACAAAGGACAGACACTGTGCATGTTGCTTCTGCCTAGCCAGATACGTTTGTTAGTATAATGGGAACAGATAAGAACAGTTGAAGTGTTACTGGGTATAATGAAAGTATAATATAGGAGTGCACATGTTAACACTGCCTCAACCTCTATCTTAAGGGAAGGTCAAACAACCCGTTGGGAAGGGCAGGAGGGGATTGGGGGGAAGGTATAACACACTAAAAGGCAAAAAAAAAAAAAAAAAAAGTGCACCTGTTCCTGACTGTACCACAACCTCACTCCTTACCCCTCCCATGGGATACAAAAGAGGTGGGACCAAACCCCCAGACTCATGACCCCCAAAACGGAACATGACCATCAATTGTAAGGGGGGGGGGGACCCCAAGCGTGCATTGCAGGTATAATGCTGCCTGCTAAAGTGGGGAGAGAACGGAACACTGGGGAACAAGGCTCTGCAGTGTCAAAGTTATTGACATGCTGCCTTAAAACCAACCCCAATAAACATCACATTGCCTGCACTTCGGACTTCTGGTCTTCTGCTTTCTGTCTGTGGGACAAGAACCAGGGGAGGGGGTGAAGGGAAAGCCCTCTACACACCCATCTGCTTGTGCACACGTAGGGTCTTCATTGATCCAGCTTTGGTCTCATGTCACTTCCCCAGCACACTGGAGAGCAGGGAAGAAAGAGCGCCCCCTGCTGAGTTACTAATTCCACTTTCTCCAGGGCTCTAGTGCTATGTATCAGGAACGATGGGCCTGGAGTCCTTGCAGCTGACCTGGGGCTGGCTGGCTCAGCCCTCAGGCAGGCTAATGAGCCCAGCTGGGCTGTGGCAGAGTCGCCTGATTGGCTCTTCCATTGGCTGCAAGGAGACTACGGAGCTGCATTTAAACTCAGCGGCAGGTCGCTGACTCCTCCATGCTTCTGCCCGCAGCTGCAATCACTCCTGTGCCCGCCTTGTTTCCAGTCCTGCTCCAGCCCTGCTCAGTTCCTGACTCCAGCTTTGACCCTTGGCTCTGACCGCTCGGCCTGACCGCTCATGCCCTGGTCTGTGACACTACATGTTGCCCTCTGCAGTGGGGGGGACGCTCCCTCTAAGTGCAATCGAAGCCCTGGTTGCTGGCACCCACAGCAAACCCTCACCTGGAATATTGACCGAGTTGGCGATATGGCCGTTCGCCACCTCCTCTGGCAACCGCACGTCGATAATCCGAGCATTCCCGCTGTCGACCAGCGCTTTCATGTCCTTGTGGGAAATGATGTTTCCTTTGTGGAAAGCAGAAACCAGCAGTCACTTCTTCCGCTCCCCCAGCAAGCCTTCGCCCCCAGCAACCAGGGGCAAACCCCTCTGCTCCCCCAATCACAGGGACGGAGAGTCGGGGGGTCATCCACAGGCTGCAGCAGATCAGCCCTTGCAGCCCCTCACATGGTCTAGTCTCCTCCCCGTGTGAGATGATTCCTAGCTACACTGAGGCCCTGTACACTGCTCTCAGTGAGAAACTGAACTTTACACCACCAGGGCCAGTGCCGTATAAAAGGGCCTTTGTCATATCTGTCAGAATTCTGATTTACACAATCTCTTGGGCAAAACTGGAATTACATTAAACCCAACCAACTTAAGTTTAAGTATTTTGGGAGTTCAGGGATTGTACGGCACTTCTCTTGGAGGATGGCCTTGACTAACACAATTTCTGGACGATATTAGAAACTTCAGGGGATGTTTTGGGACAATACATGGGAAGTGGATTTCCCAGGAAATACTTGGAGGCTGAAGGAAATGCAAACGACCCACCTCCATCTATCCTTTAGAACAGTGATTCCCAAACTTTAACAACCTGTGAACCCCTTTCACTAAAATGTCAAGTCTTGCGAACCCCCTCCTAAAAATGAATATTTCCAGGAATTTTCTCCTTTACCTGAGTATAAATTATAAAAGCAGTGATCTTGGAAATATAAAATTTGTTTTTATGGCATGCTTATTACACACTATTTATTATTTATCATTACAGCATGTTTATTACATTATGAAAACAGCAACACTCTTTCAAGATCTCACTTTCATAGCTTGTATCACTTTGAATAAGCCTGTTATAAGACAAGGCTCCTATGTTTCATCAAGGAGCATCAGATGTGAAACAGCAGGAAGGTACTGTATTTAAGAAGCCAACTCAAAGAGTTCCTCCTACACAAGCATTCAGGTCTTGAGCAGTCCAGGCAAACAATGCATGTTACAACAAAGCTTAAACTTGTTCTTCATAATAATTTTTAAAACAATACTAGCTGCCTATTTAATTTAAAAAAACAGCAAAAAATATCCACCTCCCTTTCCATTTCTTATAAGGAGTCTTGAAGTTTAAATCTCCTCAGTGTGATAGATATGCTTGCTTTATCTACTTAGGTCTTGGAAGTCCAGGGGCTCCGGGCTACTGGCCCTGTGCTGGTCGGGATCCCTGGGGACAGCTCTGCCTGCCATTAGGGTATTCCCCCCCCCCGAGAACCCCCTGTAACATTTCGCGAACCCCCAGGGGTTCACAAACCCCAGTTTGGGAACCACTGCTTTAGAAGCTGCACTTGGAGCAGAGATCGTGTTGTCTGGTGGATTATCTGTTCAAGGTCACTTCAAAGAACCCAACTGGATAAAGGAGTGACTCTCAGTGTTCTCTTCTGAACAGAGAGTGGGATGAACTTGACACCGCAGGGAAACCCCTGGGCGGGGCTGGGAAGGGCTGCTCCTACCAAAGCCTACATTGGAGGGGGTGATCTCTGGTAAGCTTATTAGCAGGCGTTTAGGTTTTTTAATTGTTTTTTCATATGTTTTCTCTGCAACACTTTTGCCTCAAAAATTAATAGGCTCATGTAGGAAGAACTGCAGTGCCTAATTAGCGCCAGGGCTTGCCAGGGCTGAGCCCCGGCATCTCCGGGCCTGGCAGTTCAGAGCCCCGGCATCTCCGGGCTTGCCTCATGAGTTATGAAAGTAAAAAAAAAAAATTGCTTGAGCCAACTTCCCCTTTGCCAGGTGGGTGTTCGACCTGCCCCCTGCCCTGGCCCCGGCCCACCCCTACACCACCCTCACCCTACCCCCTTCCCCAAAGTCCCCGCCCCCATTCCACCCCCTTCCCCCAAGTCCCCACCCTGCCTTTTCTCCGCCTCCTCCCCGCTCCGCCCCCTCCCTCCCGGAAAGTCCAAAGCACCGCCAAACAGCTGTTAGGCAGCAGGAAGCGCTGGGAGGTAGGCAGAGGAGTGGGGACACAGTGCACTCAGGGGAGGAGGAGGCGAGGAGAGCTTGGCTGCCAGTGGGTGCTAACCACCCGCTAGTTTTTCACCATGGATGCTCCAGCCCCAGAGCACCCACGGAGTCAGCGCCTATGAGCCCTGGCATTTCATTACAAATTAAGCACTGAAGAACCATGCGGTAACTTATAATTGTAGCAATTCCACTGTTATTAGTCTCTGAGGGGAAAGCCAGCAGGCCTGCTTGGGCAGACTAACCCAACACAGGGAAGGCAGGGAGCTGCAGCAGCCTGGAGAGACCTCAGCCAGCAAGGAGAGAGACCCATGTCTCCACCCTAGAGAGATGACAACCGGGGGAGCTGCAAGTCAGACCGGGTACCCTTGCTGGGCCAGTGAGGTGCAGGTGCCCTGAACTGACACAAGAATCAGGCCCCTTGTCTTTAGTAGGAGTCACTCATGGGCAAAATCCGGCCCCTATAAGGCAACAGCAGAGCCGGGTTATTCCTTTAACCATTGATTTTCCAGACACAGGATTCATTTGCTCCTGACATGCTGGAGCAGGGTTCAGGCTGTGCAAGACACCGGGGGGGGGGGGGGTGCGCGCCAAATTCTGCTCTCGTTCACACACTGTAAACTCTGACTGCTGCGGGCTGTATTCAAGGGCACACAGAGAGAGAGAGAGAGAAAGAGACCTGGATACAGAGCATGGAAGTGAATTTTCCCCACAGCTGGCCCTGGACCTGTAGACACGGCCGAGTCCAGTACTGAGGCTTATTGGGGGGAGATCTCCCAGCATTGCTCTAGCACCTGCAGCTTTGTCTAGACGAGGGGGAAAGGTTTAAAAAAGGCACGGGGGTAGCTCAGCCGATTTGAAACCCCACCCAGTGTGGATGTAGCTTACCACCTCCACAGTCACATCAGCAGGTCGTGCTGTAGTGTAGCCCTTGTCTAGCCAAGGGGCTCTGTCTACACACAAGAGTTGTCCCAGTTTAACGATGTCAGTACAGGAAAGGGAATAAGTCACCCCAGTCTGAGGCACCCTCACACCAGTATAACTGCATCCACAACTGGGATTGTGCCAGAATGACTATCTGTAAAAATAAAAATCACATCCCCACTCCCGCACCGCCTCACAGCAGAGTTATACCAGGACGGATGCTGTGTAGATAGGAAAAAAACCCACTGTTTTCCCTATTGAGTTTAACCCCAACTGAAAACCCCATTTGGCACCAATGTAGACAGTCTAAAGCCTTCAGCTCAGTTTGAATAGGTCGAGTTACAGTCTCAGCTTTAACTCAACCAGTTCAGCATCTAGGGTCATGGGAGGGGCTGAGTGCAAGAGGAAGAGGGCAGCTCCAGGGAACGGGGGCTGACGGCACGGTAGCTTTTCAGAGGAGGGGAGGGTTGGAATGCTTGTCATCGGAACTGGGCCCAGCAAACACACCTATCCCCAACTTCAGTCACTCCCAATCCCAGGGTGCACTAGGCTAGGGCAGGAGCCTCCTCCGGGTCTGTACCGAGGCCCAGCTCCGAAGGTCACGTAGGAGGCAGGATACGCCAAAAACCACTTGTCGGCTCTCAGGAGACTCCATTCTCTGCGAAGGTTGCTCTTTTAGCAGGGCAGCCCAATGGGCTTCTGGTTCCAGGCTCTCCCCAGCCCTTGCAGCAAAGCACATGCCTGTTTTCCCATCAAGACGCTTGGGCACTGTCCAATCTTTAATCTATCGCAGCCAGTACAGGGAGTAGTTGCAGGAGGCCGGGGAAGGGGCAGTAACACCACCGGCTATTGTAAGCTTGCAAGTGACTTCCAAAGAGCCCAGTGCGGACGTGCGCACGCAACCACCCACCCACACGCAGGCTCTGCAAGTCCCCATTTCCTTACTGGCGTCCAAGTGGATGGCTTCCGATTTCTGAGTGGTCCCAACGTTGTTCTGAGCCTCGCAAAAATAATCCCCCGTGTCGAAGCTGGTTACGGGCTCATTCATCTGGAGTGGGAAAGAAGGCGTGAGGGAGGCATAGACAGAGGCGTAAACTCCCCACGAGTCAAGCAGCCCCCTGCCCCGTGCATACCAGCACTCCTGTCTTGGTGTCGATCGCGTAGCAGGAGTTCCTGAATTTCTCGTTGATCTTGGGGTTGGAGGTCATAAGGACGTCGTACCTGTAGCATTGGCAGGTAGGAGGTGGAGAGCCATCTGTTTCCATGCATGTCAGCACAAGGCAAAGAGGCACATGTTACAGATGACCCTTGAACCCACCGCTGTGACCCCCTGCCCTAAACACACCCAAGACGCGGTCATCTGCATTTGTTAAATTGCGTTTAGTCTAATCCAGTCAGTCATGGGTTAATAGAGGACCGGCTAAGTGACATGAAGGCAAACAAATGGCCAGCTCATTTTAAGTGAAGTAAGTGGTAAGCAGCATCCATGTCTAGCTTGATAGTCCGTTGACTCGTGAACTAAGTCAGTGGCTGGGCCCCCTTCCATTGACAGGGCTTTCTTGGCACTGCTCCAGGGCTGATCAGTGACGTTCCAGAGCTCAGGCCAGTGTAACTGTCATTCCCCGACAACGCACCTTTAATTGCGATGGGGAAGGAGTGAAAAGCGGTTCCTTCCTGACCCATGCAGAGATCCTGTGCTGCCCTGAAGCTTGATTATACTCATGTCAGCACAACTACAAATAGGAGTGGACTTTTCTTTAAAATCCAGCCACACTATTGTCTGGATCTCCTGGGACACATTCCACAGAGAGCAGCAGTTCCTTGCGTGGGTTCTGCACCAGCTGCCCTTTAATTCACGAGAGGATTAATGGCACTCACTGGGCTGGCTCTTCCATTGCCCTGCTCCCTGGGCAGTCATTTACACCACAATAAAATGGGTGTGGAATGCAACTAAATCAGAGCAGCTCTCGGTGTTCTGGTGCAAACGACTGTACGAAGAGCAGGGAGACAGAATCAGGTGCCCGGCGTTCAACATAAATGGCAAGTGCACATGGGGAGAAGTGTCACTGACCAGAAATTAACGCTTTGACTACGAGCCCTGCTGCTGGCAGTAGCCACCCTGCTGACAGGTGAAAGGTGCGATGCTGGCCGTGTGGGTGAAACCAGTGTCCCTCCCACTTTGATGGAGCAACTTGTCGAAACAAAATGTTTGACCAAAACTGCTGCAATCCTGAAGGAAGGAAACAGAGTTTGGTCCAACACTGGGCTCCCATTCGGTGACTGATTTCGCAGCGCTGGTGAAAGGTGCTAGACTGACAGCATTTGTGAGTGAGGCTCTGGGTACGGCCACAGAACAGGCACTGTAAAAGTAGTGCAATCTTCCCCCCCTAATCTTTTGCCAGGGACCTCAGCCCAGCCATGAAGGGACCATTTCTGGGGTGAGGACAGTCTCCATTGGTTTCTGCAGACAATACACCCAAGGTTCAGATTGGTGCTGACAGTGAGTCTTCAAGGTGTGAAAAAGTGGACTGACAGCACATCTGTATGAAGGGGATCTCTGCTTAAATGCCATTCGCATGTAATGCAAGATAAGCATGGACTTGCCCACGTCAGCAGGGGGAACAGTTACAGTGTCAGACTTCCTGAGTGCGTGTTACAGAAATAACAGTGCCCCCATGTAGCTAGGATTGTTTCTTCTTTGCCACATAATGGGCTATGCATTTACCTGTGCGAGGCAGTCCTCGAGAACCAGTTGTGTTTAACGGTTCTGAAGATGCGGAGCCAACAGAACTGGAGGCTTTTGAAACCATTGGATAATCTGGGCATTAGGCTTTCCCCAGGGCCCCCCTTCGAACCTGGCTAGCCTGACTGGATTACAGGATACTTGCCACTGCCCAAAGCAGCCTTATTCCATGGCTCTATTCCAGCAGGACTGACGCTGCTCTCAGGAAGGCCCTAAAGCTCCATTCATGCGCCGCTCTGGCCCTGCAGGTCCGTGGTCAGGGGACATGGGTGAGAATTTCAGAGAACCAGGTTTAGACGATTGAGGCTTCCCTACAGTCTAAGTCCAATGTGGAAAGAGTCTTGTTTCAGTGACCTCAGGCTAGTTTGCTATCCACTGATGATGCCGTGGTGTGCGGAGAGCAACATTGTTCAAATAAGCCATTGGACTCTTAGTAGGGAAAAATAATACCCTCCTTGCGGCAGGAGTCAGTGGGGAGGTTCCCCGGTCTGTGCCACGCAGGTTAGAAGTTCATAGTGCTTCCTTCGAATCTTAAACTCTATGAAAACACACTCCTTGCCCACAGTTAGCAACATGCCCCCAGGGGCCCCCTCTCTCCGAGACTAGAAGGCCTGGAACTTTAGCCATGGCAACCGGTCCCAAGTTGTAATTACAGAAAGGCAATAGTACCTTGGACGATGAGGTCAACTTCTGACTTATTTAGTCGGCCAATGCCCCCGCTCCCAGTCCAGAGGACCTCGCAGATGTACTTCCCCATGTCCTTCCGAGTCACCGAAGTGAAACGAATCCCCGTGGCTGTGAACTGAGCACGGTCTTTGTAGGGGTCTGCAGAGAAAGGGGAGACAGTGAGAAGCTGAGAGCACTTGGAGGTGGAGGAATCCAAGTGAGAGCCAGAACAGGCTGCTGGTGTGGAGAAGGGGGGGAAGGGCAGCCCCAAGAACCAGCCTCAGAGCAGAGAGCACGGTAAGGAGAAGAGCTGATTAAATGGGATTCAGTTCAAATACAACAAGAGGTCTCCCCATTGCCAAAGGAAGCTACATGCCCCTATGTCCAATAGCCAAGCCAGCCCAATCACAGCTGGCCGGGGGATGGAGGGGTTTGTTGCAGGGTTTAAGGAATGGGTTCTGTTATGCTGTGCTGCTGGCAGATATGAACTAGTTAGTAAGGAGGTTATTCCACCCCATTTCTTTCCTCGTAGCTTTTCCCACGAGTGCTCAGTGCTTTTAAGAAATGAGTTAGCAGTGGGAAAGCTGATTCCAGGCAAAGCAATCTAGAACGCTGTGTGTGGTTACACCAGTCACATTAAAAGACTGTTCTCAAACTGTTCAGCTGATATGGCTGAGCGACAAAGGGGTCTGCAGAAGGCGAGGAACCCATCTGCTAGGACAGAGGACACAAAATGGCTGGTTGGTTCTCGCCTGTCTTCGTAACACCTCAGCACATCTGTACACCACAGCTCAGCCATGGTAGCATCAGTGCATGCTGGGATTCCTGAAACACCTACCCCAGAGGGTCCAGCTCGGTTACTAGGAGAAGGCGCTTCTGGCTAATTTCCAGATGTGAAGCACTGCATTGTGGGAAAGTAGCTGAATCGGGGTAACTGCTGCCAATGCCTGTGGCTTCCTGCCCATATTGAGAAGTTACGGACTGAACTGGTTCAGAAGGACCCAAGCTAAAGACCTCACTTCGGATCAGGGTGGATAAAAATCAATGATTAAAAAAAAGTCTCATTTAAATTGGATACAGAATTATTTTCAAAAATAAACCTATTTAAAAATAAATTTGAAATTATTACAACCTGTATTAAGGCCAAACTTACTATAGTCTATTAAAATAATTTAAATTAAATTTTTTTTAAAAAGGAACAGTATGTTCACTGCTGAAGTTTTAATGAAAGTCTGAACTGGTGGAAGTCACTGGCTAAGGTCTTGAAACCAGAGTTTACTGACATGCTGAACCAGCTTTGGACTGCACATGCAGAAGAAGCTACTGCTGAGAGAATTTTTTTCCCTATTTTCAGTTTATTAACTAATTCATCTGAATGAGTCGTTCATTCATTAAACCGATTGGGAGCTGAAAAAGCAGAAAAGCTTGTTTTCTTCTTGCAGACTATGAATAAAAAGTAGATGTAAGAGAATGAGATCTACTAGCTCTAAAATCTTGCCATGGTGACCAGAAACAATCAGTTCAATTCACTAAAGTTATACTTTGTTTAATAAATTAGTTTTAAATGCTAAACATACTGTCAAACTTTTCTTATTTATCCAGTGCACGTAAGGTGGTTTTATTTAACTGCTTAAAAAACGTTTAAATGCTGAGTTTGTGCCTTTTTATTTGAATTCCGATCTCCAGAGTTTGACACAAATCAATCACAATAAAAGTTAAATCAAGTAAATAAGAAATGCATAATTCCCCATTTTCAAACAATAAAAAATGTAAACTTTAAGAATTTGAAGAACTGTATGTTAAGCTATATAATTGCTTAACTAAATGTGGATCCACCTGCTTAGCAAAGAGCACCAGCAAACTTGGGGTAAAGCTATATTTAGTTGCAATTGAACACATTTTAATGAATATCAATTACTAAAAATCAATGCTTCTTTAGGAAAATAACCGGGGGTGGAGGAAGCCTCCCAATTCAATGGGTGAACTATACTAAGCTACTGAGGGGGCACCAACCACCTGCAGCAGCACCCCAGCACTAAAACCTTAATCCCGGCCCTGGTGTGGTGGAGCAGGCTGGAGAGTGAGTCTGCCCCCCACACATCCCCACAGCTAGGGTTGTCAACTTTCTAATAGCAGAAAACCGAACACCCCTGCCCCACCCCTACTCCAACGCCCTGCCCGGCTCACTCCATTCCCCCTCCCTCCCTCTCCCCCACCCTTGCAGGGGGTTGGGGTGCAGGAGGGGGTACGGGCAGGGATGAGGGCTTTGGGGCACTGGAAGGGGCTCCAGGCTGGGTCAGGGGGGTGGGATGCAGAAGGGGTGAGGGCTCCAGGATGGGATGGCATCCGGAAATGCCAGCCTGTCGGATCCGCAACATGCTCCGCAGCCGGAGACCCCCACTACCTCTCCTTCGATGGGGTCGCCTTCGATTTCCAAGGCACCTGCACCTACATCCTGGCCAAGACCTGCACCAACACCGGGAACCTGACATTCTTTGCCGTGAAGGTGGAGAATGTGCCCTGGGGCAATGGGAAGATGTCTGTCACCAAGCTGGTGTCCTTGGAGGTCTACGGGCTCACGCTCACCCTGCTGCAGAACAGGAAGGGGCTTGTCATGGTAAGTCCTGCTCAAGATGTTCCCAGGGGGCTGAACCCTGCAATGGGGCAGCCCCACTGATGTGGCAATGCAAGGAGCACTTGTCTCCTGGGTCACTCATTAGGAGCGCGCAGGCAGGAGGGGTCAGACACTCAGGTTCTGATCCTGACCTTATTGGCACCAGGGCCAATCCAGAGGCATCCCGCTGAAGAAAGCAGAATCGCTCTGGATTTTCTCTGGGACAAGTGAGATCGGAATCCTGCCCTCAGCTCATTGCGCTCAGTGGATGATTGCAGAGTAAGCCCAGGGAACTGATATCAGAATCAGGCCCTGATGCCATTACACTGGAAGAGGTGACCCTGGATTTACCTTGGGGTCAGTGAAATCAGAAGTGACCATAACATAATTGAGTTCAGTGGAGTCACTACAGATTTGCCCAGGTGTCACTGAGACCCTATCTTGTGCCCATAACCCACCCCTACAGCATCCACTCCCCCGACTCACAGGGAATGCTCCGTCTCTTCCATGTGGACGGGGCGTCTCACAACCTCCCTGTGGTCGTGACCGATGGGCAGCTCCAAGCATATCAGCATGGTGGAAACGTGCTGGTGCAAACAGACTTCGGCCTCACTGTGAGCTATGACCTGGTTTACCACGCCAGAGTCACCATCCCAGGGAACTACCAGGGCCAGACGTGCGGCCTGTGCGGGAACCACAACGGGCGTTGGGACGACGAGTTCCTGCTCCCCGATGGAAGGGCGGCCCCTAACGTGGCAGCGTTCAGTTCTGCCCGGAAAGTCCCGATCCCGGGGGTGGCCTGTGAGGATGGATGCACCAGGAACAGCTGTCTGGTCTGCAAGGAGATGAAGAAGGACTTCTTCAAACAGCGCAAATACTGCGGGTTGCTCACGGTGCCCGATGGCCCCTTCGCCACCTGCCACAGCACAGTCAGCCCCACTGTGTATTTCAACAGCTGTCTGTATGATCTGTGCCTGGGCAATGGGGACTCCCAGGTCCTGTGCCAGAGCATCCACAGCTACGTGACAGCCTGCCAGGAGTTCCGGGTCACCGTCCAGCCCTGGAGGAGCACCTCCTTCTGCAGTAAGTGCCGTGATGCTGGTGTAGCACAAGGGCCTGTCCCACTCGCTCCCCTCCCTCTGCAGGTATCTAGGTATCTCATTCCAGGCCGCTGGGCTTCTTGAGAGACTCCTTTGGGTGGGAACCAACAACTTCATGTTCCGTTATAAAGGTGACCTGATCCTCTCGTCCCTGTTAGATTCTCCTCTCCTTCATGTCTGTCCCTCTAAGGTGTGGGGTGAGATCTCTCCAGCCATCAATTACTTCTCTCTCTGCTTTAGCTCTGAGCTGCCCGGCCAACAGTCACTACAAGCTGTGCGCCGACCTCTGCACCACCACCTGTGCCAGGATCACCGATGCCAGGAAGTGCCCAGACACCGGCGCCGAAGGCTGCCAGTGCGATGATGGCTTCCTCTTTGATGGCCAGGGCTGCGTGCCTCTGCAGATCTGAGGGTGCTTCAAAAAGGGGATATATTACAAGGTACTGCCCCCTGCTGGGGTATTAAATCCTATCCGTTCGCTTCCTCCATGCCCTGCTCTCATCAGCCATGTTGGATCAGACCGTTGTCACTTGCCAATGGCAATACATGAATCTCTGTAGAAAGGCGAAAGGCACTAATGGTGCAAGGCTTGTTCCATGAACCGTGTCCCTGCAAGGGCAGTGGAGTCTAGGGGTTGGAGCAGGGAGCTGGGAGTCAGGACTCTTCGGTTCTCTCCCCAGCCCTGGGAAGGCAGTCATGCTGTTATACTTAGAAAATGAAAACCAGCAGGATCTTATTCAGGGAATAAGGCAATAGTAGGGGATGTAACATTACAGTAGTTGTGGGGGACCATCCGGAAAATATGTCATACCAATGGTAAGCTGTTATCTGTCTCTCTGCAGTGGCAATTCTTAACATATCCCTGTTTGTATTCATAATATGGATGGTTCGGTTTCCCACATTCCCTTTTGTTTGTTCTAGGAACTGTGTTACCTCTTTACCTTTTAATAGGTGATTGGTGAATTCCTGCCATTCAATATCAAGATTGACAGAGAATTCAGCTAAATCAGTGCTCACAGTAAGATGAGATTTTTCTGGCTGTGGTAGATAGTAAGTGTGATTATTAACTAACATGGCCCCCTCCCCACAGGAGCTGCACCCCAATGGCTCTAACCGACATGGCTTCCCCCCCCCCCCCGCAAGAGTTGCTCACTAACAGCTCCAACCAACACAGCCCCGTCCCCCACAGGAGCCGCTCCCTAATGGCTCTAACCAGCGTGGCCACCTCCCCCACAGGAGCCGCTCGATAACGGCTCCAACCGACGCAGCCCCCTCCCCCACAGGAGCTGCTCCCTAACGGCTCCAATGGACGCAGCTCCCTCCCCCACAGGGGCCGCTCCCTAATGGCTCTAACCAATGCAGCCCCCTCTCCCTCAGGAGCTGTTCCCTAATGGCTCCAGCTGACACAGGCCCAGCATTGCCAGTCTTGTGTTTTTTTCACAAGTGCCGGGGTTTTGCCGGGGGGCTGGGGCTTGTCTGGTGATGGCGCGAGAAGCTCCAGGCCCCTGGTGAAGTCCAGCCCCGCTGGGAGCCAGCAAAGTCGCTCCTCTCCGCTCACCGCTCTGATTGGGGGAGCAAAGAGTCCAGCTGCCCAGGGTGGTGCCGCTCCCTCCCTTCCCCTGTCCCATGAGCAACGGGATGGGACAGCTCCTATGCTCCTCCCCCACCCACAGCACCCACCCTGGGAAGGGGCAAATGGGGGTGAGGAGCCCCAGGAGCTGCTCCCAACCCATTGCAGGCCTCCCTGGGACGGGAGGGAGAGGGGTGAAAAATCCCAGGAGGAGCAGAGGAGAGGCTGTGGGGGGCTGAGTTGAGCAGGTGGGAGTCTGGGATTGCTGGGGCGGAGGCTGGGGCTGAACTGACGGGGGATTGATGGAGGTGGGGGCTGGGGTGCTGAACTGAGGGGAGCTGTACTGCTGGGGTGGAGAATGGGGAGCTGAACTGGGGGTGTTGGACTGATGGGGATGTGGGCTGGGGTGGGGTGGGGGGGCTGGACCGATGGAGGGTGGGCAATGGGGGGTTACTGAGGTGGCTGAACTGATGGGGGGAATGGGTGCAGAGAGAATAGAAGGGGGAACTGGGGGACAGGATTAATTACTGCACAGGGGACAGGCAAATGTGGGGGTGACAGCTCCTGCAACAGGGACCAAAATCCCCTTCCCTTAGGAGAGTGGGCAACATGAATTGTCACAGACACGCACTGAGGTGGGCGGGAGAGTTCTAACATCAAAAGACAGGCCGCAATTCACAGTGCAGTCCTTTTAAAAGAAGCTCTTTATTTCTTGGGGCCGATTTCATGAGATTTAGGGTCTGACTCACAATTTTTGATCTCTTGAGATTGGCAATACCATAGACCCCTCCCCCACAGGGGTGGCTCCCTAAAGGCTCTAACCAGAGCCGTCCCCCTCCCCCATGGTTGGCCTCACCAATTCCTAGTCTTAGTCCTTTTGAAATCCCAATGAAATAGTTTTTCTTCAGTATTTGCCAATTTGTGACAATCAAAAGGCTTTGAAGAGATGGTCCAATTTCAATGATGTTCTGATGGAAACCATGCAAATTCCAAAACCCACCTGGTTTTCTCCCAGCTTGCTGACCTGGCTCTTTGGCATCTTGCCAGCAGGATTGCCTCAGAGCCGGGTCTCCATTTCCCTTCAGAGAAAATTTTGCAATTGATTAGATTTATTCTAAATTGGGACGGAACCAATTTTCGAAATATTGAAATCCTCCACCATAAAGAATTACTTTTCTCCAGCCAGTTCTATCTAACATGATGCTATAAACTATTTCTGGCTCCGATTTGGGACCAGATTCACTGAAAATTTTGGATGGGGCCCATTGCTAATCTGAGCAGAGGTCAGAATGAAATGTAAATGACTAGTGCCGTCGATTGTGACCTTTGCCCTTTCTTTCTCACCATGAAGGTGAATAACACCAGGGCCCACTTACCCATCTCCCTCAACAATGGGGCCCTTCGGCTCTATCAGAGCGACACCTCCCTCGTCCTCCACACCAACTTCAACCTCAGAGTGTCCTACGACTGGAACAAACACCTGAGGGTCACCGTCCCTAATGACTTCTCTGAGAGCCTGTGCGGTCTGTGCAGCAATTATAATGGGGACCCTTCCGATGACTTCTGGACCCCAGCCGAGGATCAGGATCCCAGTGCCATACTCCAGGAGCAAAACTGGGAAGTGGAAGATGAGGATCAGTTTTGCTGGCACAATTGCATTGGAGGTTGCAGACCCTGTGCCCCCAGCATAGCCAGAAAGTACAAGGAGGAGGCCTCGTGCGGCCTGATAACCAAGGTCTCAGATGGGCCCTTCAGCCAGTGCCACATCAAGGTGGATCCTACAGTCTACTTGGACAACTGCATGTACGATCTGTGCCACAACGACGACTACAGGAAGGCCCTGTGTGAGGTCCTGAAGGCCTACGTGGACGCCTGCCAGCTGGAGGGGGTCAGGATTGGAGAATGGAGGCAGCTGGCCAGATGCCGTGAGTACAGATTTGAATGCCAACATTATATAAACGGGTCTGGGGGTCAGCACTCCTGCATTCTATTCTTCTCCTTAGGAGGGAGTGTGGCCTAGTGCTTTGAGCAGTGGTTGGGATATGAGGACTCTTGGTTGTACTGTACCTACAGTATCTCTGCCTGTCTGTCTATGGTATTTCTAAGGTGGCTCTCACTGTGAATATATAACATCTGCCGATGACACATGGGAGTCTGAGATAAGTTGATGCCAATTTTTAAGTCAATCATCCCTTTATGGGCCTGATCCTTTAGGGTGCCAGGCACCTCCTGCAATGTGATGAGCATCATTGACTCTTCTTGAGGTGAGTGGGATTGGAGAGCTCTCTGTGCCCCATTAGAGATGTCCCTTTCTGTCTATTTTAAATTCTGCTTTTTCATGGAGAGAACTTGCTGCTAAATCTGTGGGTCCTTCACTCTCCAGCCATGGAGTGCCCCCTGGAGAACAGCCAGTACCAGCTCTGTGGAACAGCCTGCCCAGCCACGTGTGTGGACCAGTCAGTCCCCAGCAGCTGCCAAGACCCCTGAGTGGAAAGCTGCCAGTGTAAGGATGGTTTTGTGCTAAGCCAGGGCAAATGCATCCCACAGGGCAACTGTGGGTGCCAGTTTAAAGGGTGCCCCATGCCCCCAATGAGAGCTTCTGGATCGAAGAGGCATGTGGGACATGGTGCATGTGCAATGCAGCCACTAGACAAGTCGAATGTGTGGGTGCTACATGCAAACATTCAGAGAGATGCGGGCTAGTGAATGGCGTACGGGGCTGTTACCCTTCCAGCTATGCCATCTGCTCTGTGACAAGGAATCTGTGCTATGCCACCTTTGATGGACAGAGATACGACTTCCAAGGGCACCTGACACTACCAGCTCACGGCTCTGTGCGAGAAGGCAGAGGGACTGGTGGACTTTAAAGTCTACTTCCAGGAGAACAATACCGCTCCTGTACAGATCAAGGTTTATCAGATTAACCTCAGGGTCAGCAATCAATTCCCTGGGAAAGTCCTGGTGAGTTTCTCAAATTGTCTCTAATCTCTCTAAAACATTTGTGGAAAGTCACCTGTGTGATCCAGAAAAGTTGCAGACAGCGCATGGAAGGATTTTGAAATATAGGGTGAATTGTAACCACATTCTTCTATAAACAGGGAGCCAATGGAGATATTTAAGGACTGAGGTGATGTGGTTACACTTCAGATGTGTGAGAAGGTGTCTGAATCATAGGACTGGAAAGTACCTCGAGAGGTCATTAGTCAAGTTCCATGCAATCATGGCAAGATTAAGTATTACCTAGACCATTCCTGACAGGTCGTTGTGTAACCTGCTCTTAAAAATCTCCAATGATGGATATTCCACAACCTCCCTAAGCAATTTATTCTAGTGATTAACTACCCGGACAGTTAGGAAGTTTTTCCTAACGTCCAAACTAAACCTCCCTTGCTGCAATTTAAGCCCACGGCTTTTTGTCCTATCCTCAGAGATTAAGGAGAAAATTTGTTCACCCTCCTCCTTGAAACAACCTTTTATGTACTTGAAAACTGTTATCATGTCCCCTCTCAGTCTTCTCTTCTCCAGACTAAACAAACCCATTTTTTCAATCTTTCCTCATAGGTCATGTTTTCTAGATCTTTAATCATGTTTGTTGCTCTTCTCTGGACTTTCTCCAATTTGACCACATCTTTCCTGAAATGTGGCACCCAGAACTGGACAAAATATTCCAATTGAGTCCTAATCAGTGCAGAGTAGAGCAGAAGAATTACTTCTTGTGCCTTGCTTAAAACACTCCTGCTAATAGCAACAGTGTTACACTGTTCAATCATATTTAGCTTGTGATCCATTATGACCTCCAAAACCCTTTCTGCAGTACTCCTTCCTAGGCAGTCATTTCCATCTTCTATGTGTGCAACTGATGGTTCTTTCCTAAGTGGAGCACTTTGCATTTGTTACTCCTGGGGAAATTCTCGCATAATTTTGTATTTACCCACATAAAAAACATTTTCCTAAGAAGTGCTGCAGTTCTGCCTTTTTCCCACCAGAGGCCGCTGTGATACCAGAACAGCCAGCTGCTTTATGCCTGCTGTTATAGTGCCACAGCGGCCTCTGGTGTGCAAAAGTCAGAATTGCAGCACTTCTGAGGCAAAATGTATTTTATGCGGGAAAATACTAAATTCTATGGCCAGTGATGCAGAATTCCCCCATGAGCAGCACCTTGCCCGTGGAGCCAGTTTAGGACAGAGTGGGGCACACAGGGCTGCTGGGGGGTCACAGACTGGGATTCAGAATGACTTGTAGGGAGGACAGACTGGCACATGGGCTCAGGAGCTAGTTGGGTGACAGCGTTGAGCCTGGGGAGGGGGGAGGGAGGCTGCAGAGACCCGTGGGGATGAGGGGTTTGGGGACGGGGCAGATGTGCCTGACTGAATGGGAGAGGCTTGGGGTCATCCAGAGTCTGCATGGGGGAGGCTTCCCAACACCCTAACAATCCCACCCCCCATGAAGAAAAACCTCCCACCCACACCCAACACTCTCCAGTTTCACTCCTAGGTTCCTTCTCTCTCCCTGAGGTCCTCCGTTACCCCTGACTCCCCAAGCCTTTGCCCTGCTTCTGACAGGTGCAGGAATTACAGTTCTGTATTGTAATATAAATGAATTACACAAAGTTCTGTTTCAGAGTAGCAGCCGTGTTAGTCTGTATCCGCAAAAAGAACAGGAGTACTTGTGGCACCTTAGAGACTAACAAATTTATTAGAGCATAAGCTTTCGTGGGCTACAACCCACTGCATCCGAAGAAGTGGGTTGTAGCCCACGAAAGCTTATGCTCTAATAAATTTGTTAGTCTCTAAGGTGCCACAAGTACTCCTGTTCTTTTTACAAAGTTCTGTATGAATATGCCTAGTAAGGAATCTGTCAAAAACAACTTTGCCAGAATCTTTTCTTTTTTTTCTTCTTCTTTTTTTTTTTTTTTTTTTTTGGTCTATACATACTGACAGATATCTTGAAATAAATTACCAAAATAATTGAAACTGGCATGATTATATTGTGTTATTTTGACAAATAAGATATGCAGAATTTTGCAGAATTTTCAAACATTGTGGGCAGAATTTTTTATTTTTTGGCGCAGAATTCCTCCGGGTGTAATTTGTCCTTATTGAATTTTATCTTATTTATTTCAGACCATTTCTCCAGTTTGTCCAGATCATTTTGAATTTTAATCCTATCCTCCAAAGCACTTTCAATCCCTCCCAATTTGGTATCGTCCACAAACTTTATAAGTGTCCTCTCTATGCCATTATGTAAATCACTGATGAAGATATTGAATAGAACTAGATCCTTGCAGCCAAAACTGATCCTTGATATGCTCTTCCAGCTTGACTGTGATCCACTGATAACTATTCTCTGGGAACAGTTTTCCAACCAGTTATGCACCCACCTTATAGTAGCTCCATCTAGGTAGTATTTTCCTAGTTTGTTTATGAGAAGGTCACGCAAGACAGTATCAAAAGCCTTACTAAATTCAAGATATACCACATCTACCTCTTCCCTCCCATCCACAAGTGTCCACACTGTCAGAGTGTGCTCTCACCCCCAATGGGGCACCTCCTTGTGGCTGCAGCTTGGAATTAGCTCTGCCTTTCTGAAGCCCCTGCCTGCGAGTGCTGACTGTATGACACTCTCTCTACCTGAACTCGATGGCTCCCTCCTGGTGGCTTGGCCCTCTGGCTAGGTCACTGTAGTTTCTCCTTTCTGGGAGGTTTGTGTACCGAGTGTCACCAACTGCCCCAGGCAGTCTTCCAATTCACTGCCCCTCTATGGTGCCACATCCCCAGTGGCTGGTAGGGGAACGTGGGCTCACCCTCATCTTTGGGTTCCAGCCCAGGGGCCCTAAAACCAGCAGCTAAGGTCTACCCTGTCCCATGCCTTGTTTCTGTTTCCTTGGATTGCTTCCTATGTTGCCTCTATCAGTCTCCTTCTCTACCCTTCTCCGGCTACACCCTTCCCTCCTGGCCAAGACCCCCTCACCTCTCCCTAGCCTCAGAGAGTGACTGCAGACCTCCTCCCTGCAGCCCCCTTCTGCCCTAAGCTACCTTGCTTTATACCAACCCCACCTGTTCCTGTTCAGCTTCACTCTTTAATTAGTTCTCATTGCTCCCTGGCTCCTCCTCCAGGTGCATCTTAGGTGGTTAATTGGCCTGTCTAGCCACCTTAACCCTTTCAGGGGCAGGTGTGGGGTGAGCACTCCCTCACAGTGTCAATAGCATCCAGCAGAGGTGGGAACCTGGGGAGCTGGGGCTCAAGTAGGACAGAGAGGAGGGACCTGCAATAGCTAATGCCAGGGGAAATTCAAGTCTGGTTAGAGCTGGGATTCAGGCAAGCTGTAGGGAAGGAAGCAGGCCGGACTGGATGATTATTTGAACAGAGGTGGCTTATTATTGTAATCATGGACCAGAGTTCTGTGCTGGGGTGAGAGGTTCCACCAGAGGTGAGCAATGTTTCATATCCCATGTGTCTTGCTTTAACAGGTGAACACTTTCCTGATGAATCTTCCCTTGAACCTCATTGATTAAAAAATCACTGTGTATACGAACACAGCAGACAGAGACAGACACACACCTTGTTTGTGGGAGAGAGAGAGAGAGATGCACACTGCCCCTTTAAGTAAGCTGACCCACTCTTAAGTGCATTGTCTTTTTAAGTGGATCAGGAAGTTGAGACAGCAGCTGCTGCCCCAAGCACTCTCTGTCTCTCTCCACCGGTGTCACCTCCCTGCTCTATATGGAGAAGGGGTAAGCAGGGTGCAGGAGCAGGGGGACACCCTGACATTATTAACAGGTGTGTTGTGAGCAAGACACGAGAAGTCATTCTTCTGCTCTACTCTGCTCTGGTTAGGCCTCAGCTGGAGTATTGTGTCCAGTTCTGGGCACCACATTTCAAGAAAGATGTGGAGAAATTGGAAAGGGTCCAGAGAAGAGCAACAAGAATGATTAAAGGTCTTGAGAACATGACCTATGAAGGAAGGCTGAAAGAATTGGGTTTGTTTAGTTTGGAAAAGAGAAGACTGAGAGGGGACATGATAGCAGTTTTCAGGTATCTAAAAGGGTGTCATAAGGAGGAGGGAGAAAACTGGTTCACCTTAGCCTCTAAGGATAGAACAAGAAGCAATGGGCTTAAACTGCAGCAAGGGAGGTCTAGGTTGGACATTAGGAAAAAGTTCCTAACTGTCAGGGTGGTTAAATACTGGAATAAATTGCCTAGGGAGGTTGTGGAATCTCCATCTCTGAAGATATTTAAGAGTAGGTTAGATAAATGTCTATCAGGGATGGTCTAGACAGTATTTGGTCCTGCCATGCGGGCAGGGGACTGGACTCGATGACCTCTCGAGGTCCCTTCCAGTCCTAGAATCTATGAATCTATGAATTAGCCCCCCCGCAAAGCAAGCAGGAGTCTCTGGGAGCAGTTCCAAGGCATAGGGCAGGAGCAGCACATGGCAGTGGGGGAAGGGACAGTTGAACTGCTGGCAATTGATAGCCTGCTGGGCGGCTGCAGCACAGGGACCTTAGGGGAGTAGGGAGCTGATAGGGGGGCTGCTGGTCCACCCCGGTTCCAAGCCCCCACCAGCTAGCTGCAACGGGCTGCTCTTCCTGCAAGCAGAGGACAAAGCAGGCAGCTGCCAAAGGGGAGCATTGCACAACTTTAAATAAGCATGTTCCCTAATTGATCAGCAACGTTAACCGGGACAAGGGAGGTCTAAGTTGGACATTAGGAAAAAGTTCCTAACTGTCAGGGTGGTTAAACACTGGAATAGATTGCCTAGGGAGGTTGTGGAATCTCCATCTCTGGAGATATTTAAGAGTAGGTTAGATAAGTGTCTATCAGGGATGGTCTAGACAGTATTTGGTCCTGCCATGTGGGCAGGGGACTGGACTCGATGACCTCTCGAGGTCCCTTCCAGTCCTAGAATCTATGAATCTATGACAGTTCTATTACGAGATAAATAAAAAGTGTTGCATATAAATAAAAAGGTGATACATTTAATGTTTGATATTTAATAGGCTATTTATCAGTATTAATTCTCACTGTGCCGCAGTTTATCCATCTTTAAAATGGAGAGAATACCTGTCTGCTCCACACCGTTTTTTGTGACTAGACTAAATGAACATCTGTACTTACTTTCCTGCACAGAAAGAAGCAGAATCATCTATTACATGACCTTGGTTCTGGCAGATAAGGCTCTTTACCAGCCACTGCTTGCAGAAGCTGTGGGCACAAATTAGGCCAAGCACTTGTGGAAATAACAGCTCCCAACACACCAGACAACTGAACCCTTTGAGGAAAAACCCCTCCTAAGAATCCAGCCATGACAATCCATCTCCTTCACCATCCAAGTTCTGGAACACTCCTGAAACCTCTGGGACAGCAGCTCCATGGCAATAATTTCTACTTCAACAGTTTCCTTGTAATCACTGCAGAACCATGCACCTCTGGCTTTCAGAACAGCTAAGGCAGGGCACTAAATGTTTAGCTGGGCTCACGTCTTTGATCACACCCATCATGTTTGGCAATCTCATATGTGGTGCTTTCTGGCAAGAATGTAGAAATCACATCAGATACAAATTAAGACCCACAGCAGCAGAGACCAATGCTTAATTGTATGTTTTAAAAAAGCCAAAAGAGAGACACTCTTGCTACAGCATTTCATGTAGCATACCACACTAAGGGAATTAGAGTGAATGACAAATGGCCAAAGGAACTTAAGGTAACTAAGCCCTTTTGTACATAGTAGTATTACATATCTACGTAGTATGTGCTAAGTAAAGTTTGAGATATCACATCCATGGAGCAGTTTTCTTTTTAAAAGTAAGATCTGTTAACCTGTAGTCAGTAACACAAAATGTCTTAAGACCCTATCAGTGTTTTTTAGTAGTTAGAGCAGGGGTGTGAAAGTCAAAACTTGAATTCAGTTCCCACCTCTGTCACTGACTTCCCTTACACCACTTACACTCACTCCACCAAAATGAGATTAATAATAATTAATTACTTCACAAGGGTGTTCTGTTGTTTTAATTAATGTTTGGCACTTCAATATTTGATGATGAAAGGATCAGAAAGAGTTAATTAGGGTATTGCTTTAATATCTGATATTTAGAGCAACTGTCAGTTTATAACTATAAATGTATTTGTACAATGTATGGCTTGATGAAAAAGATATATAATGCTTTTCTTCAGCAGGTACTTTACTTCAAAAGACAAAGTAGATCATTGAAATTGTTATACCAATAGAATAAAAACCAGCAGGATCTTATTAAGAGGGATAAGGCAAAGATGCCACATTTATTGTAAATATACTGATAAAGCAAAAGATAAAAGTAAACAATGTTGTTTGACTACTTATTTCTTATACACCCACACACACACACACATACATATATATATAGAGAGAGAGAGAGAGAGAGAGAGAGAGGTTCATTCACACAATCATTCATTTAAGTTCTGTATAGGTGTTATAGTTACCAGCCTAGAAGTTGCTCATGCCAAGTTACTGGCCAGGTATCTTGGTCATGAGGATGGAGCCGAGTCTGTGTCAGATGCACCTGATGCTCCTGGAGGTTGGCAGAAGCACCAGAGACTCAAAGTCCTCAGTCTTGAGAGTCCATTCTTATAGGATTTAATTCCTATGTTAGTTTATGGGAGCTGTTTCATCCTGCTGTTGCTGACTCAATCAGCAGATGGCACATTCCTGTCCAAAGTGGCACATTCCTGGTGGCTCCACACTGTCCAAAGTTTGTGTTTCTCATCCTTCCAGGTGATGGGGTGGATCCCAGTTTACCCTCAGGGGGTTGTCTGGTGGTCCTACTCGACACATTCTTCGGCCGATGGATACTCCCTTTCTAGGCTGGCACCTCCCTAACCATTCATGTATATCAAGCATTCATCAGCATACATTCCATATCTTAACCATATTTTAATTTACTGTCTCCACCACTTTCAGGCTGTGTGCTAATTCATTTGAGATTCCCGGCCCTTTAATCACAGAGAGTGGGGGTCTGTCCTAGGAGCCGTTGAATGAAGTGAAAGTCACTTAACGGCTTATAGTGTTTGTTTACATTGTATCAATTACTTCAAGAACAAAGTCAATTAACTTGTTTGTAAGTTTTACATAGTAACAAAGTATCTTTCACAGGATAGATATAAGCAATGGTTTCTACAGACAGTAGCTTACAAGTTTTAACAGAAGACCCAAGAGATTTTTGTACTTGGTGAAACTGTTGGATTTTAAAGTGTGGGGGACAAATTATGAGGGGGTCACTGTCACTTGGGGGAATCACTGTTAGTACCTTCTTTAATATCCCTACAAAATATTATCTGTAGTCAGTCCCTGGGGCACAGATGTTAAGCAATTTCTACAAGTCACAGTCAGTCAAAGCAGAACCATAAAAAGAACCCAGATCTCCTGATTCACCTGTTCTATCCTCCGCTCTCTAGCTACCTGTCATGTGATGAACTACACCTTCTGTGATGGACTACTTTTACTGAACCAGGGCTGACTGCAGACAGACACCAGAAATGCCGGCTGTTAGCCAAGCATGGGAAGCAGAACTCGGGATCTTCAGCTCCAAAAATAGGCCTCTGTCACTTGAGCACAAAGAGAATTACCACCAGTTCTCCCTAAACTTGGAGCTTTTATTTATCTTTTTGGGCTAGTCTCTAGAGAGGGCACATACTCATAAACAAATGGGCAGGGCAGGGGCAGGCAGGGATGCACACATATATAACAGCCACTACATCACCCCCTTTTTGTGAGTTAACACCTGGTTGTCATGGCAATTGCACCACAGCCTTCATTGTGACATCCTCTAGCCCAAGCAAAGCTATTGAGGCAATCAACAAAAGTCAGTGCGCAACTTGGCCTCAGAGAGAGACAGTTGGTGCCGTGCTATACTGCAGCAATTTTCAGTTGTTAGTCATTACAAGATTTGGCATTCCGACCTCAGAAGTAAGTGAGTTTTTCCATGTACCCAATATAAGAGAACTGTGTGAGGTTTTTTATGAATGGAGTTGTGGGGCCACAGGGGTTTCAGCCTAGTTCTCAGTGGGCATTAGATAGATTATTCCTGTAACTTTGAACCTAGATGATTCCAAATGAAAACAAAGCTAACAAAGAAAAGCCTGAAAGAATCTTAACCTAAATAGGACTTAATCAGTCTCTTAAACAGAGGGATATTCTATGAGATATGGGAACAGTTTTAAGGCCAGTTTCAGCTGCAGAGATCACCTCATTGTTTAATTAATTCCTTTGCCCTATCATTAATGAGATGAGTACCAACCTGAAAAACAGTCCTATCTTCACAAGTCAATAATAATCCTTTGTCTAGCCAGTGATCCTAAATATATATATATATATAGAGAGAGAGCACCAATCACCACAACATCTCTCTATCCATCTACCAAAGTAGGGAAGTACTATTTACCTCTCACATAACACAAGAAAAAGGGGTCACCCAATGAAATTAATAGGCAGTAGATTTAAAACAAAATGAAGTACTTCTTCACACAATGCATAGTCAACCTGTGGAATTCATTGCCAAGGGATGTTGTGAAGACCAAAAGTATAACTGGGTTCAAAAAAGAATTAGATAAATTCATGGAGGATAGATCCATCAGTCGCTATTAGTCAAGATGGTCAGAGACTCAATCTCCATGCTCCAGGTATCCTAAACCTCTAGTGCTAGAAGCTGGGACTGTACAACAGTAATGTTGAAGTATCAGAGGGGTAGCTGTGTTAGTCTGAATCTGTAAAAAGTAATGTTGAAATTGCCCAGTAATGTTCATTCCTTCTGAAGCATCTGGCACTGGTCACTTTCAGAAGACAAGATACTCCCATTGTCCAATCATCTCTCTTTAAATGCATGGAAGATTTCCCTAATGTCTAATATAAATTTCTCTATTTGTATTCAGTTAAGATCTCAGAACCCATTCGTGGAGGATGGAGTACCTCAGGTCAAGGGTGGATTCTTGGTAAGAAGATAAGAAAAGTTTTACATTGTACACACTGTACAGAGTGACAGAGTGTGTGTGTGTGTGTGTGTGGGGGGGGGGAGTGACAGGGAAAAAGGTCTGAGTTTGAGCCACATAGTGTAGCCAAAAAGCCTCAGAATACCATGTAGGCCACTGACAGCTTCACACATAATCCTGCAGGCAGCTCTGCTTAGTGTATAGTGTCGCATGTCTCCTTCTGAACCCCCTAACAGTTGAGTGGTTAAATGTCTGGGTTCCTCTCAGAGATCCCTTCCTAAAATAATAGTTTTAGGTGCCTCAAAAACTCATTAAGCCACCCTTTTAAATCAGGTTTCCTGCTCAATGCTGGAGTCAGCAATCCTTTAGCTCCTCTACTGTTCACAGCATTCCTTAAACCCACAGTTCATAAATTGCTTTGGTTATTGGTAAAATACTCTTATTAGGAACTCATTGGGATATTGTCTGTCATTTTACACAGAGGAACAGAATAATAAACAGACTGTGTATTCCAACCCTAAATCAATAGACTCCTCCCAGTGCCCTACCCATTCCTAACATTTTGTTGTTTCCATTTAATTTAGGATGAATACTCCATCAAGGGCCAAACCAAGGGTCCACACGAGATTGGCAACGATGTTTTGGCCCCTAACCTATTTTGTCTTCCCAAATCCAGCCTCCCCACCTTTTAAAAAGCTAGATCCATCCTTGCTCAGGTAATTCTGGCAATGAGCATACTCCTTGCCCTAGGTTAGAGTACTTTGGGGGCTGCAGGGTTTCAGGTACATGTATGGAACAGGGCCCCCCATCTTTCTGAAAATGTGGATGCAGCACTGTTCAAAAAACTCTTCCTTCGCCAGGGGTGTGTGTCCTGCCTGGACCCCGGCAAAGTCTGGGAATGCCCACATCTGGAGCTTGGGACCCATTTTTCTAGTTTATGATGCTCTCAAGAGTGAGAAAAGAAGGGAATTAGGAACAGAAAATGCAGCAGTCACATGTTAGTGTGATCTCAACTTTGCTCTCTGTATTTCACTGGGACTGTAGGGTAGGCAGGGGGTGAGGAACAGCTCTACTAAGAGGACAACGTACTTACAAAGGTATTTCTACAGTGTAGTTTGGGGAAGGGGCAACTGAGAGCTCCTCCAAAGATCTCAATCGCTTGTAAAGAGATTATTCCCTAAAATCCTTTGCCCGGGAGTAATGGAACACTCCATCCCTGATTCAATGGAGTTTATTTTCTCCTTTGGTAGTGACCAAGACCAAGAAGAATGGCTGATGCAATAAAGCACATGGTGAGACAGCTGATGGCCATATAGGGATTAGGGAGTCATGGGGCTCACTGCTTTTCCTCTCTCTTGACCATTTAGCTGATATGAGAATTTAGGAGTCTGCGGGAGCCCAGTTCCCCAAATTGATTTGAAATTTCTGTTGATGAAACAATCGAGATTTTATTAGAGGATGGAAGAAAGTCACATTAACATTGATTTTACCAGGCCGTGGGATCATTCAGTGTTATTAATGTAAATTATGGTATATGAGGAGGCAGGAGATACAGGAGAGAATTCCTTTCCTGATACTCATATTTCCTTTCCATTCATGTTATTTTAGGATCAATACTCCAGCATGGAGTCACTGGATCAGTGACTCTCCCTTGCCTGCCCCTGTACCCCCCGAGGCTCGGTTGTTTGAGAATGACGAAAGTTTCGGACCCTCTACCTCTGAGTGAGTATTGGGATTTCTTCACTTCTTTATCTGTATGTATATTGGGGAGGGTGCATGTCCAAGTTTGTGCAGGGCTTTGGGTGTAGACAATATGGTTACCACATTTCTAAAAAGATAAACACATAACAATATATTCTCTGCAGTCATTGTAAGAAAGAACTACATTCTCTCTCACCCTGGGCATTTTCTGACCAACAACCAGCTCCAACCATTCCTCCTCACGTTAACATTCTCTTGCAATGCAAATACACCTTTCCCGCAATCCTGACTTCACCCTGCTTCTATCTAGTTAGTGATTGTCATATTCTCCCCTATCACTGCACTTCAGTGGAAGGGGAAAGTCTTAACATATTTGCAGAGTGATTCAAAGACTCAGGGTATGTTTACACTACCTGTCAGATCAGCGGGCAGTGATCGATCCAGCAGGGGTCGATTTATCACGTCTAGTCTAGACGCGATAAATCGACCCCCTAGCGCTCTCCCATCGACTCCTGTACTCCGCCACCGCGACAAGCGCAGGCAGAGTCAACAGTGGAGCGACAGCAGCCGACTCACCGCAGTGAAGACATGCGGTGAGTAGGTCTAAGTACGTTGACTTCAGCTACATTAGTCACGTAGCTGAAGTTGCGTAACTTAGCTCAATCCCCCCCAGTGTAGACCAAGCCTCAGTTACTGCTTTGGCAAAGGAGTTTACTACTATTTAATTTAGAACAGACCCTCTTCCATTCAGTGAGTACAGGAGATCTACTGTGCAGGTACATCTTTCTTTTGTGCGGGGAGGGGTCAGTAAAGGCTCAGGGTAAAGCATGGAATAGAGTTGCCATCTACCTGAAAACGTAAATACAAGATGATTATGTTGCTCCAGGCATTCTAAGGAGGCACCAAATTCCAGATTCCTCAGGACACTGGCCGACCAACACCTTCCCCCAACTATTGCTTCTCATCTTAGCATTTACATCAAGAAAGAATGATTCTTTACTTTCCAATTTATATCATGTCATCAGAGCTTTAAAGAGCAGCATACAATGTCTCTGCCCAAAAGAGCTTACAATGCAGCAGATTGATACAGATCTTACTGAGAGGTGGTAAAATGGGATTGTGCTGATGCAAATGTTTGTGCTTCTTTTTCCTTGAGACAGAGATCTTCTTCATCTCCAACTTCACAGTCTCAGGCGGATCAACTGAAGAGTGGGTCATCTTCTGCCCAGCAAATACTGAGTCTCTCTTCAGTTCCTCCCTCCTCAAACACCACACAGGGTGATACGTCAGTGTAGGGAGTAGGGTGGAGGCGTGTAATATGGCAATCGTCTTCCTGAAAGGGGAATTGTTGGATGATCACACCTTGCAGGCATTTTAAAGAAGCACCAGCTTCTGGATCACTCAGGGCACTGCCTGGTCTATGACAAAACTTGGTCATAGCTTCTCATTTTAGCATCTCCTTCAAAAGTCAATATCCTTTACCCCTGGGAGAATTCTGCGCCAAAAAAAAAAAATCAAAATCAAAATTCTGCATCCTTTATTTGTCAAAATAATGCAATATAATCACATCAGATTCAACTGTTTTGGTAATTTACTTAAACTACAATACAGAAAAATCACAATAACTATTCAGCATTTCCTAGGCACATGAAAGTTAAGTTACAAACACTTGGTAACTAATACCCTTTCATTTAAATTACATTACAGAACACAAAACAGCAACAACAACAAACAGTAGAATGTCATTTTAAATTGTTCAGACTTTCACACATGAAAGTCATACAGTTTTGGTAATCATTGTCCTGGACCTGGCTGGGTACTTTGGGAAGTGCTTGGTTCGGATTGTCCTGACATTTTATTGACTCTTTGGTAAATGTTTTATTTGCCCTCAAAGTCTTTTTTTTAATGGGTAAGTAAAATAAATCCTGAGCTGTATTCTAACCCCATTGTGCCACTTTGGCACAGAAATAAAGTGAGAAAGCACATAGATCTTCCTAGCTGAGGATTCCCTTACTGTCATTTATAATAAGGCTCCTTTACATCACTCTGGCAATGTAGGGGCCTTAAAACTTTTACAGGTTTTATGCTCCTGGGGAAATTGACTGAGAAAGGGAAGAGTTACCTAACAATAGCAACATTAACAACATTAACTGTAACAGTCAGGCTGCTACATTTCTGCTTCAGAGAATGAGATCAATTAACCAACAACAGCAACTTTAACGATGTTACTAACTACATTATCAGGCTACTAATGCCTCAGAGAATGAATCAATTAACTCAGGCAGGGCTACTACATTTGTGCCTCTAGACTGCCTTGTGCATAATAAAAAGCCCTACCCTTCCACACCAGTCAGCTGTTGTAGCAAGGGAGAGGGACAGAGTGTCTCTCTCTCTCTCTCTCTCTCGATTGTTCATGCACATACCACATACACCCCCCCCTGAGATCATGCAGGCATGCATGCCCAGCCCCCCGCCCCTCTCTCTGAGGTTGCTCGATGCATGCTAGAACAGACGCGCTGCTGGGGAAGAGGCCGTGTCCCCCGGTAGATTTTATTTGCATTTTTCTGTGCAGGGGCACAGAAAAATGTGGGTCATATGAATTCCCCTAGCAAGTATAATATGGAGATATACCTATCTCCTAGAGCTGGAAGGGACCTTGAAAAGTCATTGGGTCCAGCCCGCTGCCTTCACTAGCAGAACCAAGTACTGATTTTGCCCCTGATCCCTAAGTGGCCCCCTCAAGGATTAAACTCACAACCCTGGGTTTAGCAGGCTAATGCTCAAACCACTGAGCTATCCATCCCCCATGTTTCATCTTTACCCTGTATCATGCTATCTTGTTCCTTCTCTGTTGTGTGAGAGTGAGGGCCTTGTTTCCTTTATCACAGACTCAGTTATCTGCAATATTAAATGAATTTTACTGTTAAAAAGCCTGGAGTCACTGGTTCTCCTGCCTTTGCCTAGTTCCTCTCTCTTGTCAAACACAATCATTAGCAGCGACTCTAATTATTCATGCTTATGAGATTGCGAACAGGATCTAGTTTTCCACAGTTCCTTGGCATTGTCTCCTGCAACCTTCTCCAGAACAATACAATGCAAATCAGTGGAGTTCGCTCTACTAAACACTTTGGGATATACTGGAGTCTACTGTTCTCTACCCACAGTTCTTTCCTTGTTTCTTCTGATTCACTGTGGGGAAGGCGGCTCTGTATTTTATCCTTTTGAAGAGTCATGTAGATCCAGCTGGCTGGTGAAGTTGAGGGTATATTAACATGGACAATAAAAGCAAATGGGAGAGGTAAAATGGGGATTGTTCAGCTGTGTCTAATATTCTATTTCCATTTCTCTTATTTCAGGTGGATGCCATCTTCCTCAGGAACTTTCAGAAGCTACAGCCAATAATATGCTTAAGGTTGGCGCGTTGTCTGTGGGCGAGGACTGGGCTGCCTTCCAAGGTCTCTGAAAGCGAGGGATCATTGTTCAGGATGGGTTGTAGATCACCGATGATGCGTTGGAGAGGTTTAATCTGAGGACTGTAGGTGATGGCCACTGGAGTTCTGTTGGCTTCTTTCTTGGGCTTGTCTTGCAGCAGGAGGCTTCTGGGTACACGTCTGGCTCTGTTGATTTGTTTCCTTATTTCCTCATGCGGGTATCGTAGTTTTGAGAATCCTTGGTGAAGATCTTGTAGGTGTTGGAGCAAATGCGGTTGTACCTTAGTGCTTAGCTGTAGACAATGGATCATGTGGTATGTCCAGGATGGAAGCTGGAGGCATGAAGGTAGGCATAGCGGTCGGTGGGTTTTCGGTATAGGGTGGTGTTAATGTGACCGTCACTTATTTGTACTGTGGTGTCTAGGAAATGGACCTCCCATGTAGATTGGTCCAGGCTGAGGTTGATGGTGGGGTGGAAGCTGTTGAAATCGTGGTGGAATTCTTCCAGAGTCTCCTTCCCATGGGTCCAGATGATGAAGATGTCATCAATGTAGCTTAGGTAGAGAAGGGATCGTGAGTGGACGAGAGCTGAGGAAGCGTTGTTCCAGGTCAGCCAAAAAAATGTTGGCATATCGTGGGGCCATGCGGGTGCCCATAGCGGTGCCACTGGTCTGGAGGTATATAGTGTCACCAAATTTGAAAGAATTGTGCATGAGGATAAAGTCACAGAGTTCAGCAACCAGTTGTGCTGTGTCATCATCAGGGATACTGTTCCTGACAGCTTGTATTTCATCTGTGTGTGGTGTGGCAAAGTACCTCCTTCTCCTCAGCAGGCTCAGTCCTTTTTAGCCTTGGAGACCCAGGCTTGGACAAAGCAAAACCCTGTAGGTAGCACAGGGGCTGGCTATTCCTCCCCTCAGTCAGTCCCTTGCGCTTGTTTGTCTTCCCTTCTGGGGACAGAGTGCAGCCTTCCTTGCTGGAAGGGTTCAGAGCCTTGCTGCTCCTAACTTACTGGCAGCTTCCCTGGTTCTCTCACTCTCTCTTCCCCCCCCCTTCCACGCCGGGGAGGGTTTAAAAAGGTCCCAAGCAGTTGGAGCCAGCTGAACCTAATTAGTTCCCTAGTAACCCCTTGCCCAGCTGAACCTTATTTCCCCATGGTTCTCTCTCTTCAGTGGCTTGGGAGAGGCCTTTTTAACCCCCTGGGACTGATTACTACCCCGCCCTTTGTAGCTGTTTGTCCTGGGTTTGCCACAGTGGGATGTTTGTGTAAAGAGCCTCCACATCCATGGTGGCTAGGATGGTGTTTTCTGGAAGATCACCAATGCACTGTAGTTTTCTCAGGAAATCAGTGGTGTCACGGAGATAGCTGGGAGTGCTGGTGGCGTAGGGTCTGAGTAGAGTTTCCACATATCCGGATAGTTCTTCAGTGAGCGTGCCAATTCCAGAGACGATGGGGCATCCAGGATTTCCAGGCTTGTGGATCTTGGTAGTAGATAGAATAAACCCGGTCGGGGCTCTAATGGTGTGTTGATTTGTTCCTGTGTTAGTTTAGGGAGTGTCCTGAGTAGATGGTGCAGTTTCTTAGTATATTCCTCAGTGGGATTTCAGGAAAGTGGCCTGTAGAATTTGGTATTGGAGAGTTGTCTGGCAGCCTCCTTTTGGTAGTCAGACCTGTTCATGACGACAACAGCAACTCCTTTATCAGCCTCTTTGATTATAATGTCAGGGTTGTTTCTATGTATAGGTCTATTCTATGTATAGGTCCAGACTGTCATTTCGACCCTCAGGAGGAGTCCATGTGGAGTTCTTCTTGTGTTGTTGGTGGGAGGGTATCTGTGTATCAGTGCACTGTTCAGTGTTATCTTGAAAGTATTCTTTGAGTCGGAGATGGCGAAAGTAGGCTTCCAGATCACCGCAGAACTGTATCATGTTCGTGCGGGTGGTGAGGCAAAAAGAGAGTCCCCGAGATAGGACAGACTTCTGCCGGGTTGAGTGTGTCGCTGGATAAATTGACGATATTGCTGGGTGAGTTAGGGGTACCACTATTCTATCGTGGCCCCATGTGGCAGGTAGGATTTTAGACAGCTTGCGGTCCTTTTTCCTTTGTAGAAAGGTGAAGTGTGTAATGTAGATCTCCTGTCTTATGTTAGTAAAATCTGTTTGTGTGGAGGGTTGGTTATTTATGAAAGTCTCCAGGTTGGAGAGCTCTTTTTTGATGTTTTCCTGTTTGCTGTATAGGATGCTGATCAGGTGGTTCCTCAGTTTCTTTGATAGTGAAATTTCCAAAGGCAGGTATAAATATGCAGGCAGGAATCAGTCTAGAGATAACGAGGTTAGTTCAATCAGGGAGGGTGAGGCCCTCTTCTAGCAGTTGAGGTGTGAACACCAAGGGAGGAGAAACTGCTCTTGTAGTTGGCTAGCCATTCACAGTCTTTGTTTAATCCTGAGCTGAAAGTGTCAAATTTGCAGATAAACTGAAGCTCAGCAGTTTCTCTTTGAAGTCTGGTTCTGAAGTTTTTCTTTGCTGTAGGATGGCTACCTTTAAATCTGCTATTGTGTGGCCAGGGAGGTTGAAGTGTTCTGCCACAGGTTTTTGTATATTGTTTCAATTATTTCAAATTTGGTGACAATAGATACCTCCAGACCAGTGGCACCGCTATGGGCACCCGCATGACCCCAATATGACAACATCTTTATGGCTGACCTGGAACAACGCTTCCTCAGCTCTCGTCCACTCACGCCCATTCTCTACCTATGCTACATTGATGACATCTTCATCATCTGGATCCATGGGAAGGAGACTCTGGAAGAATTCCACCACGATTTCAACAGCTTCCACCCCACCATCAACCTCAGCCTGGACCAATCTACACGGGAGGTCCATTTCCTAGGCACCACAGTACAAATAAGTGACGGTCACATTAACACCACCCTATACCGAAAACCCACCGACCGCTATGCCTACCTTCCTGCCTCCAGCTTCCATCCCAGACACACCACACGATCCATCGTCTACAGCCAAGCACTGAGGTACAACCGCATTTGCTCCAACACCTACAAGGATTCTCAAAACTATGATACCCGCACGAGGAAATAAGGAAACAAATCAACAGAGTCAGACGTGTACCCAGAAGCCTCCTGCTGCAAGACAAGCCCAAGAAAGAAGCCAACAGAACTCCAGTGGCCATCACCTACAGTCCTCAGCTTAAACCTCTCCAACGCATCATCAGTGATCTACAACCCATCCTGGACAATGATCCCTCGCTTTCACAGACCTTGGAAGGCAGCCCAGTCCTCGCCCACAGACAACCCGCCAACCTTAAGCATATTCTCACCAGCAACAAAGCTCGATGCCAACTCTGCCCACATATTTACACCAGCGACACCATCACAGGACCTAACCAGATCAGTTACAACATCACCGGTTCATTCACCTGCACGTCCACCGATCTTATATATGCCATCACGTGCCAGCAATGCCCCTCTGCTATGTACATCGGCCAAACTGGACAGTCCCTACATAAAAGGATAAATGGACAGAAGTCAGATATTAGCAATGGCAATATACAAAAACCTGGAGGAGTACAAACAGCAAACAGGAAAACATCAAAAAAGAGCTCTCCAACCTGGAGACTTTCATAAATAACCAACCCTCCACACAAACGGACTTTACTAAAAGAAGACAGGAGATCTACATTACACACTTCACCTCTGTACAAAGGAAAAAGGACTGTAAGCTGTCTAAAATCCTACCTGCCACATGGGGCCACGATAGAATAGTGGTACCCCTAACTCACCCAGCAATATCGTCAATTTATCCAGCTCCACACTTAACTCGGCAGAAGCGACTGTCCTATCTCGGGGACTCTCTTTTTGCCCCACCACCCCCACAAACATGATACAGTTCTGCGGTGATCTGGAAGCCCTCTAGTCTATAAGGTGCCACAGGACCCTTTGTTGCTTTTCATACCAGAGGTTCCCAACATGCTTTACAAACCAACTCCCCAACAGTCTGAATCACTATTGATCCCAATTGCTATGGACCTGCATTCATTCCACAAGTGGAACTCCCTTGGATGGCAGTTGATGTTTTGCATGCAGAATCCTAGAATATCAGGGTTGGACGGGACCTCAGGAGGTCATCTAGGCCAACCCCCTCCTCAAAGCAGGACCAATGCTCAAACTACTGAGCTATCCCTCCCCCGTCATGCTATGGAGATCCACACTGCACATCAGAGTGGGAAATATTGCTGAGTCTGTGCAGAATGAGAGACAAAGCACTGGCATAAGTTCGCATTTATTGTTTGATGGCTATTGCAGTATCAAACTTGGGCCTCATTTGGTTAGTCAATGTACCCAATTATTGTAATGGTAATGGTTTTATTGTATTCCCAATTATTATGATTGTAATTGTTTGCATTTCTGTTTATATTATATCTGGTGTTAGGTCAATTGTAATGATTTTAGTTATACTCACCTGGTTATAATTGTTTGAGATGTAAGATTTTGATAAATAGCCTTTCAAATAAAAGCTCTGGGTTTTGCATCTTTTACTCCTGAGTGGTGCAGATTCATGCAAGCAGGCTGTGATGCGGTGTTCATCCCCAAACAAGGCCTGAAGGGGTAAGTTATGCCAATTTACCTATAGGCTACACATGGAGGAAAGCCAGGAAATGTTAAGGCCTAATTGGCCTAATCTTCATCTCCAGGCCTTGTGTGGGGTGGAAACCCCATCGCACAGGCCCACAAGCGTAAGTACAATTCAGATCTGAGTAAGGGTTGCAGCACTAGGTCCATAAAATATCAAGTCAACCAGATCTCTCTCATCAACATCGAAATGTGTTTGGCCCAGATCCTCAAAGGTATTTAGGTACATAGGCTAATATATACAAAAGGGCCTTAGGCATAGGATGATCAGTGTCACAACACCTAACTTTTAGGCTCCTAGGCAAAGCGATAGGCACCTTTGAATGCAATCCACAAAGCCAGCATGCTAGGAGCCACCTAAGCCATCCAGCGGGAGATGCAGACAACAGGGGCGTATCCTAAGTCCCACGCTTCTCTCAGAGTTCAGCACCTATCTCTGCTAGAGATCCATGAACTGAGGTAAGAAAGGCATTAGGTCACCTAAGCGGTGAATGGGCCTGATTTGACAGGTGTGCTCAGATGCCACCAACTGGATCAGGACTTTTAGATGAGTTTACACAAAACAGCTGGGGTGGGGTGGGGTGGAGAAAGAGAGCAGCTCTCTTATAACCTTTAGCCTAGTGGTTAGAGTACTCACCCAAGATGTGGAAGACAATCCCCCCCATTCAAGTCCCCCCCCACACACACATCCTCCTGAGAGGAAGCAGGGATTTGAACAGGGATCTGCCACATCTGAGGTGAGAACCCTAATCACTATGGTATGGAATATCCTGACATGGGGCTCCCTCAGTCTCTTCTATTAAAGTTTTTCAACTTAAATTAAATGATTCTATATTAATTGGGCTAGACAAAGTTAAATGACACTATAGCTTAGTGATTAGAGCACTCACCTGAGCGATGTAGATCCCTGTTAAAATTCCTTCTCCTCATCAGGCAGAGGAGGGACTTGAACTGGGGGTCTCCCACATCCCATAACCACTAAGCTAAAGATTATAAAGGAAGGTTCCCTCCACCACCTGCAACTGTTGTGTTAACTCACCTAATGGGCCCAATCCAGTAAGCAGCCTCTGGGCATGCCTACCTGATCAGGCCCAGCATGCAATTTAGGTGGACAAATGCCTGTCTTCCCTGGTTTGTGGATCAGCCTGGAGCATAGACAGGAGATGGCGTCTGAGCGCCTGCGGTGAGGCAGCACAGCACATGCACACAGGCAGAAATGTAGGCACCTAGGGTACTCCCTCTGCACATGATTCGCCACTGAATTAGTTTAGGAACGTACAGGGGTAAGCAGCAGTCAAAGGGGAGTTTTGTGGATCTCAGTAGGGCCTAAAAATGGGACTTAGGCACCTAAGTACCTTTGTGGATCCCACCTCTAACTCCTGTCAAAGTTAGATTCAAGACTCACAATTTGTTAGACCACTCTGTTTATTAGCACAGCGCTCTGCTAATACATTCAGATAATGTGAGCACCATGCAAGACCCACACTACCTTATTTTATACAGATAAAAAGGGCGAGAACTGAACAAGAGGACAAAGAAAGCAGAACTGACAAGTTTACCGGAGGCTACATATACATATTCAATTTCCTTACTAACTTTAACAGATCTCCGGCTAATGTTCCACCATTAGCTTAAGCGGACTCATTGTTTATGCCTTAATGTTCCTTTTCCTGACACCTGTATTTCAACATTCCTTATTTCTGCTTAAAGGTACATACAGCATTTCTTCAATCCATTCTATTTTTACAATATAATTCATTCTACTTTCACAATCCCTCCTTTTGGTCAAGCTACGCTATGACCAACAATTACTGGGTTCCACATATTAACCGTTCTTTATCTCTTTGTTCATCAGCGATATTCAAAATCATCATATTCGCACTCTGTTTTGGGGCAGTCACCTGGGTGGCATACCTTACACAATTCTGGATACAACAGGAGATTAACTGAAAACATACAAAAATCATTAGGTTCTCGTGGGAAGGACCCTAGCACTCGGAATTCTGGGAAGAGTCGGGCGGGATAACAGATACCTGACCAGTTAGCTGGTAACGCAGTATTGGTCCCACAAACCCAATGATGGCCTATTAAGGCCGGGAAGGGTCGGTTGCACCCATTTGTCACATAGGTGCCTGCAAAGAAGGAGTAATATCCTCCAAAGGGCACAGGGTAATTCTCCTTACGAGGAGTGGTGTTATTTGCATGGCATTGAAAGATTGTATTGTTTTCACTAAGGTTACTATAGGGGGAACATGAGATTGATTTTTCTGTTTGATACCAGGACGAGAAAAAATTCATATGCCCATACCCGGCCCGCCACTCTTTAGTTTTGTTCGAATAATCCCATACACCATTGGCCACAATATGCCGAAGGCAACGGCTTTTTCCCAAATCCAACCCTGTCCCATTACATGCCCAACACCAATGACCTTTTCCCTCCACCACACTTATCCATTTAGATACATTTATTCCCACTGCTTCCCAAGTGTCATTGCTGTTCCATGTTTTGTTAAACGGACGAGGTCCTCCAGTGAGGTCTGGGGAATTGAGTGGGATTGCCAGGACAGGAACACCAGCTTGAGAGTGGGCTGGGATGTGGCTGCAGACCCGGCAATTAGAAATATTAAGGGTCTGAGCTATCCACACTTGCTGCTGGATAAAAGAATTGTCATTGTGGACTTCCCGGACCTTAAGACACCAGCAGCCAAGGAACAGGCGCCACCAGAGGCGCATGTTGGAGGCAAGGCCCTGCTAGTTCTGACAACCTCAACTGAGGGAACCGCAGTCACGGTTTTACATCCACCAGGGAGCAGGCGCTAGGCTCGCTACTGCTTCTTCTTGCGCCTTGCTTTAGGTCGTCGTCTGCTTCTGGCAACCCTTACGAGAGTGTAGATTGTAAGGTATTGCAGGCTGTTCCTCTACGTCTTCTTCTTTAGTCAAAATTGACTCTGCGTGGTTCTGAGGTGATGATTGGTTTGCTGGGGATGGTGCCTTCTTACACTGCGAAGCATGTATCCACGCTGCGATGCCAGATAGTTTAACAGCCGTCTGGGTAGTAAGCAGTACCTGATGAGGACCCTTCTACCAGGGCTCCAAGGCGTGTTTTCGATGATAGTGCCGTTCGTAGATCCAATCACCTGGCTCGAGGTCGTGGCAAGCGTCAGAGGTGGGTTCCGTTGGCCAGGCAGCTCAACCCTGTGAATGGAAGTGACTTACGGCTTGCATTAATCCCTTGCAATATTGAAGGAGCGTACTGTGAGTCGAGTTCAAGTCTGGGACTGGAGTAATGGTAGCCATAGCTCGCATAGGGCGTCCCATCACAATTTCAAAGGGACTCAATTTATGCCTTTGGGATGGAGTGGATTGCATTTCCATAAGGGCCAGAGGTAAAGCCGCTGGCCAACTTAACCCTGTAGAGTCACAAATTTTAGCAAGCTTATTCTTAAGGACACCATTTCGTCTTTCAACTACACCTGCGCTCTGTGGGTGGTAGGGACAGTGCAACAGGTGTGTGATATGTAATACACGATCCAGGTGTTGAACAAGTTGTCCAGTAAAATGTGTACCCCGATCACTGGACAGAGTGGCAGGAATTCCCTTGGCAGGCATAATATGATTTAATAAACATTTGGCAACAGACAGTGAGTCAGCCTTTCGACAAGGAAAGGCTTTGATCCAACCAGAAAATAAGCATACCATAACCAAAATAAATGCATATTGTTGACACTTAGGCATTTGTACAAAATTAAGTTGCCAATGCAAGAATGGTACTTGGGGCAGGCCCCGGAACCCCTGAGCCACTTTTACAGGTTTACCAATATTGTGGCTTTGGCAAGTGGTACAGGCGGCACAGTGACGGGTTGCAAAAGAGCTGAAATGGGGGGCCCACCATCCTGCCTTAGTTACAGCAGAGACCATCCCCTCCTTTCCGACATGTGAAACACCGTGTAGCAGGGCGGCCAGTGACGGGTAGAGTGAAAAGGGGGCCACAAAGGCGCCAGCAGGCGAATGCCAAAGGGAATCAGGATGTAGAGAGCAACTGGGCAACCCAGGAATCTTTTTCGGCTTCTGGGTCAGAGTCTTGGAGCAGGGTGAGGTTAGTGAGGGACGGCGATGGTATAGAAACAGAAAGGGAACCTAGGAATGCATCTGGAGAAGGTTCTATGGCAGCAGCATGTTTAGCAGAGGCGTCAGCAAATGCGTTACCCTTAGCAACATCAGTATCCGCCATCGAGTGGCCAAGGCACTTAACAATAGCTAGGGCAGACGGAAGTAAAACTGCATACAGGAGAGCAGCGATGTAGGGGCCATTTTTGATAGGGGTACCGGGGGAGGTAAGGAAACCCCGAGCTTGCCAGAGGGTGCCAAAGTCATGTACAACCCCAAAAGCGTAGCGGGAGTCAGTGTAAATGGTGGCGGAGCATCCCTCCGCCAAAAAGCAGGCACAGGTGAGGGCAACTAATTCAGCAACTTGCGCTGAGGTTACAGAAAGTAAAGGCGCAGCTTCTAGAGTTTCAGAGAGTGACACTACAGTGTATCCTGCAAGGAGACGACCTTGGTTGTCTCGAAAACAGGAACCATCAGTAAACAAAACAAGGTCAGAGTTAGGGAGAGGGACATCAGAAAGGTCAGAGCGCGGGACGATGACAGCAGAGACAGTTGCAAGGCAGTCATCGGGATCACCGTCATCAGACAAAGGAAGGAGAGTGGCAGGGTTTAACTGAGAACAATGCTTTATGGTGATATACGAAGCCGACAGCAGTAAAAGTTCATACCTGGTAAGGCGGGCGGTGGAGAGGTGGCCTGTGTTATGTTGTAGCAGGAGGGTTTCACAGAGTGAGGTACCATGAGGGTAAGAGGAGAGCGGAGGACAAGGGATTTGGACATTTCGACAAGGTACACTGCGGCAGCCACAGCATGCAGGCAGGGGGGTAAGCCTTGGGCAACAGGGTCCAAAGTGGCAGAGAAATAAGCCACTGGGCGGTTTTTGTCTCCGTGCATCTGAGTGAGGACTCCCAGTGCACACCCAGATTGCTCGTGGCAGAAAAGGGTGAAGGGCTTAGAATAGTCAGGCAGTCCTAAGGCGGGGGCAGAAGCCAAACCCTGTTTGAGGGAAACAAAGGCAGAGTTGGCCTCAGGGGGCCACGGCATGGGGTCAGGGACAGAGACTCGAGTGAGGTCCTGGAGAGGTTTTGCAAGGGAGGCATATTGGGGAATCCATTGCCTGCAAAATCCAGCCATGCCCCAAAACTTTCGGCCCTGGTGTGGGGAGCGGGGTCGGGGAAAGCTGAGGATAGCTTGGACGCGGGCGGGAGAAAGTGTACGGGAACCCTGGGAGAGGAGAAAGCCAAGGTATGTGACGGAGGCCTGACAGAGCTGTAGCTTAGAGTGAGAAGCCTTGTGACCCTTCTTTGCTAGGGCAGTAAGGAGCACTAAAGAATCAGTTTCTGAGGCAGACAACGAAGGGGAACAGAGGAGTAGATCATCTACATATTGGACTAGTGTGGACCTGGACGGAAAAACAAGGTCAGCAAGGTCTCGGGTTAATGCTTGGGAAAAGTAAGATGGGCTTTCAGTATACCCCTGAGGGAGCATGGTCCATGTGTACTGTTGCCCCTTGTAAAAAAAGGCAAAAAGATACTGGGAGTCAGGGTGAACCGGGACAGAAAAGAAAGCAGAGCACAAATCAACAACAGTAAAATGAGTTGCACCTGGTAGGATAGAAGCCAGAATTGTTGCTGGGTTAGGGACAACAGGAAAGGCGGGTATAACAATGCGGTTAACGGCTCGAAGATCCTGAACAAACGGCCACGATTTACCATCAAACTGGGAGGATAGGGGTGTTACAGGGGCTGGAGTAGGGGACAATAATGCCTTGTTCCCACAGGGCGGTCATGACCCGAGCAATGCCAGCCTCTGCTTTGGGGTTTAAAGGGTATTGAGACAGGGGTTTAGAGGAGTCAACAATAATGCAGACGGGGTCAGTATTTAAGCGGCCCACTTCAGATGGGTGGGTTGGCCACAGAAAAGATGGGACCTGCGAAATTAGGTGTTCAAGGGACGGGATGAATGGGTAACAGGGAACTGGAGTGGAAAGGGAAGTTTCAGACAGCAGGGAGGCCACAGAATGGCTCAGAGAGGACTGGGGTATTTATAAGTAGACACCATCTGGGGAACAATAGATGGTACAGCCAAGTTTACATAACAGATCCCGACCCAAAAGGTTTACCGGAGTGGAATCAGAGAGAAGGAATGCATGATCCGCGGAAAGGGGACCAACTTGGACCGGTAGAGATTTTGAGGAGAATTACTCCTGATGCAGACCAGTGTAAATGAAGGGGCAAGGAATGAGGCTGCCTGTGCTCCTCCTGCAGGATTCAGTGTTTCTTAGACACTGTTTCCCTTTGATCTTTACTACTGTTTTCTCACAGCCCTGTGGCCTCTAAGATTGTAGCACTTCTCATTAAGTCTAATAGTGTTCTTTGTTTCTTAAGGACGTTCTTACTTTTCCTAACGCAAGAACAAAATACTTAGCTTCTCCATCTCAAAGAATATTCCCAATACAGGTGAATTTACACACATCACATGCTTTTAACTTGGATAGTTACATTATACTCATTTTACAAGGTGGGCCCTTAGGGACAGAGAAGTCAAGTGACAGGACTAGCATCACAGTGGGATTGCGTAGGAGTACCTTACCTCTTTCTGCTGGGTACAGTTGCTACCTCAGTCTCCCACTTGTTCCCAGCTTGTCTGGCAGGAAGGGCAGTTTTGTGCTCTAGGCATACTGGAGAAAGTCAGGCTACACAGACTTCCACATAGGAAAATACCTGGGGGGTGCGTAAAGCCCACTCTAGAGCTTCATTCTCTGCTGTCTCAAAGAGGGTGGTCTATGAAAACCCAGTCTTTTTATTAATGGACCCCACCTGCCCCACTGCCAATCTCCCTCTGACCTGAATTAACCCCTTCCCTGCTCTCTACTTGTATAAAGCTTCTACTCACCATTAGAGGGAGTAAGGGCTAGATCTAGAATTAGAACTCAGGAATTCCTGCTTCCATGTTCAGAGCAGCATCTTGCACTGCTCTCAGCATCAGAAAAATGAGGTGCATTGTCAGGCTTTACAAAAAACCACTCTTGTATTGCATTCGCACAACTCCACCACAGCAAAATGTTGTTGCATTCAAATTTTGTGGTGCAATAGACATTGCTCGTGTGCTGTTTTTTTGAGTGTAAAAAGTAATCAAAATAAAAATAAAGTATATAATAAAATACAGAAGAGAATATCTGGATTATTAAACAAGAAAATTGGCTTTAAACATACAGCAGCTTGGGTTCCTGCACCTCCTCTAGGAGCCAGCCCAAACTGTGTTTCTGCCTTCAGTGTCAGAGTGGGGAGGCATATTTCTATATTCAGATATACCCATAGCATTTGTGTACACAAACTGTACCTGGAACTTGGTTCCTCTCTCTAATTGGCATAACCTTCCTGTAGGGGTACCTATTATATAATGAACTGGTATAAAATAGGATTATTGGTTAATATGTATGGCCCATAGATTTAAAGTCAGCTCCCTGAAAGGCAGTGAAACCATCTAATTTGGTCTCTTGGCCCTGTAAGAATTCAGTCAGCTGCCTTGCAGAACTGTTGAGGGGGATACAGAAGAAGGATACAAACAACTGCAGCAGGAGTCGCAGTATAAAGAGCACTATAGTAATCAAGCTAAAATTGTCCTAGTTAATGTATGACATATGTCCGATTCCCGCACAAACTAATTATTTCACCTCTTTTGAGGAGCTGAGGCAACAAAATGATAGAGTACTGCTTGCTGCTTGAGTCCAAACATGCTCATGGTGATAGAGAGCAAGCTGTCAGGAAGGGTCCTTCTTTGCAAACTGACGTAATGGGTTAGACCCCAGCTTACTGGAAGGTGAAAGAAAGTTACAGCACATGAATGGCCATTTTAATCCCTTTTCTCAAGACTGTAAATGCTAACTTGGACTGATCGGAGAAAATAACCATCCAAAAAATGAAGCGGAGTCATGACACGCCGAGGTGGCATTCCATCTTCTCAGAAAGGGCCCAGACTAGGGTGTCCAGTCTGTGAAAGAAATTTACTGAAACATCTCTCACGGTGAGATTTTATCTGTACTCAATTGTATTACTGTATTAGGCTTAGATTTGCGTGTTTTATTTTATTTCGCTTGGCAATTCACTTTGTTCTGTCTGTTACTACTTGGAACCACTTAAATCCTACTTTCTGTATTTAATAAAATCACCTTTTACTTATTAATTAACCCAGAGTATGTAGTAATACCTGGGGGGGGGGGCAAACAGCTGTGCATATCTCTCTATCAGTGTTATAGAGGGCGAACAATTTATGAGTTTGCCCTTTATAAGCCTTATACAGGGTAAAATGGATTTATTTGGGGTTTAGACCCCATTGGGAGTTGGGCATCTGAGTGCTAAAGACAGGAACACCTCTGTAAACTGCTTTCAGTTAACTCTGCAGCTTTGTGGCACGTGGTTCAGACCCTGGGTCTGTATTGGAGCAGACGGGAGTGTCTGGCTCAGCAAGACAGGGTGCTGGAGTCCTGAGCTGGCAGGGAAGGCAGGGGCAGAAGTAGTCTTGGCACATCATTTGGCAGTTTCCAAGAGGGTTTCTGTGATCCAACCCATCACAGCTGTAGCTCTCATTTTCTACCACCACAGAGAAGTTTGCCAGCCCAGCTTCACTACTACAGACTCTGGCCAAGCTGTAAGTGCAAGTGCCCTGGAAATCAAAGGCCCGTCCGTCAAAGGTCAGATAGTGAGGGTCACCAGATGCTACACATTTGCCAAAGCATGTGGCGTGGCAGCCTAGGATTCCATTCTCCACCCTGCACTGCACATTGGCTCCGCAGGAGGCCTCCTGGCACTCAACGACCCCGCTGTGTTTGCACCGGCACCGTTCCTGGCAGGAGGCGCTGGGGTAGAACTCCTCTCCCTTCCTGTAGTACCTGCCCTGGTGCACACAGACATACTGCACGACGGGGACACACCAGTCTCTGCTCAGGAGGAACCCGGCGTCACAGAAACAACCTTCGGCACAGGGGGCGTCACAGCCATCAGGCCCCTAAAGGCTGTGGCAGGTGGCAGGGCAGCCGCTCCCACAGAGCTCGTAGTGTGAGTTACTGGGGCAGCTGGCACCTGCAGGAGAAGATCAGAGGGAACGTGCAGATGGGGGTGAGAGAAAGCTTCTTAAATTAAGGCACCACCGGAAGAGAAGGTGCAGGTATCACTTACAATAGTGTTGTTCGGGGGAATTGGGAGCCAAAACTCCTGGGTTCTAGTCATGGTTCAGGGAGGGACGTGGGGTCTACTGGGTTAGAGCAGGCAGGGCTGGGAGCCAGGATCTAGCCAATCAGAGCTGGAGGGCTTGCAATCAGGTTTCCTGGGTTGTACTGCCAGCTCTGGGAAGGGATTAGGATCTAGTTGCTTAGTCACAGAAGGGCTGGGAGTCAGGACTCTGGGGTTTTCTTTCTGACTCTTGGAGGGACATTTGGTCTAGTGGTTAGAGCTGCAGACAAGGGGACGTGTTCCAAGTTGAAACCCAAATTCTGGAGTGGGCAGCTGTGTATGGTTTAGTGATGGAGGACTTCGATGGCCAGGGCTGCGTGGCGCTGCAGAGCTGTGGGTGCTTCAAGAAGTGGATATATTACAAGGTACCGCCCCCTGCTGGGGGTATTAACTCCTATAAGTTCACTTCCTCCACACCCTGCTCTCATCAGCCATGTTGACTCAGACCATTGTCAATTGCCAATGGCAATATAGTAACTCCTCACTTCAAGTTATCCCAGTTAATGTTGTTTCATTGTTACGTTGCTGATCAATTAGGGAACATGCTCGTTTCAAGTTGTACAATGCTCCCGTATAACCTTTGGCAGCCACCTGCTTTGTCCACTGCTTGCAGGAAGAGCAGCTCGTTGCAGCTGGCTGGTGGGGGCTTGGAACCAGGGTGGACCGGCAGCCCCCCTATCAGCTCCCCGTTCCCTTAAGTTCCCTGTGTAGCAGCTTCCCAGCAGGCTACCAACTGCCGGCAGTTCAGCTGTCCCTCCCGCCACTGCCATGTGCTGCTCCTGCCCTCTGCCTTGGAGCTGCTCCTGGGAGCCTCCTGCTTGCTGTGCAGGGGAGTGGGAAGGAGGGGAGCTAATGTCAGGGTGTCTCCCTCCCCCCTACTCTTGCACCCCGGTTACCCCTTCTGCATATAGAGCAGGGTGGGGACAGGACCGGGCTCAGGATGGAGAGAGCTTGCTAACCGCAGCTGCTGTCTCAACTTCCTGATTTTTGTACTTAGAGTGGGGTCAGCATACTTAAGAGGGGCTATGCACATCTCTCTCTCTCTCCCACTCACACAGGGTGTGTGTCTCGGTCTCTGTCTGCCACGCTGTCTCCCCTCCCTCTATTCGTGCTGCCTTGTAGAGTGTGGGGCTACGTTAACAACAACGTGTTAACCCTTGAGGGCTCAGCCGAATGCTAGTTAATCATTTAGCAGTAAGGTATTCCCCAGGAAATATCCCACCCTCTTCCACCCTTTAACTTCACCACCTCAACCAAGCTTCATAATCATCATTGCTGTGTACAGTATTAAATTGTTTCTTTAAAACTTATACTCTGTGTGTGTGTATATAGATAGATAGATAAAATATAGTTTTTTGTCTGGTGAAAAAAATTTCCCTGGAACCTAACCCCCCCATTTACATTAATTCTTATGGGGAAATTGGATTTGCTTAACATCGTTTTCTAAGTATAACATTATGGTGGAGAATTGTGAAAGGGGGAATATTGGCATATGTTGTGGTTATTGTGAAAACTGGCGTGCACACCGCCAGCTCTAGAAGGCTTGGCACTTCTATTTTGCCAACCAGGCAAACTCTGAAGGATATAGGAGTTTGTCCACCTCCTGGCCTTGAAGGATATATATATATAGGTAGAGGTAAAATATACATGTAAAAATTACTATATGCAAATTACCTAACTGATAGAGGAAGGAGAGAACTGCCCATAATTGGCAGCACAAAGGAGCCACAGATAAAGGACATATCTGGTCAGCAAACAAACTACCTGAAACCAAAAGACTCAAATTATGACCCTCCAGAGGAAGGTGGAAGGAGTCAAACCTAAGAATAAGAGGGGGACAGGTTAACCCTAAATAGAAAAATGCAGTATGCAGTGCTGAAATCTGAAGACAAATACAAAAGTGTTCTGCTTATATACATGACACCCCTACCTTTTAATTCACCAAAAGCCCAAGGATATAATTCATGGTATAACAAGATACTTTTAATAGATTTGATGTTAATATTAAACATTGGGATAAATGTAATGTTAATAAGTACCCCTTTAAGGTCATAGGGTAATGATGCTTCTCAACTATTACCTGTGAATAAATGTAAAGCTTAGCACAGCAGAAAAACCATTATCAACTTGGTCTTCTGGATAAGAAGGGAAACTGAGGTACACCACCTCCTGAATTTAATGACTGAACAGTGGGATAATTTCCCCTAAACCCTTAAAAGGTAAAAGACATTGAAACCTGGCCTGCCTATAGAACAAAAACACAGGAAAATATGGGGGTAATTCCTCTGTTTTGCCTGAAATCAGCAAGGCTATTTGTAAAAGAAAGGGATATTTTAAGCAATAATCTGCCACCCCAAAAGGGGTAGAAACATGGTGTTTTTGTCTTTCAGAAAATCACAAAAAGCTGGTACCAACTGAAGAGCAACCCAGAATACCATGGATCTACTGTCGTAACAAAACTTGTGTTTTGTGTTGTGTTGTTTGTCTTGTTGCTAGCATTGTTATGTATTGAAAAATGCTTTTAATGCAGTAGTTTAACTATATTTTCAGAAGCCAATGTTGCAGAAGGGTGGAGGTCAAGGAATGCCAGTCTGTTAACAGGGAAACATCCTCAGGTAGCAGACACAATATTAGGAGGGATTGGTTTTGGAGTAGGAATTATGAATACTGAACCTGGAGGTAATTAAGAATAAATTAAGCTCTCTGTCCCAGCTACAGGACAGCCTGATACAGAAACAAATACATGCTAATGTGGATCTAGTCCAAATAAGTCTGGGTAATTTGAAAGCTAGATGGAATATGTGGCTCAATGCCATCACCTGGCTGCTGTATAGGAAACAGATGGAAATTGAAAACCATACTGCTATAGCCATGGGATGTACTGAAATGCAGATACTTGCTTTGTCCACCTTGGATCACGAAATGTTTTGGGTAATAGCGGGAAACACTAAGGTTTTAATACACTTCTAAAGCAAAGAAAAAGATCATTGATACTTATCAATATGAATGGATGCAGTATGTTTCTAGCATGGTAAGGCCAGACCTTTTAATTAGAGAAATTGTTGGTAAAATTGCACCCCAACAGTCTCTGGAAGCAAGGATATGGAAAGTTAGTCCACTCCCCATATTGCACATGGGATCTTTCTTGCTACCCCGGATCTCGAGCCAGTGGGCTGGGGAGGGAGGGAAGCTATTGGACACCAGAGGTTGAACCGAATGGACTCCTCAAAAGTGGGTATGTTTGTCCTTACCTATTGCCCCAGAGCCCTGTACCAAAGATATATCGCTGGGATCGTGTATGTGGGATAAATTGGATAATGAGACCAAGGTACTGTATAATGGGCAATGTGTATGTGTGAATTCTTGGGAAGAGGTCTTTTGGGAGATGAATGTAAATGCAATGTAAGTACTGTGTTTACCAATTATCACACTTACTATCTACCACAGCCAGAAAAATGTCATCTTACTGTGAGCACTAATGGCTCCTCTGGGAGGGGGAGGGGACGGAGCGGCTGCGTTGGTTGGAGCCGTTAGGGAGCAGCTCCGGCAGGGGAGGGAGCCAGATTAGATTAGATTAGAGAAAGGGAGAGACTCAATATATTGTTAGGAGGATGGATTAGATGGATAGGGAGATTAAACAGATTTAATAGATGGGTAGATCAATTAGATGGATTGGGTGATTAAATAGATTAAGTGGAGGATACGTGGCTAAAATGGATGGAGAGATTAAATGGATGTAATAGATGGATAGGTTTGTATTGGCAATTGTAATCAGTCACCCTGAAGAAAAAACGGTGGGATTTTTTTATGACTAAAAAAATTTCCCAAATTGAAAATTTTTTGGTTTTGGAATCAATAAAATTTCATTTTCAAAAACTACTTAACCTGCAAATGGGAAACTGAAACATAGTTTAAAAATGTTTTTTTAAAAGGAAAATAAAAAACGAACAGAATGAAAATGAATTCAAAATTCACCATTTGGGGTTTGTTTTCAATCAGCTCTACCTGTAAAGTTCTTTAGAGGGGCGGGGTTCTGCAGGGCTACTTCCAAGACTGCGTGTACGACTATTGCTTCTTCAAAGGCCAACAAGCCGTGATATGCCAGCTTATCACCAGCTATACTGCAGCCTGCCAGGCCACCGGGGTCACTATATATGCCTGGAGGACCAACTCCTTCTGCAGTAAGTGGAAGCAGCTTGGGACCGCCTTCTGGGATGAAAGTTAATGTACGAGGGAAAGAAAACAGGGTCTTTGCTCAAGGGAAAGCCAAGTTGGTTGGTGTTCAGGGAAGGGGATACGAGATGTTTCTCCCCTAGGGGGTGCAGGCTTTGATCCAGCCCCAGGGTAGGGGGACTGGCCAGGTCAGGGTGGGCATGGGAGAGGATATGGGGCTTTTCCCCTCTAGGGGGCACCAATTCTGATCTGATCCCAAGACAGGGGAACTGACTGGCTCAGGAGCAGGGAATTGGAATTCAGGGCCTGTCCCCTGGAGGGTGCAAATTCCGATCCAGGCCCTGCCTAGGGGTAGAAGTTGACTCAGTGTGGGTTGTCCAGGGATATGGGGCCTGTATTTCATGAGTGTGTGGGTCTCATGCAGGTCCTTATTGTACAAATGAGCCTGTCACAGAGCTCATGCTAATATCTGGAGTTGCCAGTGTCAGAAGAGGCCAAGAGCTGAAGGGGCCATGGAGACTGAACTTTCCTCTGACAAGGGGTCCTGCAACAACATACTGGCAAGGCACAGTATGAAGGAAGCTTGCCTGGCAGCTTCCCATACTGCACCCAACAGACTCCATTCTCCAGGGCTGTCATCAGGCTCCCTTCTCCAGCCCTTACGTTGTTACATAGTTCAGAATCCAGCTAGTTTTCTTTTATGGGATGCTACCGTCTTGTTGTTTCAATGACAGGTCTCTCCTGTGCCCAAAACAGCCACCGTGAGGTCTACGCCCGGGGCTGCCAGTCGACCTGTAGCAGCCTCTATGCCCCAGTTCAGTGCTCGGCCCAGTGCTGGGACGGCTGCGTGTGTGATGAGGGCTTTGTGCTCAGTGGTGATGAGTGCATCCCTATGTCCCAATGTGGATGTGTCTACCTGGGATTTTATTATAAGGCTGGGGAGACCTTCCACCCAACGTGCCAGGAGCAGTGTGTGTGCCAGGCCAGCGGAGATGTGGTTTGTAAAGTTTTGTCCAGCCTCCCTCATGAGGAGTGCAAGCTGGTGAACCTGGCAACCCTACCTACAGCGATGGCTCATGTCTTGCAAGGCAGGGCCCGGCTTCCTGCTCCAGGCATTGTGACCTGGTGCATGGGGTAGTAGAACCACTCAGGTTTGGCCCCTCCATTAGACAAGGCAAAACCTGAGTGGTACCACTACCCCATGCACCAGGTCGCAACACCCGGAACGGGGGATGCAGAAGCTGATGTTGCAGGAAGGGTGCAGGGCAGGCTCACTCAAAAATATTTCCCCCCCTTCCCCTCTGCCCACTGGGGCCTCCCATTCACATCGGGTATTTCTGTTTTTGCACCCTTGGTTTCATGCTATCTGTGGGTGCAAGTGAACCCATCAACCCATGCTAAAGCCACCACAAATGCAAAACAAGATAAAAATCAATCATTTAAAGCACTCTGATTTAAAGCAATCCACCCTGCCTCAGATGCTGCAACCAGCTGGTATAACCTGTGCTTATCCAACACCTGGCCCAGAGACCGTAAAGGGGCCCTCAGACATTCCGTACAATGGACTCACGTACCTGTGAATTTCGAATCATAGTAGAACAGCACTATTGAACGGCCCTTTTCAAACTGCCACTCGACCCTGGGTGTTCCGCTTTGCGATACGTACGCAGTACAGGGTATATCAATTGCTGGAAAGAAACAGCAATAAGACAGCATTTGCACTGCACCCCAAAGGTAATGTCATGTAATAAGATCCTATTTGTAAACACTTGGCAGAGCTAAGCCACGAACATATTTGTTTTAAAATGGACTGGGAGCCAGATTTTCATTTATACCCAGGACCAATTACAACGTAGTGTGAAGGGATCATCCTTCCTGAATCCCAAGGGCTGGAAAAAATGCCTAACAGTGAGAGGCTTAGAGAGCTGTTTAGTTCATTGAAAAGAAGATTGCCAGCTAACATGATTATGGCATACAAGTACGTTCTCGGAGGGGAAAAAATACACTAAAGGGCTCTTGGGTACAGAAAGGCAGAAGAACCACCAATGGCTGGAAAAAGCCAGACCTGTTCACAATATTGTATTGTTTTTAAAAGAGTGATTAACCATTGGAACCATCCAGGGAAGCGATGGATTCCTCAACTCTTGATGCCTTCAAATCCGGCCTGGCTGCCTTGCTGGAAGAGATGCCAAACAAGTGATTGGGCTCAATATAAGGGTAAGTGGGTGAAATTATCTGGTCTGTGTGATGCAGGAGGTCAGACTAGATGATCTAATGGTCCCTTCTGGCCGTAGAAATCTACCATTTCTTGAGGGCTACCATCTTAAAGTCACATGGGTCTGAAAATGCAGCCTAGTGCTGACATGCAATACTAAAATCACTGGAACAAAAACATTAACGAGCTTTTTCGTTCACTTTGTGCATTTGGCAGCACTTTGGGTATAGTCCGTTTCAATGCTGCCTTGTCTGGTCAGTTTATGTTGGTCTTTCAATCAGCAAAGGGGCAGAAATTCACTTATGAAAGCTTAAAATAGGAAATTAATTGTGAAGCTGCAGAAACTAGCAGGGACAAGAATTGTATCTGAATCTACTGGGAACTCATTGAGATTTACTAGATTACAAATCAGTGTTCCTGTAAGTGTCAATCCAAAATTAACAATAAATTAGAAAACTGACATCATAGTGACAGCCCGAAGGAGAGTGGAGCTACATTTCGCTCCTTCTTGAATGCCTGGGAGACTAGAGATGGAGTTATCACGGGCAACTGACATTTAAAAAAAAAAAAAAAAAAAAAAAACCCAGGGGTAAAATTTTCAAGTCACTTGGGGCCAGATTTTCAAAGGTATTTAGGTACCTAAAGATGCAGGGAGGCACCTATTGGGATTTGTAAAAGTGAAAGCAATGGGAGTTATATTTCTAGCCCACCTAGGTGCTTTTGAACACCCACTAGGCACCTATCAATAAGCACCTAAATACATTTGACAATCTGGCCGCTTAGGCACTTGTTTGAAAGTTTTACCCTAGATTTAGTAGTTCAACTTGCCAGAGGCCATTCCCGATTCTGTACTAATTCAGTCATCTTGTTAGGGCTCAGTCATTATCTCCACCCTGAACCTCATCTTTATGCTCTGATACAACAGCTATTAAGCCCCAAACTTTCAACTACATTTCATCTGAGACATGGACACTGGAATCTCTGGAACAAGAAGTACTTGAATTTCAAAGATTCAATACTCACCAAAACTACTATAGTATTGCTTTGAGTGCAGAAAGACTCCAAGTGTATTTACTACTGGAGGGAACAGTTTCTTACCCTACAGTAGCTGTGATTCTTCGAGATTTAGTCAGTGTGGATCCCACAGAAGGTGCACATGTGTCTCATGTGCACGAGTTCAGATATTTTGAATAGCAGTATCTGTTCAGGGCTGTAGTAGACAGAGAGAGCCTGGAGCACTGGGCCTGGTGCAAGATCTGTGTCCTGACCCAGAGGCTGTGAACCAAAGTCAGGCCGTGTATTAAAGCAGATGCTTGTAAGTTCACTATTCAGTACGTGAACTTGTCAAAGTTGTTGCTAGTGTACTAGGCACTAGATATTTATGTAAATATATTCCAGCTAGTACAGATAAACCATCTGATCTTGTACTAGATTGGGGTGTGACAGAATTATGAATAGGGATATTTTCTCCAAGACATCAGGAACAAGGGGAGGTAAAAAACAGAGGTCATGGAACATAAGGTGGTACGTAAGTTATTTATCTCAGCCTACAAATGTCGGGGTACCTCGCCTTAACACTTTGTGTGGCCTGGGGGATAGCAGAGACTGCTGCTGCTGACCAGGCACTCATGTGTTAGTGTACCTGTAACCACAGAGCTAGGGCACTAGGACTGTGCCCTGAGGGCAATAAACCTGGCCGAGTGCCTTTGTCACCTTACCATGCCAGTGGTCATTCTTTATGAAAAACATCGAGGTCCGCTGAATGAGCATTATCTGCTGTTAGTACTGGTAACACTGAAGCTCCAAGGACTGAAGCACTGAGCAGCCTGAAGAACGTTACCAAGGCAACGACATTTCAGCCTTCGACATCATTTAACAAGGGCCACGCATGACCTTCAGCTTCCTCACAACTCAAAGCCCTCTCGCGGTCCCTTCCAGTCCTAGAATCTATGAATTAGCTGATGACTCCGAAACTGGCAATGGAAGGTGGCTCGTGGGATCCGCCCTGACTGCAACATCTCGAAGAACCACAGTTACTGCAGAGTAAGGAACCAGACTGTTTTCTAAAAGTATCTGTCGGTGTCGATTCCACTGTAGGTGACTGGCCATCAGTGTCCCCTCTGGATAGTGGGAACGAAGAGAGCCAACTGCATCAGTCAAATAGGGATTGTAATACTGCTCTCCCAAACTTTACATCTGCCCTGGCAGCTAAGTCCAATGCATAATTCTTGACAAAAGCCAGTGTTCTGTATCAGGATCTCCTAGACTTGTCTAAGACAGTCCATCTGTGTCATTCACCCAGCCAACATCCGGGCAGTCAGGTGCAGGGACTTCACGTCTGGACAGAGTATCTGGCCAGGATGCTGGGAGATCAGGTCTGGACAGGACTGGTGGCTGAATGGACACTGGCAAAAGGTCCATTGGCCAAAACTGCCTGGGCCAGTTGGGAGCTACACGAATGATTGTGGCTTTGTCTCTTGATTTTGGAAATCATGCCGAGACCAGGGGAATCAGAGGAAAGGCAAACAGGATACCTGGACTCGATTGCAGAAGAACAGTGTTGGGAAATATTGCCAGGCTCCTGCCCACTTTAGAACAGAAATGCTGACTCTTGGTGTTTTCCTGGGTGACAAACAGGTCTATCACAGGAGTTCCCCAATGGTGGAATCTTGGCGCAATCATGGATCTCTGCAGGGACCACTCCCGACTAGCTATGGATTTTCTGCTCAGCAAGCCCACCAGGTTGTTGCCTACTCCTGGGAGATGGAGAGCCATTGGGGTTATCCTGTGTCGGCGGCACCGTGTCCAGAGCTTGAAGGCATCCCCATAGGGGAGACACGTGTGCACCTCTTTGCTTGATGATGTAGTGTGTCGCAGGTCTGGTCAGTCAGGATGTGCATGGTGGAGTTCGGGAGAGCAGGTAGGAAGGTTGCACAACCTTCTTGTTTATCAGGTGTTTTACTGGGGAAAAAGACCAACTTGAGCCTGAGCTAGAGCAGCCGCAGGTGAAACCTGGCAAGCGATGTCATGTATGTGTACGTTAACATATGTCCCCACAGCTCCAGACACATCCGCATTGTCACAGTCTGGTTTGATTCTATCCCAAGTACTAAAGACTACCCCTGTCTCCAGGAAGGCTCACTCTGACTGATCCAGAGTCAGTCAAGGCTCCTGGGAACTCTATTGCCTGTGGTGAGATAAGAGATTTTTTCCCCTAGCTCATCAGGAGGCCCAGCTGAGAGAATAGGGATAGTGTGTAGTCCAGGCTTTCCGCCATTTCCTCCTGGGATCTGCCCCCATCATCCAGCCGTCGAGCTGAGGGTAGAGGTGAATGAGCTGTTGCTACCGCGAGGCACTTTGTGAAGACTCGTGCCACGGAGAGTCTAAAGGGCAGAACGTTGCACTGATAATGATGGGGCCCCCACTGTGAGCCCTAGGTGCTTCCTGTGAGCTGGATGGATAGCGACGTGGAAGTACATGTCATGTCAGCAGAGAGCCACCAACCAGCCTTGAGCCTCAAGAGATGGGATGATGGAGGCAAATGTCACCATCCTGAATAGGATACAGTGTTGTATATGTCCAATCTTCTCATGTCTAGGATGAAGCTTGGATAGGACGAAAACTCCTTTCTTCTTCAGAAGAAGAAAGAACAGGAGTATAATCCTCTTCCCCAGTACTCCATAGGTACCTACATGCCATAGAAGAGATGAAGCAACTAGTACACTTCTGTTTGTAATAGGTTCTCATGACAAGGATCCCTGAAGAAGGATAGGGCAGGGGGTAATGCGTGGAAATGGATAGGGGAGCCATGGACAATTTCTAATGTCCATTTATTGGCTCGGATGGCTGCCCAGGCCCAGTGGAAAGGCAGTTCCTGAAGGTGGACGCAGGCTCCACACTGACTCCAATGCAACTCCCAATGCTCCTGTCAAATCTGCTGCCTCAGAGGGAGTCTGGTGCACAGAGGTGATGGGTGTCCCCAGGAGTATCTGAGATTCTCTTTGTGGGTAACTCTGGCTGTCAATCCCACTAGTAGGATGGTGTCCTCTGCCTCTGCTTGGGCTGCTACTTGTAAGGGTTCCTTTAGGTGTGTAAATCCCTAAGAATCACAGAGCTTTCCTTGAGGGACTGGAATACTTGGTTTGTTTTCTGCCTGAAGAGCTCCATCCCATTAAAGGGCAGGCCATCTATTGTGGCCTGTACCCACGAGGCTGTCTCAGTGACGACCGTGGCCATACCAGATGCGTTCTTGGCCGCCTGTAGGAATGCTCTCACGACCATCTGGCCTTCCTTGATTAGTTCTTTGAACTCTTCCTTGTTATCTTGAGGGATCTTGGATAGGAAGGGAGTGACCCTCTCCCAATTGAGATAGATGTATTTGGTGAACAGAGCCTGGTATTTGCCAGCTGGAGGGAGGCTGATGAGTATGCCGTATGTCCATGGAGATCCAACTTTTGGGGTCTTTGTCATTAGGCATGCCTTTCGTGGACTGTGATTTCTCCTGTGCTGAAGGAGCCAGGAACTCTGCATTTGAATGGACATAAGTGCGTTCAAAACCCTTTGGGGGCACTGGTATCTGTTCGCCACCCTTTTCAAAGTGGGAGGAAAAGTGCCCGGCATTTGCCACAGTCCTTTAGCCAGTTCCAGGAGCCCCTTGTTAATAGGAAGGGTGATTCTGGCCAGCATCATGGTGCTCAAAATAAAGACTTCTCTTGTATAAATGTAGTCCCAGTATCCAAGGTCTCTGCATGCAGAAAAGGAGGTCTTGAAAAGTTTTAAATTCAAATCAATCGCTGGGGCCGGGGCTGGTGTCACTGCCTTGTCCTTGAGTGGAGATGGGGGTCGTTGCGATCCCTCCCTTGCTTCCTGCTCTTGCGGGCCCATGTGTGGTTCTGGTGTGGGTGGCCTGGTTAACGATGCCACTGGGGAACGGGATCGCCTCCTTTCTGGAAACATGGGAGAGGGAATCTTGCTCCCAGACACAAGAGCTGATGGTCCCCAGTAAGGCTAAGGTGACGTCGTATGGGTACTAGGCTCCCCAGCCACCTCTTTTGGGTCTGTGACATTATCTGATTAAAATATGACCATGTAAACCATTGTTGCTACCACTGTTCTAGAACTGCAGCAAATCTTATACAAAGTATGACACATGGCCAGAAAGGGTTAAGCAGCTTGCAGGCTATATAATCCAAAGCCAACCTTTAGAGAGTTAGAAGAGTATGCAAATGGTAATTAGGGCCATTCCATGGTAGATAGATTTGCATTTCAAAGTTCTAGCCTATGTTGTTAGAAATTAAAGGTGATACTAATTTTATGTTTACTTATATCTGTTTACATGGCTAACATTAAACAAGTCAGTTCCTGTCTGTCACTATAGCTGAGGGGTAGGCAACCTATGGCTTGCGTGCCAAAGGCGGCACGCAAGCTGATTTTCAGTGGCACTCACGCTGTTCGGCTCTTGGCCACTGGTCTGGGGGGCTCTGCATTTTAATTTAAATTTTAAATGAAGCTTCTTAAACATTTTAAAAACTTTATTTACTTTATATATAACAATGGTTTAGTTATGTATTATAGACTTATAGAAAAAGACCTTCTAAAAATGTTAAAATGTATGACTGGCACGCGAAACCTTAAATTAGAGTGAATAAATGAAGACTCAGCACACCACTTCTGAAAGGTTGCCAACCCCTGCTATAGCTATTGATTCAGAGATCAAAAGGGGATATTAACATTTAGATGAGTCTTGGGTGAAATAATGTCACTGTCTATATGTCACTTTAAAGTTTGTGATAGACTGCCTAATGGATAAACTGCCTTATGTAAATCCATGTAGCTAATTACCTGTAATGCTTAGGAAATAGCTCCACTTCAAAGTATCCGTGATTGCCTATTGTTCACCTAAGGGCCCCGAACTGTAAAAATGCCTTGGGTCCCAATCCTTTTTTAATCTCAGATCTGCTTGATGCTTCATGCAGGGGAAGCTTAAGCCCAAGACAGACCCCAGTCCTGACTGGACCACCCTGAATATAAACATTGGACTAGAACCTATGCACAAATTCTGAAAGAACTCTTTGCAACTACAAAGCTCACCATCTCTGCTATGAATCTGAATCTCAAGAACTGTACTCATGACTGTTTGGATACTGATCTTTTAACCAATACACTCTCTCTCTTTTCTTTTTTAATAGAGGTTTGTTTGGTTAATAAGAACTGGCTGTAAGCGTGTATTTGGGTAAGATCTGAAATATTCATTAACCTGGGAGGTAATGTGTCCAATCCTTTGCGATTGGTAGAACTTATTTATATGATGAATAAGATGTTCAGTAATCCTCATCATATCTGACTTGCGCCTCTGGGTGGAGGCCTAAGGCTGGGTTGCTTTAAGGAAACGGAGTTGTTGGCTTCTGGGTAACCAGTGAGGTGTTATAGAACCTGTTTTGTGCTGGTTTGGTAAATCTAGGTATTGGAATATCCACCAGCTTTGGGGGTTGTCTGTCCCATTCTCTGCAGTTCACCCTAATTGAGTGACCTCAGTTGGCTCCCCCCCGGGACTCCGGTCACAGGCTCTCACTCCAAAGGAAGAGGGGGATCTCTACTCAATTTGAGCAAGGCGGAGTACATGGGTTAGGTGAGGAGGAGTATCTCTTCGAACAGCAATGCCGTCAGGCGATGTGCCATTAGTCTCTTCAGCACAGGGAAGATGTCTGGAGGTGATCCAGATTACTCCAGGGCAGACACCTGTGCCAAGACTGGTGCTGGGTCCCTCATTCCCTGTGCCATTCACAGCCTATGTAGACAATTCAGATGCTTGGTCCTTTGAACCGATGTTTTGTTTCCTCCTTCTGGGACCTTCCTTCACGTTTGGTGTTACATATGGGCTCTGTCCAGTCCCACGAGTGCGTCTCATCTTTATGTACAGGCACGGATGCCAGCTTTACTGCCTGGGAAGCCTGCGCCAGAGTGACCGATGCGGACACCAGGGCCATCCGTGCCAAGAGCCTCAGTACCGCGGCTTTCGGTACAGAGGCCTTTGCCAATATTGAAGTGGTTGGCATCAAAGTCACTTGTGCCAGCTCTGCCGATATTCTCTTCGCCTTCTGTCCAGCGCTCAATCCTGGAGCATGACCTATGCTCAAGAGAGCGCTGGCCGATACCGGCTTAACTAGCCTGACACTGGTAATGGCCGTCACTTCTGTGTCTGAAGTGACCCACGTGGACTGCTCCAGCATACGCCGCCTGAGCAGAGCGTCCCTGGATTTGCGGGTCCTGGATGAAATGGACTTGCCCACAAAGCACTGATCCGGGAGGTGGCTCTCCCAAAGGCAGAAGCTGCCTTGACTGTGTCCATCCTTGACAGGCATGAGTCCATCACAGGATAGGCAGATTTTGAAGTCCACCTTGAGACGTGGCAGCTTGCATGAGGTATGAGGGGGTCCTCACTTTTTTTTTTTTTTAAATGTCCACATGAAAGGAGTGTGAAGATGAAGATTTTTTCACAAATCTGATTTAAAAAAATAACGTGTTCAGTTAGGGGAAACAGTGGGCCAGGCGCTCGCTCGGTCCCGTCTTGCTGCCATGGGCATCAAAGGGAAGTGAGGGAGGATTGCGTCTGCTCTGCCTTTTACGCCCTTAAACAGGAGCACGAAGGGGGTGAGAAGGAGGGGGGGAGAAGATAAGTGGCTCCAACAAGCTCAGCTATTCAAAAGAAACCGAACTCATGCCCACGAGACGCACGTGCAACTGCAGTGGAATCCACACGGACACCAAGTCGAAGAAGAGCTGACCTTCCATCATCTTAGGAACAAGCGGTCATGACTAGATCACATTCAATACGTGCAAAGAGAATCACATCTAAACCAGTAAAATAAATAAAATATATATATATGAGAGAGAGAGACAGACACACACCGCTTGTGCTTTACAAGGGACCGTTTCACAAAGCTGAAAACAACTGAACCAAACCAGCTGGCAGGAACCAACCCAGTCTTTGCAGTTTGTGAGCTCCGAGCCATCAGTGCTCCTAAAGATCACTACACTGACTTCTGCTGGAAGGAAGCAGGGCCACAGTAGCAGTTTGTCAGGGTGAGCGCTTGAGCACAGACACTACAGCGAGGGAGGGATTCTCGTGTCACTGTAGTTAACCCACCTCCCCGAGAGGCAGTCGCTAGCTCAACGGAATAATTCTTCATTCACCTAGTGCTCTACACCGGGGCTTAGGTTGGCATAGCTGTCTCTCCGGGGGGTGGATTTTTCATACCCCTGAGAGCTGTTGCTATGCCAATGTAAGTTTTCAGTGTAGACCAACCCTCAGCCAGAGATCATTCCCCAGCTGGGAAAGGCCAGTGGGTGGAACTACACCTTGACTGCACAGGCAGCAAGCAACAACTTCTCCAGCACTGGCAATTTTTAAATCAATCGTTTTTTCAGAAGATCTGCTCTAGTTCAAACAGGAATGAATTCAGGGAAGACCTATGCCGTGTGTTATCAAGGAGGTCTGACTAGATCATGGTGACCCTTCCGGCCTTTGAATATATAATTTAGCACTCTGCACTTACGGTCATTCTCAGGCACTTGAATGGTTTGTGTGTCCATCACCTGGGCTGATATCAAGGACCCTATGGGAAGGAGAAAAAAACGATTAGGAGAGAGGTTTGTTTAGAAACCACAGAACCCAAGTGATCCCAGAGACAGCAGAACAGCTGCCAAGCTCAACCCCACAGAGATTCATCTCTCCTATGAAGGATCAACACCTTAAGAACATTCTTTTCTACCTCATTTTCTTGGAGAACTCTTAGCCTTACAGTAGTTGCCAAGGGTCTGCACCCCATTACAGGAAAGGGGTTTTAGTCAGACTGCTTCAAGCTTTGCTTTCTGGTTGGTTTTTGTTAAGACAAAGTCAAATGTTTGTATTCGGTAAGGCCTTACGACGCTGAACAAGGATCACTAGGACAACTAGGCTACACACTGCACGCGTACAGACTAGTCCCTGCCCCAAAGCGCTTGCAATCTAAAAAGAACAGGAGTACTTGTGGCACCTTAGAGACTAACAAATTTATTAGAGCATAAGCTTTCGTGAGCTACGAAGAAGTGGGCTGTAGCCCACGATAGCTTATGCTCTAATAAATTTGTTAGTCTCTAAGGTGCCACAAGTACTCCTGTTCTTTTTGCGGATACAGACTAACACGGCTGCTACTCTGAAACCTTACAATCTAAAGATACAGATTTCTTCCCCGCTTCCTCTTTAAACAATTGCCCCCCAAATCGCATCCCCAGTCTCAGCAGCACTCCTCCTCCCCACACAAAACCACTCAGCTTATCTCTGATCCACCGAGAAAGAGCCAAAACTGACTGAAGTGTGCACAGGCTGGTTCCTCTTCCCCAGACAGCTTTGCACTTTGCCATCGGACCAGTCATTTTTGCTTATGCCATCACAGTTTCTAGCGCTGTTTCAGAACTTTTATAGCACCTATTGCCCTTGACATGAGTGCAATTTTAGATCTATAAATACAGCGTGATTGCCATTGGGGCTGGAAGCCACAATGCCCTAGTCTTGCCAGGACCACCACCAAACACGCAGACAATTTTATATTACACTCTGAGAGCCCTGAGGTTCTGGCTCCGACGAACAGCAAGTTTCAAATGGGATGGGGACCTCCACTGGGAAAACTCCGTGCTGGTTCTAGGCCAGAAAACAAAAGCGACCACACACGGCTAGGACGGGCTAGGACGGGGAATCTTTCCGGGAGCTGGGTCCCTGACAATTTAGAGGTTTAAAGATTCTCACCAATACTCTGAATTGTACCTGTGCCCCAAAAGGGAGCTGGTGCACTGCTCTGAACGTAGTTCTGGGCAGCAGCATGTTCCCCAACTGGAGTTTCTGGGTGAAATCCAAGAGCAGTCCTACACTGAGCTCCCTCCAGCCAGGAGAGGCCAAGGGCACAGACGCGATAAATCGACCCCCGAGCGCTCTCCCGTCAACTCCTGTACTCCACCGGCGTGAGAGGCACATGCGGAGTCGACGGCGGAGCGGCAGCAGTCGACTCACCACAGTGAAGACACCACGGTGAGTAGATCTAAGTACGTCGACTTCAGCTACGTTATTCCTAGCAGAACCGCTGGCACTTCCTGTTGCTCTGCGGCGTGAACAGGTCTATGTGGGGCGAGCCCCCCCTCTGGAAAATCGAGTGTGCGATGTGCAGCCTGAGGGACCATTCGTGATCGTGAAACCAGCGGCTGAGGCGGTCAGCTAGCTTGTTTTGTGCTCCTGGAAGGTGCGACGCCTCTAGGTGTATCAAGTGGGCGATGCAAAAATCCCACAGCTCGAGGGCTTCCTGGCACAGGGGAGAGGAGCAAGCACCACCCTGTTTGTTTCTATAGAAACATCGCTGCAGTGTTGTCCGTCAGCACCCACACACATGCGCCCTGCAGGTGGGCTAGAACGCTTGGCATGCCAGACAAACCGCCTTCAGCTCCCTTACATTGATATGCAGCGATAATTCTGTGTGGGACCATAGGCCTTGGGCTCTGATATTGCTCAGGTGCACTCCCCAACTGAGCGCTGAGGCGTCCGTGACTAGGGATAGCGTAGGATGGGGTTTGGCAAAGGGTACTCCCGCACAAACAACGTGTGGTTGCAGCCACGAGTGGAGAGATTCGAGGATGCGAGGGGGGAGCACAACTATCGTGTCCTGCGGGTCCATGCCCAGCCTGTGCACCCGCGCCAACCACGCCTGGAGGGCTGGACCATGTATCTGCAGGCTGCCATATGCCCCAATAGTTTCATGCAATTTCTGGCCGTGGTTGTGGGAAACCGGCGAAGGTTTTCGATGATGTCCGTGAGTGCTTGGAAGCGCAGCTCCGGCAGGAACGCCCTCGCCTGCATGGAGTCCAAGAGAGCCCCTATGAATTCTATTCTCTGAGTTGGGGCCAGTGTGGATTTGGGCACATTCAATATGAGGCCCAGCCTGTGGAATGTGGCCTGGGGCAAGGACACATGCTCTGCGGCCTGTGCTTGGGACTCTGCCTTGATGAGCCTGTCGTCTAGGTACGGGAATACTTGCGCCTGACACTGCCACGACTGCCATACACGTGGTGAATACCCGGGGGGCCGCCGAGAGCCCGAACGGGAGCACCCTGAACTGCTAGCACTGGCCACTGACCATGAATCGTCTGTGGGCCGGGATAATAAATATATGGAAGTACGCATCTTTCAAATTGAGGGCTGCGTACCAGTCCCCCGGATCCAGGGAAGGAATGATGGTGGCCAGAGAGATCATGCGAAACTTCACCTTCCTTATGAATGTGTTGAGATCTCGCAGGTCCAGGATAGGCCGGAGCCAACCCTTGTCCTGGGGGGGGGGGGGGGAGGAGATCAGGAAATAGCAGGAGTAGAACCCCTTGCCCCTGAACTCCTGAGGAACCTCCTCTATTGCCTCTAGAGCGAGGAGCGATTGCACCTCCTGCAAGAGGAGTGCTTGTGAGAAGGGTCCCTGAAAAGGGACAGGGATGGGAGGGAACAGAATATCCCACCCCTACCGTGCTGAGGACCCAACGAGAGTCGATTCACGGGGGGGGGGGGGGGGGGGGGAGGAACAGAGAGACTGAAACTGATGCTCCATCCTTGGGCGCATCTTCAAAAAGTTTGGCTTCAGGCCAGGGGGCTGTTTGGCCGAACCCTGGCCTTGGCCTGAGGACTGTGGCGGGCCTCCTATTATTTCTGCCCCGTCTCCTTGACGAGTCTCATCTACGATGCCCAGAGTAGAAGCGGGACGGGGGCTGAGGCTTAAAAGGATCCCCAAAGACTTCAAAGTTGCCCGCGAGTCCTTAAGGCTGTGCAGGCGAGAGTCTGTATTTTGGGTGAACAGGCCTGCACAGTCAAAGGGGAGGTCCTGTATTGTGTTCTGGACCTCAGGTGGTATCCCTGAGACCTGGAGCCACGCACTGCACCTCATTGTGATGGTGGCGATGGTCCGAGCCCACAAGTCCACCGCGTCTAACACAGCCTGGAGGGAGGTTCTGGAGACAACCCTGCCCTCCTCAAGGAGCGCGCTAAACTCCTTGCGCGAGTCAGCCAGGAGTAACTCCTGGAACTTTGCCAACAAACTCCAAGAGTTGAAAGCATAGCGGCTGAGTACCACTTGCTGGTTGGCCACTCGAAGCTGGAGCCCCCAGTCAACTAGACTTTTCGGACAAAAAGGTCCAGTTCTTAGTGTCCCGTGACTTAGGCGCAGGACCCGGCTGTCCTTGCCGCTCTTTGTGGTTTGCCACATCGACCACCACAGTCCCCGGTTGGGGTGGGTGAAAAGGTGTTCGTACCCTTCCTGCGGCACAAAATATTGTCTTTCCAGCCTCTATACCACCCACCGCTAAAGGGGTGGAGCCTGCCAAAGCACCTTTGTGGTATTTTGGATCATTCTTATGAGGGGCAAGGCCATCCTAGAAGGACCCTCAGGGGCAAGGATGTCCACCAGCGGGTCAGACTCCCTCCATGACCTCCTCTGCCTGGAGATTAAGGTTTAGGACCACCCTCCTAAGGAGATCCTGGGGACCCTTGGTGTCCATCACTGGTAGGGTGGTGGTGCCCGCTCCTGCCTTGTCGGGCAAGGAGGCGGCGGTGGCGGCCCGTGGGGACAGGGTCTTCCTGCCATTCTGGCTCTCTGGAGGTCGGGTCAGGTACCTCGGAGCCTCCCGTGACTGGAGGTGGCTCTCGTGTCACTGATGGCGCTGGATCGGGTGCTGCGCCTGAGCATGACAGCCCAGGGTCCCTGTCTCATACGGGGGTGTAGTGAGCCAGCGACGTTGCTGGGGGGGGCCCCCCATGGGGTGCAGATGCCACCGATGCCAGCCTGGAGCCCTGACCCTGGTGGTAGGCCCAAGGAGTCCAAAAGGGCCATTGGACTGGGCCCTGCCACGGGGTGGCCGGGCGACCACGGGTGCCAATGATTCCACCAGTCTGCGGTGCCAGGACCAGGAGCGGTAGTGGCGGCGTCAAGAGACGGAAGACTCGGCGTCTGACTCGGATGAGTAGTCTGTGCCCAACCACAGGAGATGGGAGGGCGCGGAGCCGGACGGTGCCGGGGAGCAGTACCAGGGTGATGGTAAGCGGTGCCGTGACATCATAGGCTTGCCACGATGATGAACCAGAGGCGGTGCCGCCATCGGTGCCGGAGCCACATGTGGTGCCGAGCTAGACGTTGTAGCCGGTGCCGCCACTGGTGCCTGGGCTTGCGGGGCCGGGGACTGTGCCGTCATGGCAATGAGGTCCCATGCTGCCTCATCGGTGTCCGGCATGGAGGGACGGTCGATCTCTTCCTCCAAATCCTCCTGAGTTAGGGAGTCCATCAGCACTGGACTCGATGGGCCTCCTGTTGGGGCCGGAGTCAACGGTGCCAGGTCTTGAGGCCCAGACCATGGGTGTCCCACCGGAGGACGCACCACGCTGGAGTTCACTCAAGGCTTCTTGACGGAGGAACGACCCCGTCCGCCTTCTTATGCGGCACCAGGGACTGCGAGCAGTGCTGCATGGTGGCACTGGCCTTATGGGTTGGGGAGCAGCACCGGTGCTCCTTGGAGGAGTCCTTCCTCAGTGCTGGGACATCCCGCACTGGGGCGCTGCGCACCGAAGATGCCAGTGCCGCTTCTGGTGCCAGCTCGGCTGGAGGGCCTACTCCGTCAGGAGGAGCTTCAAACGCGCTCTCTCTTAGTCCTGGGTATGAAGCTCCTGCAAATTGGGCACTTATCTGTCTGATGGCCTTCTCCTAAACACTTGAGACAGGCAGCATGTGGATTGCCTGCGGGCATAGGTTTCACACACCTCTCACACGCCTTAAATCCCTGTGACTGAGGCATGCCCCAGTGCCTGGGGAAACTAGGACGGGGGAGGGGAAGCCCCCCGAAGTAAGTGCAACTAAACTACAAACTACTATATAACAAACTAAACTATATACAACTAAGAAAGGGAACCACTAGGTAGGCACTTGCAAACGCAAGAGACTGAGCTGCTCCAACAACCGTCACTGGCGGTAAGAAGGAACTGAGCAAGCGGCGGGTTGGCAGGGACCTATATACACTGCCATAAAGGTGCCACTCCAGGGGTCTCCACAGCCAACCGACGGGTATCGCTAGGGGAAAATAGCTTCCTATAATTGTGCATGCAGCACGCACGTGCACGCACACCTATTGGAATGCACATGAGCAATCACTCGAAGAAGAACTCTTAGTTCCTTTCTCATGCTGCTTTGCCAGGTGTCCTGGTTCCCCAGAAGTGTGGCAGGTTTTTAATGATTTTAATGGTACCTGCTGCCCCATTTGTTTTACATTTGTTTCCTCCAGATGCCTACGACTGGCAGGCAAGTTACTACCCCCCACCAGCATGAGTATTTGAGACTTGCTAGTGATCTTGTGTGCTTCTGGAGCTTGACACATTTAGCGTGTGCTTCAAATGGATGGGATGCTTCTATAGTGGCAGTCGTCTTGGATGCCTGATTGCTAAGAGCTAGTCTTGGCTCTGCCTTGGGCAACTCACACAAGTGCCTCAGTTTCCCCATCTGTAAGTATTCTTATACTTATCCTATCCTATCTCCTAGAACTGGAAGGGACCTTGAAAGGTCATCGAGTCCAGCCCCCTGCCTTCACTAGCAGGACCAAGTACTGATTTCCCCCCGGTTCCCTAAGTGGCCCCCTCAAGGATTGAACTCACAACCTTGGGTTTAGCAGGCCAATGCTCAAACCACTGAGCTATCCCTCCCCCCTTAAATCCCTTCTCACAAGGGGAGGCTTTCTACAGTGTCATAAGCGTGGGGGAGGTTTACAAGACATGGTTCCTCCCCAAGAAGTTCACAATCTAGAGCCCCACTGATTCCACAACCACACCGAGGTGACAGCTAAATCATGGCTCCGCTTTGTAGTAGAGACAGGTCTTGGGAGGATTCAGCCCTGTCTGGGAATGCTCTTACACAGCCCATCGGGAACAGCCAAGATCTAGTCTACACCACCAAATGTAAATCATGCTTTGATTATTCCGAGGGAAAGCTATGTTGTAACCGGGACCAGTGACTGGGCTGTTCTGTAGATGGGGCCTTAGAACCAATTTAAATGGTCATAACATCTGGCGATGAGGCACCCATGCTTATGACATTTCCTTCTCTGTCACAGTTTCTTAGCCTGGCTGTGACTTAGCCTAGTATCTACCAGGATTAAAACAGTTCCCTAACAGTTGTATCCTGTTATTTTTCCTGACCACAAAGACAAGCTATATATTTCACAGCTGCCTCTAAATATGGTTCTTGCAGTGTTCAGGCCGGTGACACAATGGTGATTAGGTTTAAGCAGAAGACAAGGGTTAATACAGTTTAAGGTCCCATGATCAGGTTTCACTACATCTTGGTTCTTTAGTATACCTTAAATTAAATTGATTTTAACTGTATCAGTATTGCAGGTCCACCAGGGACAAAGAGCAGGATGGAGAGAGAGAGAGGGGCTAAGCTAGGCTGGTACTTTGCAAGTCAGGAGAGAAATGACAGAGGTGTAAAATGAAGTGTTAATGGACATTAGGGCTGTAATTGAATCAAGCAGAAAAAGCCTAAGCAGCAGTCTGATAAAAATGGCTGCTAAATGACAGCATGTGACCAACTGGGACTGTTCTTACTGTGATCTGTAAGTGCTGACAGGGGAGTGTGGCTGGGATGGTCTGCGTTGGGGGATGGGAGAATGACCGTTGGGGGATGGGAGAATGACCGAAGGGAAATACCTGAGCCTGTAACATGAGAACCCAGGAGGGGGCTGGGGCGAGGTGACACCTTTGCCCGGGAAACTGAACAAAGGTGGGAGGGGTCGCTGAAGGCAGAGTCTGGGGAGCTGGCTGGTGAGGTGACTGGAGGCAGGGAGGGCTCTGACCTCTGGAGGGGGCTGGGGTGTCCGAGGACCCCAAGATGGACCTAACTGAGGGGTATCCTGTTGTCTGTGCCTGCAAGACCTGTCTCGGACTGTATTCCCGTCGTCTAAATAAACCTTCTGCTTTACTGGCTGGCTGAGAGTCATGGTGAATCGCAGGAAGCCGGGGGTGCAGGGCCCTGAGTCCCCCCTTACTCCGTGACAACTGGTGGCAGCGGCGGGATCTACTGCACCCCGTGGATGGCGCTTCCTGCAGTAAGTGACTGGGGAGAAGTAAAACGAAGGGGGATTGAGGGGGACCAGGCGTGCTGAGGAGTCAGAGAGAGACGGTTATCACCCCTGGGAGTGTGTGACCAGCGAGAAGGTCTTTTGCAGTAACAGGGTCCCCCGGGGGATCGCAGCGAGTGGTCCCAGGGGCGGAGGAGTCTGCAGCTCGACCCTGGCAGAGAGGTGGTGACCTCGAGAAGGGCTGGCACACTAGGGGTCTCCCTGGAAACTGTGGGGAGCGGTGGGCACACAGGCCTGTGAGTGGCCAGCAGGAAGATGTATGCCAAGCGGCTTAAGAGCGACCTGGTGGAGCTGTGCAAGCAGAGGGGGGTGCGCATTGGGAAGCTCACCAAAGAACAGCTCATTGCCCAGCTGGAGAAGGGAGATCGCGCGAATGAACTGATCCCTGTCTCTGAGGGAAGCAGCCTGGCAGATGCAGCGCAGGCCCCAGTGTCTGTCCCAGCTGGGAGTGGTCAGCCGGCTGCTGAGGGCTTCCAGAGACCCCTCCTGCCTATGCCTAGGGGAAGGGTGGGGAGGAGCCCAGCAAATACCGAGGGCGCCGTGACCCCCACGGCCAGCAGGGGATCCTCCCGGCGACACTCGCCGGCCAGCAGGGGATCCTCCCGGCCACGCGCAGCATCCGTGGAGCGGAATGGGCTGGAATGGGAGAAAGAGCTAAAACTGAGAGAGCTGGAGGATCGTGAACACCAGAGGCAGCATGAACGGGAGGAGAATGAGAGACAAAGACAGCATGAAGAGAGACAAAGGCAGCATGAATGGGAGGAGAAAGAGAAACTGAGGCAGCATGAAGAGAGAGAGAGGCATCGTGAACGGGAGGAGAATGAGAGACAGTACTCATTCAGCGTCAGTACTCATTCAGCGTCAGTACTCTTCCCCAGTACTCCATAGGTACCTACATGCCATAGAAGAGATGAAGCAACTAGTACACTTCTGTTTGTAATAGGTTCTCATGACAAGGATCCCTGAAGAAGGATAGGGCAGGGGGTAATGCGTGGAAATGGATAGGGGAGCCAGGGACAATTTCTAATGTCCATTTATTGGCTCTGATGGCTGCCCAGGCCCAGTGGAAAGGCAGTTCCTGAAGGTGGACGCAGGCTCCACACTGACTCCAATGCAACTCCCAATGCTCCTGTCAAATCTGCTGCCTCAGAGGGAGTCTGGTGCACAGAGGTGATGGGTGTCCCCAGGAGTATCTGAGATTCTCTTTGTGGGTAACTCTGGCTGTCGATCCCACTAGTAGGATGGTGTCCTCTGCCTCTGCTTGGGCTGCTACTTGTAAGGGTTCCTTTAGGTGTGTAAATCCCTAAGAATCACAGAGCTTTCCTTGAGGGACTGGAATACTTCGTTTGTTTTCTGCCTGAAGAGCTCCATCCCATTAAAGGGCAGGCCATCTATTGTGGCCTGTACCCACGAGGCTGTCTCAGTGACGACCGTGGCCATACCAGATGCGTTCTTGGCCGCCTGTAGGAATGCTCTCACGACCATCTGGCCTTCCTTGATTAGTTCTTTGAACTCTTCCTTGTTATCTTGAGGGATCTTGGATAGGAAGGGAGTGACCCTCTCCCAATTGAGATAGATGTATTTGGTGAACAGAGCCTGGTATTTGCCAGCTGGAGGGAGGCTGATGAGTATGCCGTATGTCCATGGAGATCCAACTTTTGGGGTCTTTGTCATTAGGCATGCCTTTCGTGGACTGTGATTTCTCCTGTGCTGAAGGAGCCAGGAACTCTGCATTTGAATGGACATAAGTGCGTTCAAAACCCTTTGGGGGCACTGGTATCTGTTCGCCACCCTTTTCAAAGTGGGAGGAAAAGTGCCCGGCATTTGCCACAGTCCTTTAGCCAGTTCCAGGAGCCCCTTGTTAATAGGAAGGGTGATTCTGGCCAGCATCATGGTGCTCAAAATAAAGACTTCTCTTGTATAAATGTAGTCCCAGTATCCAAGGTCTCTGCATGCAGAAAAGGAGGTCTTGAAAAGTTTTAAATTCAAATCAATCGCTGGGGCCGGGGCTGGTGTCACTGCCTTGTCCTTGAGTGGAGATGGGGGTCGTTGCGATCCCTCCCTTGCTTCCTGCTCTTGCGGGCCCATGTGTGGTTCTGGTGTGGGTGGCCTGGTTAATGATGCCACTGGGGAACGGGATCGCCTCCTTTCTGGAAACATGGGAGAGGGAATCTTGCTCCCAGACACAAGAGCTGATGGTCCCCAGTAAGGCTAAGGTGACGTCGTATGGGTACTAGGCTCCCCAGCCACCTCTTTTGGGTCTGTGACATTATCTGATTAAAATATGACCATGTAAACCATTGTTGCTACCACTGTTCTAGAACTGCAGCAAATCTTATACAAAGTATGACACATGGCCAGAAAGGGTTAAGCAGCTTGCAGGCTATATAATCCAAAGCCAACCTTTAGAGAGTTAGAAGAGTATGCAAATGGTAATTAGGGCCATTCCATGGTAGATAGATTTGCATTTCAAAGTTCTAGCCTATGTTGTTAGAAATTAAAGGTGATACTAATTTTATGTTTACTTATATCTGTTTACATGGCTAACATTAAACAAGTCAGTTCCTGTCTGTCACTATAGCTGAGGGGTAGGCAACCTATGGCTTGCGTGCCAAAGGCAGCACGCAAGCTGATTTTCAGTGGCACTCACGCTGTTCGGCTCTTGGCCACTGGTCTGGGGGGCTCTGCATTTTAATTTAAATTTTAAATGAAGCCTCTTAAACATTTTAAAAACTTTATTTACTTTATATATAACAATGGTTTAGTTATGTATTATAGACTTATAGAAAAAGACCTTCTAAAAATGTTAAAATGTATGACTGGCACGCGAAACCTTAAATTAGAGTGAATAAATGAAGACTCGGCACACCACTTCTGAAAGGTTGCCAACCCCTGCTATAGCTATTGATTCAGAGATCAAAAGGGGATATTAACATTTAGATGAGTCTTGGGTGAAATAATGTCACTGTCTATATGTCACTTTAAAGTTTGTGATAGACTGCCTAATGGATAAACTGCCTTATGTAAATCCATGTAGCTAATTACCTGTAATGCTTAGGAAATAGCTCCACTTCAAAGTATCCGTGATTGCCTATTGTTCACCTAAAGGGCCCCGAACTGTAAAAATGCCTTGGGTCCCAATCCTTTTTTATCTCAGATCTGCTTGATGCTTCATGCAGGGGAAGCTTAAGCCCAAGACAGACCCCAGTCCTGACTGGACCACCCTGAATATAAACATTGGACTAGAACCTATGCACAAATTCTGAAAGAACTCTTTGCAACTACAAAGCTCACCATCTCTGCTCCGTGGAGCGGAATGGGCTGGAATGGGAGAAAGAGCTAAAACTGAGAGAGCTGGAGGATCGTGAACACCAGAGGCAGCATGAACGGGAGGAGAATGAGAGACAAAGACAGCATGAAGAGAGACAAAGGCAGCATGAATGGGAGGAGAAAGAGAAACTGAGGCAGCATGAAGAGAGAGAGAGGCATCGTGAACGGGAGGAGAATGAGAGACAGCGTCAGCAGGAACTGGAACTGGCGAGGCTGAAGGGCCGCGAGCCCCCGGCTGCGGTGAGTGAGGGGGAACCCAGGACTGCACGGAGCTTTGATAAATGCATCCTGGCCCCACGCAAGGAGGGGGAGGACATGGATGACTTCCTGGATGCCTTTGAGACGGCCTGCGAGCTGCACCAGGTTGATCCTGCAGACAAACTCCGGGTTCTCACCCCCTTACTGGACCCCAAAGCCTTGGCCTTGTACCGCCAACTGGAAGAGGCGGAAAAAGGAGACTATGAACTATTCAAAAAGGCCCTGCTACGTGAGTTTGGGCTGACTTCTGACATGTACCGGGAAAGGTTCCCGAGTCAGGATAAAACCCCTGAGATCTCATATCTGCAACTAGCCGTCCGCATGGAGGGATACGCCAGCAAGTGGGCAGATGGGGCCCAGACGAAGGAGGACCTGGTTAAACTGCTGGTACTGGAGCAACTGTATGAGCGGTGCCCATCCGACCTGAGGCTGTGGTTGAGGGACAAAAAACCAGAGAACCCGCGACATGCAGGCCGGCTGGCCGATGAGTTTGTAAAGAGCCGGTCAGGGGCTGGCAGGGAGGAGTCCCAAAGGAACAGTCCCACCACAACGCAGAGCGAGAGTCACCATGGGCCATCCCAGCGGGAAAATACGGAGAAACCTCACCAAAGGGGAAGATCCAGCGTCAGGTCCATCCAACCCACTCGAGGGAACCCCTGGGACATGGTCTGCTATCACTGTGACCAAAGAGGTCACATACGGGCCCAGTGCCCCAGGCTCAGGGACAGACTGAGCAGACCAAACCCACAGAGGGTTGACTGGGTAGAGACCCAGCCAGGCGAGAGGCAGCACTCCCAGGGAAGGGGGGCTGGCAGAGTACCACCTGCTAAGGAGGGAGGAGAGCTCCAGGCCTGCTCCTCTGCGGGGCGGGATGCTCCAGACTCAGGGTTTTTGGTTTATACGGTGGGCGCGGGGCGGTCCCTCCGGAAAGAGTACCTCGTTCCCCTGGAGGTGGATGGGAGGAAGGTCGATGGATACTGGGATACGGGCGCAGAGGTGACGCTGGCCCGGCCCGAGGTGGTGGCCCCAGATCAGGTGGTGCCCAACACCTACCTGACCCTGACGGGGGTGGGCAGGACACCAGTCAAAGTGCCCGTGGCGAGGGTACACCTGAAGTGGGGGGCCAAGGAGGGCCCCAAGGACGTGGGGGTACACCCGTATTTGCCCACTGAGGTGTTGATGGGGGGGGACCTGGAGGACTGGTCAAGCAACCCCCAGGGTGCCCTGGTTGTGACCCGCAGTCAGAGCCGGCGAGGGGCACTGCGCCCTGGCCTTGGGGAGGGTGCCTTGCCCGAGGCGCAGGACCCTAACCTGGTGGGGAGGGAACACCCAGGGACACGGCTCAGGGAGGCTGCGGCTTCAGACCCAGCCGGCGAGAGAGAGCAGGTGGCCATCCCTGTCCCAGCTGCTGAGTTCCAGGCCGAGGTGCAGAAAGATCCCTCCTTGCGGAAGATAAGGGACCTGGCCGACCTCGGTGCGGTACAGACCATGGGGAGAGGCGGCCGGAAAAGGTTCCTGTGGGAGAAGGGGTTCCTGTACCGAGAATGGGCTCCCCCAGGGAAAATGGAGTCAGGGGGGATCAGGAGGCAGCTGGTGGTACCCCAGAAGTATCGCCGCCAGCTGCTGTACCGGGCCCATGACACCCCCCTCTCAGGGCACCAGGGAACCTGGCGTACCCAGCAGAGGCTGCTACGGAGCTTTTACTGGCCTGGGGTCTTTGTTACTGTCCGGCAGTACTGCCGATCCTGTGACCCCTGTCAGAGGGGGAGGAAGGCCCGGGACAAGGGGAAAACGGCTTTAGGACCCTTGCCCAGCATAGAGGAGCCTTTCCAGAGGGTGGCCAAGGTTAAAAGGGGGGCTCTGAACCAAGAGAGCCCGAAGCACAGACCTCCAGACTGGAGCGCTGGGAGAAGACCCCAGCCCAGTTGGAACCCCAGGGGTATTGGGGGTGGGAAAAGGGCACAGGCCGCATAACCCTTCCCACATGCGAACTGCGAATGCCCTCGAGCACCCCCGACCTAAGGGGGGGCGTGAAACTGGAGGGGCCTGGTGTAATTCTCACCAAGGAATGGGAGGGATGCGGGGGCATCCATGGGAACGGGGGTAGGTTCGAACTTCCCCGGGTCACTGGCTGAAGTGACCCCGCTCAGTTCGGTCTCGAAGGGGGGAGATGTGACGAACTGGGACTGTTCTTACTGTGATCTGTAAGTGCTGACAGGGGAGTGTGGCTGGGATGGTCTGCGTTGGGGGATGGGAGAATGACCGAAGGGAAATACCTGAGCCTGTAACATGAGAACCCAGGAGGGGGCTGGGGCGAGGTGACACCTTTGCCCGGGAAACTGAACAAAGGTGGGAGGGGTCGCTGAAGGCAGAGTCTGGGGAGCTGGCTGGTGAGGTGGCTGGAGGCAGGGAGGGCTCTGACCTCTGGAGGGGGCTGGGGTGTCCGAGGACCCCAAGATGGACCTAACTGAGGGGTATCCTGTTGTCTGTGCCTGCAAGACCTGTCTCGGACTGTATTCCCGTCGTCTAAATAAACCTTCTGCTTTACTGGCTGGCTGAGAGTCATGGTGAATCGCAGGAAGCCGGGGGTGCAGGGCCCTGAGTCCCCCCTTACTCCGTGACACAGCAACAGGCTGGAAATGGGGCAAATCAAATTGCAGTCATTGATTAAAGTCAGGCCTTGGCTACACTCAGGACGCTGTGAAGCGCGAGTGTAGTCGCGCCGCCAGCGCTGCGAGAGCGTGCAGCACTGCAGGCACTGATTACACTGGCGCTTTACAACGCTGCACTCGCTGTGCTCAGGGGGGTGTTTTTTCACACCCCTGAGCGCAGCAAGTTGCAGCGCTGTACAGCGCCAGTGTAGCCAAGGCCTCAGTTAAGTAACTAGAGAGAGTGAAAACCAGTAATATGCAGCACTAATCACATGGAAAACTAAATCAGCTACATGACAAAGTAGCGGTTCTTTGAGTCAGTGAGTTTCAGCCTGAGCAGTAGTCTGAAGTCTATACAACAACCTGATGCCATTTCACAATTAAACAGATATAACACAAAGATGCACCACCGTGGCTAGGTCCAAATTATAACATATAGCACACCCTCCAAGGATGCTGTACCAAGTGGCCTTGCCCCACAGTTCCCTGAGAAAAATGTTTGTGGGAGTAAATCCATCGCTGGCTGGTCCTGCACCAATGTTTCAGAGCGTGAACCACAGACGTGGCATGTTTCAGTGTACACAAAAGCTGATATCTTACTACATTAATAGCAACCCGTCTGGCATAAGGGACTCTATTCTTTGGAAGACAAGACACAGGACCATAGATTTTTAAGTGCTGGAAGGACCAGTGTGGCCATCTAGTCTGACCTCCTGCAGAGCAAAGGCCTTAGAATTTCACCCAGCAATTCCTGTCTCAAGTCCAATAACTTGTAACTGAGCTAGAGCATATATTTTAAGACACCCAATCATGATTTAAAGATTTCAAGTGATGGAGAACCCGACAAACTTCTTGATTCACTGTCCCAGTGAGCGATATGCCCCCTCACTGTTAAAAATGTGCCCCCTTGTTTCTGGTTTAAATTTTTCAAGTTTCACTTTCTAGTCCTCAGATCTGGCATTCTGCCTTTGCCTGCTACATTAAAGAACTGCCTGTTACTCCTGAGGGCAAAATTAAAAATTCTGCACCCAAAAAAAAAAAAAAAAAAAAAAATTCTGTGCACAATATTTTAAAGCTCTTCAAGCTTTATTGTCAATAAATAAATGCAGAGGCTCCAGCATGCAGTGGGGAGCACAGGCCACTGGTTGTACGAAGGTGGGAATCACCCTGCAGCCTCCCTACTGCCCACCCCCAGGACACGGACTCAGTGGTGAGGCTGCACTTAGGGTGACCAGATGTTCTGATTTTATGGGGACAGTCCCGATATTTGGGTTTTTTTTTTTTTTAAATATGGGCTCCTACTACCTCCCACCCCCTGTCCCAATTTTTCCACACTTGCTACCTGGTCACCCTAGCTGCACCTGACCCAGCACAAGGCCTGGGCCTACTGCAGACACACCCTGGGGCCCTGCCCCTCTGCGCCAGGTGTGGGGCAGGCAGGCTCAACCAGGCAGGATCCAAGTGTGGAGGGGCTCAGTGTGGGGTGAGAGGATTCTGTGTGGGACAATCAGGGTGCAGGCTGCTCAGTGTGGGGGGATCTGAATGCACAGAGGCTCGTTGGGGGCGGGGGTTCCAGGTGCAGGGGCAATGGGACTCTGCAGGAGCTTCCAGGTGAAAGTGGTTGGGTATCGGTGGAGGGGTCTGGGTGCGAGGGTCTCAGCAGGAGGCTCTGGGTGCTGGGGGAGTGGGACTTGGTGGGGTGGGGATCTGGGTGCAGCTAGTTGGGGGGGTCAGTGGCATGGGGGTCTGGATGTGGGGGCTCAGGGGGGTGAGGCTTGTCAGGGTGGGGGGTTGAGTGCAGGGAGCTCAGTGGGGGGTGATCTGGGTGCAAGGTGGGGGTCTGGAGGCAGGGGGGCTCCAGATGCAGGCGTTGAGGTTCAGTGGGGTGGGGTTTGGGTATGGAGGGCTAGGGGGGGGTTCTGGGTGTACAGGGTGAGACATGTCAGGGGGGTCTGAGTATGGGAGGTCCAGATGCACGGGGGTTGGGCGGATGGGGGAGCAGCTTCCCGTACAGTGACCCCTCCCCCTGCAGCTGAGGAGCGATGGGGGCAGGAAGCAGGGGAGGATGCTGAGCTTCCTGCAGCTGGATCCTGCAACATGATCAGCAGGCTGCCACAGCCTTACCCTGGTCTATGTGGCAATGCTCAGGCATCGCCCATGAACCAGCAACTTTGTGGGGCATGGTGTCAGCTTTAGATACTTCCAGTAAGACTCTCCCACTTGTACAGATGCCCTCTTTGGTCAGCTTTCCTTGCAGTCTTTACCTTTCCACTGCTGTTAATTCTTCAATATACACTCTTCCCTCTGCCGTGGGGCAGGGAAAGCTTCTCCTTAGGAGCAACGTGGCAGGGGATGGCTTTGTAACTTCAGCTCAAGATCTGACTCTCTGAAGCTGCAAAATCAGGACCAGAAGTCCCAGCCAAAATTTCCAAAACAATTTCTCGGGGGGGGGGGGGGGGGAATCTATGACCCAGTCTCTGTCCTACAAAGTGTCTCAGCACTTCCTGTATTTCCTGCATCCCTGCAGAAATGGGGCACGGTTGGCACACTGGGGATGTGGGGAAACTAGTGTGGTTGAGTGACAAGGAAATGCATATTGCAGCAATTGAAGTAAATGGAGGACAAATGGTCAGAACAATAGTTTGAATAACTACTTCCTCAAAGTACATACCTGCCAGGGAAACCAATTTCTCTTACAATAGGAGTACAAGGGAAAGCTTCTCCCCCACTGTTTTAAAACTTCCAAGTCTTGTCCAGTAGTACCGATTACCCATCTTTTTGCAACGAATTAGTGCAGGAGCATTTGTACCAGTCACTCAGTGCACAAGAAAGAATTGCCCAGCCACTTCAGCCAAGCCTGCTTGCTTTGTAAAGAGGTGCTGTTTACTAAGGGCTTGGCTACACTTGCAAGTTAGAGCACATTAAAGCAGCCCCAGGCACCCTAACTCATTATGCGTCCACACTGGCAAGGCACGTAGCGCACCCAGACTCCGTGGCTGGAGCGCTCCTGGTAATCCACCTCCCCGAGAAGCATAACGCTTGCTGCGCCCCGGCTGGAGTGCCGCAGCGCCAGTGTTGACGCCCTGATCAGCCTCCAGAAGTGTCCCACAATGCCTGTTCTAGCCACTCTGGTCATCACTTTGAACTCTACTGCCCTGCCCTCAGGTGACCAACCGTCAGACCCTGCCCTTTAAATTCTCTGGGAATTTTGAAAATGCCCTTCCTGTTTGCACAGCAAGGTGTGGAGTGCTCTCAACGAATCTTTCCAGGTGACCATGCCTCCACGCGCCAGGCGATCCCCAGTATGGAGCAATGGCGAGGTGCTGGACTTCAGTGTTTCGGGGGAGCAAGCTGTCCAGTCCCAGCTGCGCTCCAGCCGTAGGAATTATGATACACCTCTACCCTGATATAACGCGACCCAATATAACACGAATTCGGATACAACGCGGTAAAGCAGTGGTCCGGGGGAGCGGGGCTGCGCACTCCGGCGGCTTAAAGCAAGTTCGATATAACGCGGTTTCACCTATAACATAGTAAGATTTTTTGGCTCCCGAGGACAGCGTTATATCGAGGTAGAGGTGTACCTTCGGGCAGAAATCAAGGGACATGATGGAAAGGGGACATGACCGGGACGCACTGCAGTGCAGGGTTAAAGTGAAGGAGCTGCAGAATGCGTACTGCAAAGCGCGCAAGGCAAACTACCGCTCCGGTTCTGCCCCCGCGACCTGCCGTTTCTACAAAGAGCTGGACGCGATACTTGGGGGCGACCCCACCTCCACTTTGACACTGCAGAGCCCAGTTCAACAAGGCAAGAGGAGGAGGAAAGCGGGAACGAGGGTGCTGAGGAGGAGGGAGACAGCCCAGCATCCCTAGATGCATGCAGCCAGGAGCTGTTCTCAAGCCAGGAGGAAGGTAGCCAGTCGCAGTGGACAGTGCTTGGGGAAGGACAAATGCCAAAGGTGGTGCCCTGTAAGCGGCTTTTATTTTGGGAAGGAAGTTGTTTGGTGCAGGCTCTTGGAGCGAGGAGGGTTAGGGCTGCATGCATGCCTAGATGCGGAATAGGGCGTTTATGGGGCTCTCTCACATCATGGTAATCGGCCTCAGTAATCTCTTCAGAGGTCTCATGCAGAAGTGAGATATAACTGAGTTTACAATTTCCAAAGGCAAACTGGGATTTAGGATTGCCTCTCCGCCACATCGTTTCCACCCAGGCACTAGAGGCAGCAGTGTGGTGCTCATTTCTCCAATCTGAGCTACAGAGGTTTGTTTTTATGTATGATGAACCCAGATTCACTATAAAAAAAATTTCCCCCCAAAATCCACACCCCGGAACACCAACATCCCATAGAGCAAAAGCAGATCTAGGTAGTTATAGCTGAGCTCCTCACAACCACCAATGGATTTTAACCTCACACTGCCGTGAAGGTAGATAAGTATTATCCTCATTTTACAGATGGTGAATTGAGGCACATGGTAGATTAAGTGATTTGCCAAGGTCACACCAGAAGCCTGTGGCAGAGTAAGAAACTGACCCAAGTCTCCTGATGCCTAGTTCAGTGCCTTATCCAATAAGCTATCCTTCTACCCTGCATGAGACTAATTACTGAGATCTTTGCACTTCCAAAGGAGATTTCCCCTCCAACATCTGGGTCAGCAATCACCGTGTCACTACATCCCCCACAGATGAGAAGTTCAGGTTTATGAAAGAGTTATGCTCCCGCTGGGGATTTTAAAGGCTCAGGGAGCAAAAGGCAAGATCTCGGTCCTAACAGGATCCCATCAAGACTTAGTCTAGACCACCAGTTTCTCCAGAGGTTCTTACATCCTTTTGAAACTCCCGCCCTCTGTCTGCACTATTGAGACAACCCGTGCGGATACCTCTACCATTAACAGTCAAGCATATTGCCCTTATTACTAATGTTTTAGAGATTAAATCTGTAAATACATTTTATAGGAAAACAGGAAAAATGACTACATGCTTTTTAACCCACTTAAAGAAACACCTTAATTTGGAGCCAACTTTACATTAGTATTGATTCTTTGTGTGGACAGACTGGAGCCTTCTGCAATCTGCATTTGTTATAAGCACCTCTATCAGGAATTAGGGCCCCATTGTCCTAGGCAAGGTACAAATTTACCCAGAAGGCTCACAGTCTAAGACAAAAGATTTGACTTGGGAACAGACAGGAGGGAGGAAGAAGGGATGTTAGGTTAGTTGTAACAATGATCTTAGTACTCACGAGTGATCACTAGTCTAGTGTCATCACATGGTAGTGATAAATAGGTTTCACAAAGATAGACTAAGGATGGATTTAAAAGACATAAGGCAGTGACTGCAAATTTAGATGAGGATTTCTTCTCACGAGTAATGGGAAAAGCAGACATGCAGGTTTATTACTAACCCATTAACACTAGCATGTAATTAATGCAGAGGAGGAGCCAGTGCTCATACATCATAAGAATGTCATTAAACCTGCATCATGTGCAAAGGAGACAAACCCCCATGATTTAATCAAGATGGATGGTTAAAAGGAACTGGGAGGTTTTGGAACACAGAAGTGGTCAATTTGTCTGACTTCATCAAGACGACCACCTGGAAGTAAAAAAGGGGGGCAAAAGCCAAACCCTGATTGCAGGAGCTACACATGCATTCAAAGTCAAATTTACACACATGTAACATGCATTACTTAAGACTGAAAAGCAAGATTTTTTTTAATGGAAAGAGAGGCTACCTTAAAAAGGATGTTGGCAGGTCAGCTTTGACCCAGAAATTAAACAAGCACAAATGGTTTGTTTGTATTTCTTTAAAAAGTTTTAAAAACTAAAATCACAAATTTCCATTGATTTTTAGAAATTCAATGGAAACGGGCAGGGTTTAATGTTTTTTAAGTGACCAGCAAAAGGGGAAAATGTGTTTGATTGTAAAGAAGAAACAATGCACAAAAAAGGCCTGAATTGATTTGTGTTTTAATAATGGGTTTTGTATTTTTGCTTTTTTTTTTTTTTTTTTTTTAAAACATGAGAGATTAGAGCTTTTGCTGAACAAATTCACTGACTCACTAAAGAATTAACCAGATTTTGACATCAACCAGAGCTATTGAAAGGAAACTGTTTCCCATAACTTCCAGTTCATTAACTTGGTGATGTCTCATCCCTCTTCTCTGGAATGGTTGTTGATTCCCTCCATTCTTCACTTATCCACCCTTGACATTTTTCACCCCCTTCCATCTGAAGGTCCGCCCTGCCAGCTTCCCCCTCCCCCCATGCTCACCCCCAACATCTGCTTCCTCCACTCCTGTTCTTGCATTGTGGTGTGTTCCTGGCAAAACCGCTATGACCAGGCTAATTGCATGCACTACAAATTCATTCTCTCCTGTTCTACCATCTTCCTACATGAACCACTCTGCTACTCCATCTTAAATGAATCCCATGCCTCCAATCCCAACTGCCTTTTCACCATTTTTGGGTATGTCTACACTGCAAACTAGAGGTGTATTCTTAACTCAGGTTAGCTAACTTAGGATAAAATAGCAGTGAAAACACAGCTACACAGCATGTGTTAGCATCTGGAGTTAAAGTCTATAGGGCAAGATGAACTTGCACTGCTAACCCGAGCTAAAAGACAGGTTACTGTGTCTTCATTATTATTTAAACCCAAATTAGTGAACCTGAATTAAGAATACACTTTTTTCCCCAGCAGTGTAGCCCTCAATCCTCAAACCTTCCTCTCCTCCTGCATCTCGGCTTCTCTCTTGACACGGGATCTTATCAATTTCTTCCCAGGAAAAAACAAAAACCTGACATGACCTTCCCTCTCCCATCTGCTTGCCCTTTCTTTACCTTCCCCTCCCACCTCACAACTCTCGCCTCCTTCTCCCTGACCACAGACAGAAGTTTTTTTTATCTTCTTTCCTTCTCCAGCCCCTCCACTTGCCTCACTGACTCCATCCCACATGCCTCACACCCAGTCTCATACCCTCCCTTACTCTTCTCCGGCTCTTTCCTCCCACTAAAACGCCCACCCTTCTCCCTCCATTACCATACCATTGCCTCTCCCCCTTTTATCTCTAATCTTATTGAATACATGATCTACAATCCCTGGCTGGAATTCCTCTCTGCCAATTCCATCCTAGACCAGGAGCAGCACTTCAGGGGAGGGGGGAGCCTTGCAGGGCCTATAGCCACCCCAAAATTTGCCTTAGCCCTCTCTCCCCACCCCACCAGCTGCCGTTCTCCGGCCACCTAGCTCTGAAGGCAGAGCAGAGGCTGCTGGCCGGGCATCCAGCTCCAGCAGCATTGGAGAATTAAGGCCAAGCACGGGGCCTAAGACTAGCCCCCCAGCCTGTGTCCCCACTAGCTGGGAAACGATGCCCAGGGTAGGTGAAGGGCTGGAGCTCTCCATAGTGGTCTAGACTGACTCACTCCGACCTGGGCTCCTGGACCCTGCCCCCCCCCAATCACTGCTATCCAAGGATTCTGCTGGCCCTGGAGCCAGGTCCCCACACCCAGGCAGCTCCTGCCAGCTGCAAGCAGCAAGTGCCCCACACTGCCCAGCTCCAGTTTCAGACCTGGCTGGAGGTCGGGCCTCACGGTGGGGGGGGGGGCACAGCTCCCCAATTTTCTGTCTGGCCCACCTCTAATAGCTTGAGAACTTTCAAAATTAGTTAACACCTATTTAAAGCAAATCCTGATAGATTTGGGTGAATAGCTCTTTCTAGAAGATTCATACACCCTTTGGGGTTGAAAAGACTCTAGTTCTCTCATCCTCCAGCAAGGACAGGGACCAACAAGACTTGATATTCCTAATTGTAAAGTTACAGAAAGCAAATGAAACTTTACAACATTTGGGCTGCTCTTATACATCATAAAAGCAGCACAAAGGGAACAATAGCTTTAAATAAACAAAGCTTTCCCAGCAATATTTGCAAGCCAAACATTCAAAGTGCCTGAAAACACTGGAACAATGACAGACAGGCTACCCAAAAAAATACAACTAGTTTTCATTGTTTAAGTGCAAGAAGTGAATAACCTCAATGGTGAAAACCGAACTGGATTTCTAGAGTGCTTCCATTTTCCTGAGTTTGAGGTGTTCTTGTTAATACAGGAAACGAGATTTGTTTAGCAGCATCTAGGATTTGTGACTTAACTGGGTCTCCAACCGTGAGCACTGTGAAAATAGAGCCTCCTGCAATCAGTATGGCTGCACAGGCCCCTCTGCATGCCTCGGATAAGGAATCATCAGCATTTTACAAACGGTGTTTAACTCACAAGGAAAGAAACTTCTTCTCCCATTTCAGACCAAGCAAAAATTCAGAATGAAGCATCGCTAAAATCCACCTCCACCCTCCCAGGCCTTTAATCTGCCCAGAAGGGCCCTGGCGAGGGCTTTACAGAGATTCGAACTCAAAGCACCAAATGTTTAGCACAATCCTCAAACCCCAAAGGCAATAGGGGCCAATGCAGGGTGGGGACTCAGCTGAGAAAAGGAGACTCAGCAACAAAACGAACCATCTGCGAAGCAAGGAGCGAGACCCAGGAGCAAAGGAGCCATGGGCAGCCCCAGGGTACTGGGGTCCCAACACCTCAGAGAGAGACAGACACAGCTTCATGTACCATCACCAGCAGGATCATGCCAGGCAGACACACCCAGCGGGATGAAAAGTGAAGCTCCTGAACTTCCTCCTGCCCCGGCCTCACTGCCCCTGGCCCCTTCCTGTACCCACCCCCACCCGCCTCACTGCCCCTACTCCCTTCCTCTACCCTCCCCCCTGCCCGCCACACTGCCCCCGGCCCCTTCCTGTACCCTCCCCGCGCCCACCTCACTGCCCCTGACCCCTTCCTGTACCCTCCCCCCGCCCGCCTCACTGCCCCTACTCCCTTCCTCTACCCTCCCCCCTGCCCACCGCACTGCCCCTGGCCCCTTCCTGTACCCTCCCCCCACCCGCCTCACTGCCCCTACTCCCCCTCCTCTACCCTCCCCCCTGCCCGCCGCACTGCCCCTACACCCCCTTCCTCTACCCTCCCCCCACCCACCTCACTGCCCCTACCCCGCCTTCCTGTAACCTCCCCCCCGCCCCACTGCCCCTACCCCGCCTTCCTGTACCCTCCCCCCACCCGCCTCACTGCCCCACCCCCTTCCTGTACCCTCCCCCCACCCGCCTCACTGCCCCACCCCCTTCCTGTACCCTCCCCCCACCCGCCTCACTGCCCCTACTCCCCCTCCTCTACCCTCCCCCCGCCCGCCTCACTGCCCCTACCCGCCTCACCGCTCCTCCACCCTCCCCCCACCCGCCTCACTGCCCCTACTCCCTTCCTCTACCCTCCCCCCTGCCCGCCTCACTGCCCCTGGCCCCTTCCTGTACCCTCCCCCCACCCACCTCACTGCCCCTACCCCCCCTTCCTCTACCCTCCCCCCACCCGCCTCACTGCCCCTACTCCCTTCCTCTACCCTCCCCCCTGCCCGCCGCACTGCCCCTGGCCCCTTCCTGTACCCTCCCCCCTGCCCGCCACACTGCCCCTACTCCCCCTCCTCTACCCTCCCCCCTGCCCGCCACACTGCCCCTACACCCCCTCCTCTACCCTCCCCCCTGCCCGCCACACTGCCCCTACACCCCCTTCCTCTACCCTCCCCCCTGCCCACCTCACTGCCCCTACCCCCACTTCCTGTACCCTCCCCCCGCCCACCTCACTGCCCCTACCCCCCCTTCCTGTACCCTCCCCCCCGCCCACCTCACTGCCCCTACCCCCCTTCCTCTACCCTCCCCCCGCCCACCTCACTGCCCCTACCCCCTTCCTCTACCCTCCCCCCGCCGCACTGCCCCTACCCCCTTCCTCTACCCTCCCCCCACCCACCTCACTGCCCCTACCCCCCCTTCCTCTACCCTCCCCCCACCCACCTCACTGCCCCTACCCCCCTTCCTCTACCCTCCCCCCACCCACCTCACTGCCCCTACCCCCCCTTCCTCTACCCTCCCCCCACCCACCTCACTGCCCCTACCCCCCCTTCCTCTACCCTCCCCCCACCCACCTCACTGCCCCTAACCCCCTTCCTCTACCCTCCCCCCACCCACCTCACTGCCCCTACCCCCCCTTCCTCTACCCTCCCCCCACCCACCTCACTGCCCCTACCCCCTTCCTCTACCCTCCCCCCACCCACCTCACTGCCCCCACCCCCCCTTCCTCTACCCTCCCCCCACCCACCTCACTGCCCCCACCCCCCTTCCTCTACCCTCCCCTCCCCCCGCCTGCTTGCCTCACTGCCCCTACCGTTCCCCTCGCCCGCCTCACTGCCCCGCGCCCCCTCGGTCTGACCGCCCCCCCCGCCCCGGCGCGGCACTCACAGGAGCTGACGCTGAGGAGCAGTAAGTGGAGCCGGCCCCGGGCCCAGCCATCGCCGCGCACCCAGCTACCCACAGAGCTCTGCGCGATGCCGCCCGCCGCTGCCTGACTGAGCCCCACCCGGCCCCGCTCACCGCCCGCAGGTGAGGCCCCACCCTTTCCCCAGGTGAGGCCCCGCCCTCTGTGCTCCCATTGGCTCCCGGCCCACGCCCACCGCCCCGTGCACCCCGCCCCCAAGTGCTGATTGGATGCCGGTACGGTGTCGTCAACCAATAATATAGTCAACCCTGTGCCCTGACTGTCTCACACCTACAGCTCCGCCCTAATTGGCTACCGGTGGGGGCCCTTAACCTCGCCCCCGTGAACTTTGTCCCCGCCCCAAGGCCCTCCCCTCCCCCCCGCCAGGACTCTCTGGTTGCCATGGTGACGGAGGCCACATTCTGCTCGATTGGCCCAAAGAACGCGACCCCCGCTCGGCGCTGATGGGGGCGGGGCTGCACCCAGGGACTGAGGCTCCCCCAAATCAGAGAGGCTGCTGGGAGAAACCTGTCCCCCCAGCCCAGCTCACCCCCCACCCGTGTCCTGCACCCAGCCTCCTCCCCACGGCCTAGCTCACCCCCTTCCTGCACCTCCCTGTGGCCCAAGGTCCCCCCCACCCGACCCCCCAGTCCCTGCACCCAGGCTGAGCCCCACACACACCTTCCCTGTGGCCAGGAACCCGTCTGGCCAGGTCATGTCTCCCTCCTGCATCACCCAAGCCAGCCAGCCTTCCTCCCAAACCCTGTGGCCTGGCCCAGCTCAGTCCCCACCCCATGGTACCCCCTTCTAGGATGACCAGATACCAAGTGTGAAAAATCGTGTCAGGGGGTAGGGGGTAATAGGTCCCTATATAAGAAAAAGCCCCCCAAATCAGGACTGTCCCTATAAAATCGGGACATCTGGTCACCCTACCCCCTTCCCAAGCCCAGCCCCACGCCCTGCCCCTTGTGGCCCAGCACCCCACCCTGCCGCCTGGTCTTAGTCTGACAGGGCGGCCTGAGGCTGGGTGCTGGGGAAAGGCTCCCCCCCTCAGGCTCTGGCCCTGTCTCTATTCAGGGCCACATGAGCGGGTCTGAGCCAGGCAGTGCAAACTGAAGTTCCAGGTGGCAGCAACAGTTTCACCAGGAGAGCAGGAGAAACAGCATTTCCCTCCCCCAGGGGAATCCTGATTTTTGGGAAATGTTATCCGCAGAACAGAAAGTCCAAACACATTCCATTCGGTGACCTCGAAACATTTTGATCCTGCTGAACCATCATCATGTAACGTAACATATGAAGTACGTCATATGCACAGATGCTATATAGACCATTGCAATCAGGTCACAGATTTATGGGCAGACTTTATAGGCATGGAGGAATAAATTGGCAGGTTAAGAACATAAGAACAGCCATACTGGGTCAGACCAAAGGTCCATCAAGCCCAGTATCCTGTCTTCCGACAGTGGCCAATGGCAGGTGCCCCAAAGGCAATGAACAGACAGGTTATCATCAAGTGATCCATGCCCTGTCACCCAATCCCAGCTTCTGGCAAACAGAGGCTAGGGACACCATTCCTGCCCATCCTGGCTAGTAGCCATTGATGGACCTATCTTCCATGAATCTATCTAGCTCCCTTTTGAACCCTGTTATAGTATTGGCCTTCACAACACCCTCTGGCAAGGAGTTCCAGAGGTTGACACTGCGTTGCGTGAAAAAATACTTTCTTGTGTTTGTTTGCTACCTACTAATTTCATTTGGTGCCCCCTTGTTCTTGTATTATGAGAAGGAGTAAATAACACTTCCTTATTTACTTTCTCTATACCACTCATGATTTTATAGACCTCTATCATATCCCCCCTTAGTCGCCTCTTTTCCAAGCTAAAAAGTCCCATTCTTATTAATCTCTCCTCATTCAGGTCTATACCCCTAATCATTCTTGTTGCCCTTTTCTGAACCTTTTCCAATTGCAATATAACTTTTTTGAGATGGGTCAACCACATCTGCATGCAGTATTCAACCTGTGGGTGAACCAGGGATTTATATAGAGGCAATATGATATTTTCTGTCTTATTATCTATCCCTTTCTTGATGATTCCCAACATTCTGTTTGCTTTTTTGACTGCCACTGCACATTGAGTGGATGATTTCAGAGAACTATCCACAATGACGCCAAGATCTCGTTCTTGAGTGGTAACAGCTAATTTAGACCCCACCATTGTATATGTATAGTTAGGACTATGTTTTCCAATGTGCATTACTTTGCATTTATCAACATTAAATTTCATCTGCCATTTTGTTGCCCAGTCACCCAGTTTTGTGAGATCCTTTTGTAGCTCTTTGCAGTCTGCCTGGGACTTAACTATCTTGAGTAGTTTTGTATCATCTGCAAATTTTGCCACCTCACTGTTTACCCCTTTTTCCCGATCGTTTATGAATATGTTAAATAGGACTGGGCCCATTGGTTTCCATTAGCCAGCTCCAGTCAGCCTGATTCAGAGAAAGGTGGAGGGAGTCAGCGGTTGCAAAAAATCAGACACTGTTTTTCTTCTCTGTTACTCTGTGTGTCCCTACAAGGTGTGTTGATTGCTACAATATTACTTGTGGTGAGGGGGACAATGGGGCTCACCTCCCGGGTACTGTGGACATTGTTATCACTGGTGGACGAGGGCCCTTCGTTTTCAGTTTTTATTTATTTTTTCCTGGGAATTGATCAGTGTTTATTACCACAACAATAACAAAAAAAACTTCTAATAATTTTTATGGGTAAATATCGGAGTTTATTTTGGTGGTCTGAAAGATGGGGGGGAGTATTCAGTAAATTAATGCTTTCAATTCCATTAATCGATGTGGTTTGCTGCAGAACTAAAGCACAAGGCCACCTCTGAGTTTAAGAAAATAATATATCTCTGATCCCCAAATAAAAGTTATCATTTGAATAAAGAGTTTACTGTTGTAGACTTAGAACTATTAGCCTATAAATATTTACAGTAAAATCTTTTTTATCCGGCATGTTGGGAGTATGGGGGATGCCAGTAAGTGAAAAATTCCGGTTAACTAAAAGGGAGGGAGTTTGGGTGCGGGAGGGGAGTGCAGGGCTGGGGGTTAGGGCACGGGAGGAGGTGCAGGATGCAGACTCTGGGAGGGAGTTTGGGTGTGGGAGGGAGCTAGGGGCGTGGGAGGGATTTTGGGGTGCCGGATCTGGGGGGGGCGATCAGCTTGGGCGGCTTCCTGCAAGCAGTGACCTGTCCTTGCTGCTCCTAGGTGGACATGCTGCAAGCGGGTCTGCACGCTGCCCCTGCCCCAGCTTGAGCGCTGGCTCCGCAGCTCCCATTGGCCACGGTTCCCGGCCAATGGGAGTTGCAGGAGCGGCACCTGTGGGCAGAGGCAGCGTGCAGAGCCGCCTAGTCATGCCTCTGCCTAGGAGCAGCAGGGACAGATGGCCGTTTCCAGGGAGCCACACGGAGCCAAGTAGGGAGCCTACCGGCCCTGCATCAACCAGAGCATAAACCGGACTTTCTATGAAAATTTGAAATGCCGGTTTAAAGGGCTTTCCAGTTGGTACAGGGCCAGATAGCACCGTTTTTACTGTACATTTAATAATTGGGCCACACAATTTGCAGCACATACACTCAAATTCATCCTTTTCTCCTGTTTTTCTTTTTTTTTAAACTTTCAAATACTTCCTTGTGTTCTGAAACGTATTCTCATACAGATTTTCATTTTCTTCCCATTTTAGTGTGTCAAATCTTTAAACCATTATCTGCTAACAGCTTGAAATGTGTACGTGGTGGGCATGAGATTCATCAGTACGTTCAGATGCGCACGCACTTCAGAACTTGCGTGCGTGCATGCGTGCCTGTTTGTTTATTGTGTGTATCTTCTAACCCAGTAAAAAGAACAGGAGTACTTGTGGCACCTTAGAGACTAACAAATTTACTAGAGCATAAGCTTTCGTGGGCTACAACCCACTTCTTCGGATGCATATGCATCCGAAGAAGTGGGTTGTAGCCCACGAAAGCTTATGCTCTAATAAATTTGTTAGTCTCTAAGGTGCCACAAGTACTCCTGTTCTTTTTGCGGATACAGACTAACACGGCTGCTACTCTGAATTCTAGCCCAGTGGTTCTCAAACTTTTGTACTGGTGATACCTTTCACATAGCAACCCTCTGAGTGCGACCCCCCCATATAAATTATATATTTAACACCATTATAAATGCTGGCGGCAAAGCGGGGTTTGGGGTGGAGGCTGGCAGCTCGCGACCCCCCATGTAATAACCTTGTGACCCCCTGACAGGTCCTGATCCCCAGTTTGAGAACCACTGTCCTCTCTCTGTGCTGTCAGACTCTGATTTGCAGGCAAGCGCCTGCTTTTGACGGGGCCTGACTTTTGCTCATAGCGTAACTTTTGCTGATTTTGGTTCAGGCCTCAGGTCTTGCACTAGGCCCGTGCTTCAGGCTCTCTTTCTACTACGGTAGTTACAATCACAGCAGAAAGTGCAAGTTTCAAAACTCCCCTCCCTTATTCCCATCAAATGTTGTACTAAGACATGGCGCTGATTGTGATGATTAGCTTTGGAGTTCCTCGCTCCAGTCCCTGCCACGGCGAGTACAGCCTGCCAGGGGCCGGGCGCAGGGAAAAGGAAGAGGCCAGGACGATTTTTGGCTGTATGAAACAATAATATTTTGGTCCCTATTTCTGCACAGAAACTTGGCACGGTTTTCCACAGGCAGTGGTGATTTTAGCTGCTAGCTTGCTCACGAAGGCGCAGAGCACAGCTGCTGCTGGTGTCCCAAAACTGCCAGGGTTTATGTGTCACTAGCCTGGTTGGTGCAATGGTGCCAGCTGAATTCATGGTCAAGTGGCATGGGAAAGTGTTCTACTGCAGAGGAAGAAATAAGGCTGCTACCCTAGAAACCTGTGGGAGAGGATCACAGAGTACCTCCGTGAAAGTTTCATTGAGATCTCTCAAGAGGCTACATAGGACATCCCTGTGTACATAAACAACCCCTCCCCTGCCTCCCCTAACCCAGCAGAAGGAAACGCTGATGCCAACTCTCTCTGTGTGTTGTACCTCTTCCTCTTCTCAGACAAGTCAAATGATGAAAAGTTGATACCTGTGTCTTGAAACATTGCCAGGGGAAATGCATGCACGCACTTACGCAAGGTTCTTCCCCTTCAGCAGGCTCGTCCATGCTTGCCTGGTGGGACTGGCTAGACTGTGGCAGCATCTCAAACAGGTGCTGGCTCACAGCAAAGCTGCCCTGCCACTGGGTCTCCCCCTCTTCCTCCCACAGCGGGGGTCTGGCTCAGGCTCCTCTGAGGTAGTTACGGTGGTTGCATATAGAGCAGGCAGCTCAGTGTAAAAGCTGCAGGTCTGTGGCTCAGCACCAGGTCAATTGTTGGCCTCCCTGGGCGCGGGGTCTGCCCACTGCAGTTCCTTTGCTTCCATCCGGCACCTCTACTGATCCCCGTTGTACCCCTCTGGCTGCATTCCCCCAGGCAATCTTCATAGAGATCCACAGCCTCTTCTCCCCCCAGGCCCAGGAGCTCCAATAGCTCCAGTCTACTCTAGATCAGAGTGCATTTGGAGCATGTAGCCAGCATACTTGATTGGGCAATTGCACGCAACAAAGGCGAGCTGCTAGGTGTGCTCGCCCAGCTGCGCAATCAGGAAAAGGCATTTCAAAAATATGTGGGGGGTTTTAAAAGGACGGGGGGAGGGGAAGTTGTTTCCAGTCTCTGGAGGCTGGGTCACGGAGTTCACAATTGTGACCAGAGCAGCCACTGTTTGGTATTGTGGGACAGCTGCTGGAGGACTGTAAGGGTCAGCTCTCCTACTGCTATAGGTCGACCACAGTGCAATACCAGTAGGGAAGGTGGTTTTCCAGTATTGCCTTATTGGGGCACTTCATGGAAGCAGGAGACAGTTTGAGCCTAGACACACACAGCTAGGGTTGGTGCACGGTGGCTTACATCAACCTCACTTTCTAGTGTAGAAAGGCCACCTCCCTGCAGGATGTAGCTGCATTTACACCAGGGTTTTTGTCAACATCACTATGTTGCTGGGGTAGGAGGCGTCACACCCCTGCCACTATAACTTTACTGTGTAGACTAGGCCTTAGTTCTGTTTAAGTGCACTTAACTTAAACCTGACTTAAGCTAAAGCAAAATAAGTGGCTCTTAAACTGAAATAGAAGCGTCCAGAGAGGTCTGCAGCAATTTAACTGACTGTTTCAGACAACGCCTTAAGTTAAACCAGTGCAGTTTTCCTGTGTAGACAAGAGCTTAGATCATAGCTTAAAAAGAACCAACTTCCATGTGCTCCGGAGTTCCCTGTTCCCCACTGCTCTCTGGAGCAGAGCCTCCGAGGTGCTGGGATCAGCTGCAAGATGCCACCCGTTCGTTGTGTTCCACTTCCCGCTGGCAGAGGGGAGACACGTTTGCCAGGATGTGACAACACCCGTGGATTATTCAGAACAACTCCAGGGGTTGCTTGTCATGCTCTAGACCAGGGGTCTCAAACACGCGGCCCACGTGGTTATTTTCTGCAGCCCGCGAGCCCCTCGCAGCCCCCCAGCCCTCCCCCAGTGTTTACCTAGAGCGGCTCCGGCCGGCCGTGCACCGGGGGCAGGGCAGGCTCCCTGCCTGCCTGCCCTGCACCGCTCCAGGAAGAGGCTGGAACGTGGGGAAGTGGGGGCGGAGGGGCTGTGTGTTGCTGTTGCTTCAGGCAGCGCCCCCAGCAGCTCACATTGGCCGGGAACGGGGAACCGTGGCCAATGGGAGCTGCTGGGGGCAGTGTCTGAAGCAACAGAAACAGCCCCTCCACCCCCCTTCCAGCCTCTTCCCAGAGCAGCATGGGGGCGGGGCGGGGCGGGGCGGGGCAGGGCAGGGAGCCTGCCCTGCCCCTGGTATGCGCCGGGCCAGATCCTGCCTCCTGAACCCCCTGCCCTGAGCCCCCTGCCTCACCCCGCACCCCTCCTGCAGCCCAACCCACTGCCCTGAGCCCCCTGCTGCACCCCGCACTCCTCTTGCACCCCAACCCACTGCTGCCCCCTGCTGTACCTCACACCTCCTGCACCCCACACCCCAACTCCCTGCCCTGAGCCCCCACCTCCACCCCCTGGGGGCAGGGAGGGGGCAGAGTTGGGGTGGGGATTTCAGGGAAGGGGTTGGAATGGGGGCAGGGAAGAGGCGGGGCAGGGGCAGGGCCTCATGGAAGAGGTGGAGTGGGGGCGGGGCCAAGTGCAGCAGGGGGGAGGTGTCAGTAATGCAGCCCTCGGGCCAATGTACTAGTCCTCATGTGGCCCTCATGGTCATTTGAGTTTGAGACCCCTGCTCTAGACGAGGGATTTTCAATGGGTGGATCACGACTGTCCCAGGAGATCAGGAAAGGCCAGCAGTGGGGTCATGAGGCGTTGAAAATATTACAGTCTAAACCAAAGAAAAGTCTCGCTCCCCCCATCCCCTGACCCTTCAAGATGAGGTATTCTCCACCCTCCCACACATCAATTCTATATTCTAAGTGTAGGTCTGTGCTTAAAACCCTGCGGCAGCACTTCAATGTAAATACTCACTATAACTATAGTGCTGGGAGAGGTTCTCTCAACACTGGAGATAATCCACCTCCCCGAGAGGTGGTAGCTCGGTCAACAGAAGAATTCTTCCATCCGTCTAGCTCTGTCTGCACTAGGGGTTAGGTTGGCATAGCTACATCTCGGGGGGAGGGGGGAGAGGAGGGGATTTTTCACACACCACACACCTCCCCCCCAAAAGACCAAGAGATCTAGTTTTGCCAATGCAAGTTCTGCATGCAGACCAGCCCTAAGCATGGTCAGAAATGAGACATTTTTTATTGTTATTGGGGAGGTTGTGCAATTTTTTTAATGTGAATAAGGGCTCACCCATGTGAAGAGGCTGAGAAACACAAATCCGTACAAAGACTTTAATATAATCTAAAACCTGGCTGACCCTGAGCAATTTCCACTGTTGTCTTGTTGCCATCATACAATCGTAGATTAGGGTTGGAAGAGACCTCAGGAGGACATCTAGTCCAACCCCCTGCTCAAAGCAGGACCAACACCAACTAAATCATCCCAGCCAAGGCTTTGTCAAGCTGGGCCTTAAAAACCTCTAAGGATGGAGATTCCACCACCTTCCTAAGTAACCCATTCTAGTGCTTCACCACCCTCCTAGTGAAATAGTGTTTCCTAATATCCAACCTAGACCCTGCCCCCCCCCCCCCCAGCAACTTGAGACCATTGCTCCTTGCTCTGTCATCTGCCACCACTAAGACCAGCCAAGCTCCATCCTCTTTGGAACCCTCCTTCAGGTAGTTGAAGGCTGCTATCAAATTCCCCCTCACTCTTCTCTTCTGCAGACTAAATAACCCCAGTTCCCCCAGCCTCTCCTCATAAGTCATGTGCCCCACCCCCCTAATCATTTTCATTGCCCTCCACTGGACTCTCTCCAATTTGTCCACATCCCTTGGGGGGGGGGGAGGAGGAGAGGGGGAGAAGAAGACGACAGATGGACCAAAACTGGACGCAATACTCCAGGTGTGGCCTTACCCGTGCCAAATAGAGGGGAATAATCACTTCCCTCGATCTGCTGACAATGCTTCTATTAATGCAGCCCAATATGCCGTCGGCCTTCTTGGCAACAAGGGCACACTGCTGACTCATATCCAGCTTCTCGTCCACTGTAATCCCCAGGTCCTTTTCTGCAGAACTGCTGCTTAGCCAGTCAGTCCCCAGCCTGTAGCAGTGCATGGGATTCTTCCATCCTTCACATACGTCCCATCCCTTATCAGAGCCATGTACTACATCGGAGGAAATGCTAGAGAGCTCTCTTTTCCAGGAGTGGCTGCAGAGAAAATCCCCCGTGCAGAGGTGGCTGAGGGGCACCCAGTATGTTATAGAAATAGCAGGCTACAGGTGGAAGTGGCAGATTCAGCTGAAGAATTGATGGTCATTTTCCTACCCCACCTCAATCTACCTCCTTAAGAGCGGAGGACTTACCCCATAGGAAGCGTATGGGTGGGGGTCCCAGATTCCCAGGGGAGCTGGGGGAGATGGAGTGAATGTGGGGGTGCAGATATCTCCCCCCCAATAAAGTGCCTGAATCCCCCAGCTGCTATCGGGGGCAGGAGGAGTGACTACATTTGGAGCAGGTGAGACACTGGGCTGGAAGGTGAGGCAGAAAGCAGAGTGGCAGCTTCTCAGACAGGTGCATTAGCCAAGAGCCCACCAGGGCCCAGAGCGTTCCCATCCCAGCACCGGGCATCAGCAGCAATAGGACGACGTTGCAGCAAGGAAGCAAAGGAAGAATCCTCAGGGTAAAGCCAGCTGCTGGGCGTGGAGGGACAGACACCAGCCCTCGCGGAGTCATTTCCACTTCACTTCCCTTCCTTCTCAGACCATTCCTTGTAGCTGCTTTCGTAGTTACGGGCCCTGCAGAGACAGGAAGTGACATATGGATCAGAATGAGAGATGGGAGGGACTATCCACAGCTAGATGGACCCGCTGCCTCTGGAGTGGAAGAGACAAACCCAGCCCTGTGACTGCTCATGGGCCAGAAACCCAAGTGGGACCAGAACATCAGAGGCGGAGCTGTGCCCAGAACTTTGAGAAATAACCTGTCCCCAGCACAGGGTCATACGGATGAATTTGAAGGGTCCCTGAGGAACCAAGGTAGCTGTGGGAACATTCCCTATGGGGTTAGAGCATAAGAACATAAGAACGGCCGTACCGGGTCAGACCAAAAGTCCATCTAGCCCAGTATCCGGTCTACCGACAGTGGCCAATGCCAGGTGCCCCAGAGGGAGTGAACCAACAGGCAATGATCAAGTGATCTCTCTCCTGCCATCCATCTCCATCCTCTGACAAATAGAGGCTGGGGACACCATTCCTTACCCATCCTGGCTAATAGCCATTAATGGACTTAACCACCATGAATTTATCCAGTTCTCTTCTAAACACTGTTATAGTCCTAGCCTTCACAACCTCCTCAGGTAAGGAGTTCCACAAGTTGACTGTGCGCTGCGTGAAGAAGAACTTCCTTTTATTTGTTTTAAACCTGCTGCCTATTAACTTCATTTGGTGACCCCTAGTTCTTGTATTATGGGAATAAGTAAATAACTTTTCCTTATCCACTTTCTCCACATCACTCATGATTTTATATACCTCTATCATATCCCCCCTTAGTCTCCTCTTTTCCAAGCTGAAGAGTCCTTGCCTCTTTAATGTCTCCTCATATGGGACCCGTTCCAAACCCCTAATCATTTTAGTTGCCCTTTTCTGAACCTTTTCTAGTGCCAGTATATCTTTTTTGAGATGAGGAGACCACATCTGTACGCAGTATTCGAGATGTGGGCGTACCATCGATTTATATAAGGGCAATAATATATTCTCAGTCTTATTCTCTATCCCCTTTTTAATGATCCCTAACATCCTGTTTGCTTTTTTGACCGCCTCTGCACACTGCGCGGACATCTTCAGAGAACTATCCACGATGACTCCAAGATCTTTTTCCTGACTTGTTGTAGCTAAATTAGCCCCCATCATATTGTATGTATAGTTGGGGTTATTTTTTCCAATGTGCATTACTTTACATTTATCCACATTAAATTTCATTTGCCATTTTGTTGCCCAATCACTTAGTTTTGTGAGATCTTTTTGAAGTTCATCACAGTCTGCTTTGGTCTTAACTATCTTGAGCAGTTTAGTATCATCTGCAAACTTTGCCACCTCACTGTTTACCCCTTTCTCCAGATCATTTATAAATAAGTTGAATAGGATTGGTCCGAGGACTGACCCTTGGGGAACACCACTAGTTACCCCTCTCCATTCTGAGAATTTACCATTAATTCCTACCCTTTGTTCCCGGTCTTTTAACCAGTTCTCAATCCATGAAAGGACCTTCCCTTTTATTCCTTGACAACTTAATTTACGTAAGAGCCTTTGGTGAGGGACCTGTCAAAGGCTTTCTGGAAATCTAAGTACACTATGTCCACTGGACCCCCCCTTGTCCACATGTTTATTGACCCCTTCAAAGAACTCTAATAGATTAGTAAGACACGATTTCCCTTTACAGAAACCATGTTGACTATTGCTCAACAGTTAGCTAGGAATTACTCTGTCCTCTCTCTCAGTAGCTAACCAAGACTTTGTCTCTGTGGCCTTGGTGAGAATCTGGAGTACCACCATCCCCTCCAGTGGGTTTACTCCAGAATACACCAGTATAAGCAAGATCGGTGCTGAGGGATATCTGAGCCCTCACCTTCTCCACCCGACCCACTGATTTCTCTATTAATAACCCTATACGTGAGAGCTTAGGGGGGCGCTCAGAAGGGCTGGAGTCCATAGGACCCAGGGCATTTTAAGCACCTACACCCCTTGCCTCCAAACCCACAGAGCCCATGGTACGTTCACAATCTCCCTGAGGGTCTAGTGCCCCATGGTACAAGAGCCCAAGGTGGAGGGGCAGGCTCACTTGGCGTAGCCAAGGGTTATGGCGATCTTTGTGGCCTGAGCCACTCTCCTGCCCCTCTGGCAGTAGAAGATCAAGTTCTCGTCATCCATCCGTGGCTTGTCCATGCCATATTTCATCTTAAACGTCTCAGGGTCCATCTTCAGGGCTTCCTCGACTTCTGCCACTGGGTGGGGGAAAGAGAGAGAGATGATCGCAATCAGCAGTGTTGGTGTATCACATCTCCACTAGATGGGGATGTGACACTAGCTAATGGAGTTACTCCTTTAGCTCAAGTGGTAAAGGTCTGTATCTTGATGCTGAAGTTGCAGAGTTAAACCCTGATGATGATGATTGTGGGCGACTGCTACACTGCTCCATAAATACAGGCGATGATGCTCTTATGTTTATGCATGCAAGTCCCACGTTCTTTATAAAGGGACACAAGCTACCACTTTTCCCACTCCTGAAATGCAGCACCTTCTGTGGTGGAACACAGCAAATGAGCAAGACACGGAAACTCTGCACGTCCATTTAGAACAGGAAGTGAAGTAGAATCCTGCATCCATTTAAAACCACCAAGGTAGTTTAAGGTAGGAGAGAATTCCCCAAGCTGGAATTCGGCCAGGGTTACACCCTATTAGGAGTGCTAGTAATAATGCAGAATTCAGGCCTGTATTTTTGCCTGAGATAGAATTTTAGATTTGTTTGCTCATTTAATTTTTGATACATTTATATTCTTACTTATACGTGTAAACAAAGGACAGACACTGTGCATGTTGCTTCTGCCTAGCCAGATACGTTTGTTAGTATAATGGGAACAGATAAGAACAGTTGAAGTGTTACTGGGTATAATGAAAGTATAATATAGGAGTGCACATGTTAACACTGCCTCAACCTCTATCTTAAGGGAAGGTCAAACAACCCGTTGGGAAGGGCAGGAGGGGATTGGGGGGGAGGTATAACACACTAAAAGGCAAAAAAAAAAAAAAAAAAGTGCACCTGTTCCTGACTGTACCACAACCTCACTCCTTACCCCTCCCATGGGATACAAAAGAGGTGGGACCAAACCCCCAGACTCATGACCCCCAAAACGGAACATGACCATCAATTGTAAGGGGGGGGGACCCCAAGCGTGCATTGCAGGTATAATGCTGCCTGCTAAAGTGGGGAGAGAACGGAACACTGGGGAACAAGGCTCTGCAGTGTCAAAGTTATTGACATGCTGCCTTAAAACCAACCCCAATAAACATCACATTGCCTGCACTTCGGACTTCTGGTCTTCTGCTTTCTGTCTGTGGGACAAGAACCAGGGGAGGGGGTGAAGGGAAAGCCCTCTACACACCCATCTGCTTGTGCACACGTAGGGTCTTCATTGATCCAGCTTTGGTCTCATGTCACTTCCCCAGCACACTGGAGAGCAGGGAAGAAAGAGCGCCCCCTGCTGAGTTACTAATTCCACTTTCTCCAGGGCTCTAGTGCTATGTATCAGGAACGATGGGCCTGGAGTCCTTGCAGCTGACCTGGGGCTGGCTGGCTCAGCCCTCAGGCAGGCTAATGAGCCCAGCTGGGCTGTGGCAGAGTCGCCTGATTGGCTCTTCCATTGGCTGCAAGGAGACTACGGAGCTGCATTTAAACTCAGCGGCAGGTCGCTGACTCCTCCATGCTTCTGCCCGCAGCTGCGATCACTCCTGTGCCCGCCTTGTTTCCAGTCCTGCTCCAGCCCTGCTCAGTTCCTGACTCCAGCTTTGACCCTTGGCTCTGACCGCTCGGCCTGACCGCTCATGCCCTGGTCTGTGACACTACATGTTGCCCTCTGCAGTGGGGGGGACGCTCCCTCTAAGTGCAATCGAAGCCCTGGTTGCTGGCACCCACAGCAAACCCTCACCTGGAATATTGACCGAGTTGGCGATATGGCCGTTCGCCACCTCCTCTGGCAACCGCACGTCGATAATCCGAGCATTCCCGCTGTCGACCAGCGCTTTCATGTCCTTGTGGGAAATGATGTTTCCTTTGTGGAAAGCAGAAACCAGCAGTCACTTCTTCCGCTCCCCCAGCAAGCCTTCGCCCCCAGCAACCAGGGGCAAACCCCTCTGCTCCCCCAATCACAGGGACGGAGAGTCGGGGGGTCATCCACAGGCTGCAGCAGATCAGCCCTTGCAGCCCCTCACATGGTCTAGTCTCCTCCCCGTGTGAGATGATTCCTAGCTACACTGAGGCCCTGTACACTGCTCTCAGTGAGAAACTGAACTTTACACCACCAGGGCCAGTGCCGTATAAAAGGGCCTTTGTCATATCTGTCAGAATTCTGATTTACACAATCTCTTGGGCAAAACTGGAATTACATTAAACCCAACCAACTTAAGTTTAAGTATTTTGGGAGTTCAGGGATTGTACGGCACTTCTCTTGGAGGATGGCCTTGACTAACACAATTTCTGGACGATATTAGAAACTTCAGGGGATGTTTTGGGACAATACATGGGAAGTGGATTTCCCAGGAAATACTTGGAGGCTGAAGGAAATGCAAATGACCCACCTCCATCTATCCTTTAGAACAGTGATTCCCAAACTTTAACAACCTGTGAACCCCTTTCACTAAAATGTCAAGTCTTGCGAACCCCCTCCTAAAAATGAATATTTCCAGGAATTTTCTCCTTTACCTGAGTATAAATTATAAAAGCAGTGATCTTGGAAATATAAAATTTGTTTTTATGGCATGCTTATTACACACTATTTATTATTTATCATTACAGCATGTTTATTACATTATGAAAACAGCAACACTCTTTCAAGATCTCACTTTCATAGCTTGTATCACTTTGAATAAGCCTGTTATAAGACAAGGCTCCTATGTTTCATCAAGGAGCATCAGATGTGAAACAGCAGGAAGGTACTGTATTTAAGAAGCCAACTCAAAGAGTTCCTCCTACACAAGCATTCAGGTCTTGAGCAGTCCAGGCAAACAACGCATGTTACAACAAAGCTTAAACTTGTTCTTCATAATAATTTTAAAAACAATACTAGCTGCCTATTTAATTTAAAAAAACAGCAAAAAATATCCACTTCCCTTTCCATTTCTTATAAGGAGTCTTGAAGTTTAAATCTCCTCAGTGTGATAGATATGCTTGCTTTATCTACTTAGGTCTTGGAAGTCCAGGGGCTCCGGGCTACTGGCCCTGTGCTGCTCGGGATCCCCGGGGACAGCTCTGCCTGCCATTAGGGTATTCCCCCCCCCCCGAGAACCCCCTGTAACATTTCGCGAACCCCCAGGGGTTCACAAACCCCAGTTTGGGAACCACTGCTTTAGAAGCTGCACTTGGAGCAGAGATCGTGTTGTCTGGTGGATTATCTGTTCAAAGTCACTTCAAAGAACCCAACTGGATAAAGGAGTGACTCTCAGTGTTCTCTTCTGAACAGAGAGTGGGATGAACTTGACACCGCAGGGAAACCTCTGGGCGGGGCTGGGAAGGGCTGCTCCTACCAAAGCCTACATTGGAGGGGGTGATCTCTGGTAAGCTTATTAGCAGGCGTTTAGGTTTTTTAATAGTTTTTTCATATGTTTTCTCTGCAACACTTTTGCCTCAAAAATTAATAGGCTCATGTAGGAAGAACTGCAGTGCCTAATTAGCGCCAGGGCTTGCCAGGGCTGAGCCCCGGCATCTCCGGGCCTGGCAGTTCAGAGCCCCGGCATCTCCGGGCTTGCCTCATGAGTTATGAAAGTAAAAAAAAAAAATTGCTTGAGCCAACTTCCCCTTTGCCAGGTGGGTGTTCGACCTGCCCCCTGCCCTGGCCCCGGCCCACCCCTACACCACCCTCACCCCACCCCCTTCCCCAAAGTCCCCGCCCCCATTCCACCCCCTTCCCCCAAGTCCCCACTCTGCCTTTTCTCCGCCTCCTCCCCGCTCCGCCCCCTCCCTCCCGGAAAGTCCAAAGCACCGCCAAACAGCTGTTAGGCAGCAGGAAGCGCTGGGAGGTAGGCAGAGGAGTGGGGACACAGTGCACTCAGGGGAGGAGGAGGCGAGGAGAGCTTGGCTGCCAGTGGGTGCTAACCACCCGCTAGTTTTTCACCATGGATGCTCCAGCCCCAGAGCACCCACGGAGTCAGCGCCTATGAGCCCTGGCATTTCATTACAAATTAAGCACTGAAGAACCATGCGGTAACTTATAATTGTAGCAATTCCACTGTTATTAGTCTCTGAGGGGAAAGCCAGCAGGCCTGCTTGGGCAGACTAACCCAACACAGGGAAGGCAGGGAGCTGCAGCAGCCTGGAGAGACCCCAGCCAGCAAGGAGAGAGACCCATGTCTCCACCCTAGAGAGATGACAACCGGGGGAGCTGCAAGTCAGACCGGGTACCCTTGCTGGGCCAGTGAGGTGCAGGTGCCCTGAACTGACACAAGAATCAGGCCCCTTGTCTTTAGTAGGAGTCACTCATGGGCAAAATCCGGCCCCTATAAGGCAACAGCAGAGCCGGGTTATTCCTTTAACCATTGATTTTCCAGACACAGGATTCATTTGCTCCTGACATGCTGGAGCAGGGTTCAGGCTGTGCAAGACACCGGGGGGGGGGGGGGGGGGGGGGTGCACGCCAAATTCTGCTCTCGTTCACACACTGTAAACTCTGACTGCTGCGGGCTGTATTCAAGGGCACAGAGAGAGAGAGAGAGAGAAAGAGACCTGGATACAGAGCATGGAAGTGAATTTTCCCCACTGCTGGCCCTGGACCTGTAGACACGGCCGAGTCCAGTACTGAGGCTTATTGGGGGGAGATCTCCCAGCATTGCTCTAGCACCTGCAGCTTTGTCTAGACGAGGGGGAAAGGTTTAAAAAAGGCACGGGGGTAGCTCAGCCGATTTGAAACCCCACCCAGTGTGGATGTAGCTTACCACCTCCACAGTCACATCAGCAGGTCGTGCTGTAGTGTAGCCCTTGTCTAGCCAAGGGGCTCTGTCTACACACAAGAGTTGTCCCAGTTTAACGATGTCAGTACAGGAAAGGGAATAAGTCACCCCAGTCTGAGGCACCCTCACACCAGTATAACTGCATCCACAACTGGGATTGTGCCAGAATGACTATCTGTAAAAATAAAAATCACATCCCCACTCCCGCACCGCCTCACAGCAGAGTTATACCAGGACGGATGCTGTGTAGATAGGAAAAAAACCCACTGTTTTCCCTATTGAGTTTAACCCCAACTGAAAACCCCATTTGGCACCAATGTAGACAGTCTAAAGCCTTCAGCTCAGTTTGAATAGGTCGAGTTACAGTCTCAGCTTTAACTCAACCAGTTCAGCATCTAGGGTCATGGGAGGGGCTGAGTGCAAGAGGAAGAGGGCAGCTCCAGGGAACGGGGGCTGACGGCACGGTAGCTTTTCAGAGGAGGGGAGGGTTGGAATGCTTGTCATCGGAACTGGGCCCAGCAAACACACCTATCCCCAACTTCAGTCACTCCCAATCCCAGAGTGCACTAGGCTAGGGCAGGAGCCTCCTCCGGGTCTGTACCGAGGCCCAGCTCCGGAGGTCACGTAGGAGGCAGGATACGCCAAAAACCACTTGTCGGCTCTCAGGAGACTCCATTCTCTGCGAAGGTTGCTCTTTTAGCAGGGCAGCCCAATGGGCTTCTGGTTCCAGGCTCTCCCCAGCCCTTGCAGCAAAGCACATGCCTGTTTTCCCATCAAGACGCTTGGGCACTGTCCAATCTTTAATCTATCGCAGCCAGTACAGGGAGTAGTTGCAGGAGGCCGGGGAAGGGGCAGTAACACCACCGGCTATTGTAAGCTTGCAAGTGACTTCCAAAGAGCCCAGTGCGGACGTGCGCACGCAACCACCCACCCACACGCAGGCTCTGCAAGTCCCCATTTCCTTACTGGCGTCCAAGTGGATAGCTTCCGATTTCTGAGTGGTCCCAACGTTGTTCTGAGCCTCGCAAAAATAATCCCCCGTGTCGAAGCTGGTTACGGGCTCATTCATCTGGAGTGGGAAAGAAGGCGTGAGGGAGGCATAGACAGAGGCGTAAACTCCCCACGAGTCAAGCAGCCCCCTGCCCCGTGCATACCAGCACTCCTGTCTTGGTGTCGATCGCGTAGCAGGAGTTCCTGAATTTCTCGTTGATCTTGGGGTTGGAGGTCATAAGGACGTCGTACCTGTAGCATTGGCAGGTAGGAGGTGGAGAGCCATCTGTTTCCATGCATGTCAGCACAAGGCAAAGAGGCACATGTTACAGATGACCCTTGAACCCACCGCTGTGACCCCCTGCCCTAAACACACCCAAGACGCGGTCATCTGCATTTGTTAAATTGCGTTTAGTCTAATCCAGTCAGTCATGGGTTAATAGAGGACCGGCTAAGTGACATGAAGGCAAACAAATGGCCAGCTCATTTTAAGTGAAGTAAGTGGTAAGCAGCATCCATGTCTAGCTTGATAGTCCGTTGACTCGTGAACTAAGTCAGTGGCTGGGCCCCCTTCCATTGACAGGGCTTTCTTGGCACTGCTCCAGGGCTGATCAGTGACGTTCCAGAGCTCAGGCCAGTGTAACTGTCATTCCCCGACAACGCACCTTTAATTGCGATGGGGAAGGAGTGAAAAGCGGTTCCTTCCTGACCCATGCAGAGATCCTGTGCTGCCCTGAAGCTTGATTATACTCATGTCAGCACAACTACAAATAGGAGTGGACTTTTCTTTAAAATCCAGCCACACTATTGTCTGGATCTCCTGGGACACATTCTACAGAGAGCAGCAGTTCCTTGCGTGGGTTCTGCACCAGCTGCCCTTTAATTAAAGAGAGGATTAATGGCACTCACTGGGCTGGCTCTTCCATTGCCCTGCTCCCTGGGCAGTCATTTACACCACAATAAAATGGGTGTGGAATGCAACTAAATCAGAGCAGCTCTCGGTGTTCTGGTGCAAACGACTGTACGAAGAGCAGGGAGACAGAATCAGGTGCCCGGCGTTCAACATAAATGGCAAGTGCACATGGGGAGAAGTGTCATGACCAGAAATTAACGCTTTGACTACGAGCCCTGCTGCTGGCAGTAGCCACCCTGCTGACAGGTGAAAGGTGCGATGCTGGCCGTGTGGGTGAAACCAGTGTCCCTCCCACTTTAATGGAGCAACTTGTCGAAACAAAATGTTTGACCAAAACTGCTGCAATCCTGAAGGAAGGAAACAGAGTTTGGTCCAACACTGGGCTCCCATTCGGTGACTGATTTCGCAGCGCTGGTGAAAGGTGCTAGACTGACAGCATTTGTGAGTGAGGCTCTGGGTACGGCCACAGAACAGGCACTGTAAAAGTAGTGCAATCTTCCCCCCCTAATCTTTTGCCAGGGACCTCAGCCCAGCCATGAAGGGACCATTTCTGGGGTGAGGACAGTCTCCATTGGTTTCTGCAGACAATACACCCAAGGTTCAGATTGGTGCTGACAGTGAGTCTTCAAGGTGTGAAAAAGTGGACTGACAGCACATCTGTATGAAGGGGATCTCTGCTTAAATGCCATTCGCATGTAATGCAAGATAAGCATGGACTTGCCCACGTCAGCAGGGGGAACAGTTACAGTGTCAGACTTCCTGAGTGCGTGTTACAGAAATAACAGTGCCCCCATGTAGCTAGGATTGTTTCTTCTTTGCCACATAATGGGCTATGCATTTACCTGTGCGAGGCAGTCCTCGAGAACCAGTTGTGTTTAACGGTTCTGAAGATGCGGAGCCAACAGAACTGGAGGCTTTTGAAACCATTGGATAATCTGGGCATTAGGCTTTCCCCAGGGCCCCCCTTCGAACCTGGCTAGCCTGACTGGATTACAGGATACTTGCCACTGCCCAAAGCAGCCTTATTCCATGGCTCTATTCCAGCAGGACTGACGCTGCTCTCAGGAAGGCCCTAAAGCTCCATTCATGCGCCGCTCTGGCCCTGCAGGTCCGTGGTCAGGGGACATGGGTGAGAATTTCAGAGAACCAGGTTTAGACGATTGAGGCTTCCCTACAGTCTAAGTCCAATGTGGAAAGAGTCTTGTTTCAGTGACCTCAGGCTAGTTTGCTATCCACTGATGATGCCGTGGTGTGCGGAGAGCAACATTGTTCAAATAAGCCATTGGACTCTTAGTAGGGAAAAATAATACCCTCCTTGCGGCAGGAGTCAGTGGGGAGGTTCCCCGGTCTGTGCCACGCAGGTTAGAAGTTCATAGTGCTTCCTTCGAATCTTAAACTCTATGAAAACACACTCCTTGCCCACAGTTAGCAACATGCCCCCAGGGGCCCCCTCTCTCCGAGACTAGAAGGCCTGGAACTTTAGCCATGGCAACCGGTCCCAAGTTGTAATTACAGAAAGGCAATAGTACCTTGGACGATGAGGTCAACTTCTGACTTATTTAGTCGGCCAATGCCCCCGCTCCCAGTCCAGAGGACCTCGCAGATGTACTTCCCCATGTCCTTCCGAGTCACCGAAGTGAAACGAATCCCCGTGGCTGTGAACTGAGCACGGTCTTTGTAGGGGTCTGCAGAGAAAGGGGAGACAGTGAGAAGCTGAGAGCACTTGGAGGTGGAGGAATCCAAGTGAGAGCCAGAACAGGCTGCTGGTGTGGAGAAGGGGGGGAAGGGCAGCCCCAAGAACCAGCCTCAGAGCAGAGAGCACGGTAAGGAGAAGAGCTGATTAAATGGGATTCAGTTCAAATACAACAAGAGGTCTCCCCATTGCAAAAGGAAGCTACATGCCCCTATGTCCAATAGCCAAGCCAGCCCAATCACAGCTGGCCGGGGGATGGAGGGGTTTGTTGCAGGGTTTAAGGAATGGGTTCTGTTATGCTGTGCTGCTGGCAGATATGAACTAGTTAGTAAGGAGGTTATTCCACCCCATTTCTTTCCTCGTAGCTTTTCCCACGAGTGCTCAGTGCTTTTAAGAAATGAGTTAGCAGTGGGAAAGCTGATTCCAGGCAAAGCAATCTAGAACGCTGTGTGTGGTTACACCAGTCACATTAAAAGACTGTTCTCAAACTGTTCAGCTGATATGGCTGAGCGACAAAGGGGTCTGCAGAAGGCGAGGAACCCATCTGCTAGGACAGAGGACACAAAATGGCTGGTTGGTTCTCGCCTGTCTTCGTAACACCTCAGCACATCTGTACACCACAGCTCAGCCATGGTAGCATCAGTGCATGCTGGGATTCCTGAAACACCTACCCCAGAGGGTCCAGCTCTGTTACTAGGAGAAGGCGCTTCTGGCTAATTTCCAGATGTGAAGCACTGCATTGTGGGAAAGTAGCTGAATCGGGGTAACTGCTGCCAATGCCTGTGGCTTCCTGCCCATATTGAGAAGTTACGGACTGAACTGGTTCAGAAGGACCCAAGCTAAAGACCTCACTTCGGATCAGGGTGGATAAAAATCAATGATTAAAAAAAAGTCTCATTTAAATTGGATACAGAATTATTTTCAAAAATAAACCTATTTAAAAATAAATTTGAAATTATTACAACCTGTATTAAGGCCAAACTTACTATAGTCTATTAAAATAATTTAAATTAAATTTTTTTTAAAAAGGAACAGTATGTTCACTGCTGAAGTTTTAATGAAAGTCTGAACTGGTGGAAGTCACTGGCTAAGGTCTTGAAACCAGAGTTTACTGACATGCTGAACCAGCTTTGGACTGCACATGCAGAAGAAGCTACTGCTGAGAGAATTTTTTTCCCTATTTTCAGTTTATTAACTAATTCATCTGAATGAGTCGTTCATTCATTAAACCGATTGGGAGCTGAAAAAGCAGAAAAGCTTGTTTTCTTCTTGCAGACTATGAATAAAAAGTAGATGTAAGAGAATGAGATCTACTAGCTCTAAAATCTTGCCATGGTGACCAGAAACAATCAGTTCAATTCACTAAAGTTATACTTTGTTTAATAAATTAGTTTTAAATGCTAAACATACTGTCAAACTTTTCTTATTTATCCAGTGCACGTAAGGTGGTTTTATTTAACTGCTTAAAAAACGTTTAAATGCTGAGTTTGTGCCTTTTTATTTGAATTCCGATCTCCAGAGTTTGACACAAATCAATCACAATAAAAGTTAAATCAAGTAAATAAGAAATGCATAATTCCCCATTTTCAAACAATAAAAAATGTAAACTTTAAGAATTTGAAGAACTGTATGTTAAGCTATATAATTGCTTAACTAAATGTGGATCCACCTGCTTAGCAAAGAGCACCAGCAAACTTGGGGTAAAGCTATATTTAGTTGCAATTGAACACATTTTAATGAATATCAATTACTAAAAATCAATGCTTCTTTAGGAAAATAACCGGGGGTGGAGGAAGCCTCCCAATTCAATGGGTGAACTATACTAAGCTACTGAGGGGGCACCAACCACCTGCAGCAGCACCCCAGCACTAAAACCTTAATCCCGGCCCTGGTGTGGTGGAGCAGGCTGGAGAGTGAGTCTGCCCCCCACACATCCCCACAGCTAGGGTTGTCAACTTTCTAATAGCAGAAAACCGAACACCCCTGCCCCACCCCTACTCCAACGCCCTGCCCGGCTCACTCCATTCCCCCTCCCTCCCTCTCCCCCACCCTTGCAGGGGGTTGGGGTGCAGGAGGGGGTACGGGCAGGGATGAGGGCTTTGGGGCACTGGAAGGGGCTCCAGGCTGGGTCAGGGGGGTGGGATGCAGAAGGGGTGAGGGCTCCAGGATGGGATGGCATCCGGAAATGCCAGCCTGTCGGATCCGCAACATGCTCCGCAGCCGGAGACCCCCACTACCTCTCCTTCGATGGGGTCGCCTTCGATTTCCAAGGCACCTGCACCTACATCCTGGCCAAGACCTGCACCAACACCGGGAACCTGACATTCTTTGCCGTGAAGGTGGAGAATGTGCCCTGGGGCAATGGGAAGATGTCTGTCACCAAGCTGGTGTCCTTGGAGGTCTACGGGCTCACGCTCACCCTGCTGCAGAACAGGAAGGGGCTTGTCATGGTAAGTCCTGCTCAAGATGTTCCCAGGGGGCTGAACCCTGCAATGGGGCAGCCCCACTGATGTGGCAATGCAAGGAGCACTTGTCTCCTGGGTCACTCATTAGGAGCGCGCAGGCAGGAGGGGTCAGACACTCAGGTTCTGATCCTGACCTTATTGGCACCAGGGCCAATCCAGAGGCATCCCGCTGAAGAAAGCAGAATCGCTCTGGATTTTCTCTGGGACAAGTGAGATCGGAATCCTGCCCTCAGCTCATTGCGCTCAGTGGATGATTGCAGAGTAAGCCCAGGGAACTGATATCAGAATCAGGCCCTGATGCCATTACACTGGAAGAGGTGACCCTGGATTTACCTTGGGGTCAGTGAAATCAGAAGTGACCATAACATAATTGAGTTCAGTGGAGTCACTACAGATTTGCCCAGGTGTCACTGAGACCCTATCTTGTGCCCATAACCCACCCCTACAGCATCCACTCCCCCGACTCACAGGGAATGCTCCGTCTCTTCCATGTGGACGGGGCGTCTCACAACCTCCCTGTGGTCGTGACCGATGGGCAGCTCCAAGCATATCAGCATGGTGGAAACGTGCTGGTGCAAACAGACTTCGGCCTCACTGTGAGCTATGACCTGGTTTACCACGCCAGAGTCACCATCCCAGGGAACTACCAGGGCCAGACGTGCGGCCTGTGCGGGAACCACAACGGGCGTTGGGACGACGAGTTCCTGCTCCCCGATGGAAGGGCGGCCCCTAACGTGGCAGCGTTCAGTTCTGCCCGGAAAGTCCCGATCCCGGGGGTGGCCTGTGAGGATGGATGCACCAGGAACAGCTGTCTGGTCTGCAAGGAGATGAAGAAGGACTTCTTCAAACAGCGCAAATACTGCGGGTTGCTCACGGTGCCCGATGGCCCCTTCGCCACCTGCCACAGCACAGTCAGCCCCACTGTGTATTTCAACAGCTGTCTGTATGATCTGTGCCTGGGCAATGGGGACTCCCAGGTCCTGTGCCAGAGCATCCACAGCTACGTGACAGCCTGCCAGGAGTTCCGGGTCACCGTCCAGCCCTGGAGGAGCACCTCCTTCTGCAGTAAGTGCCGTGATGCTGGTGTAGCACAAGGGCCTGTCCCACTCGCTCCCCTCCCTCTGCAGGTATCTAGGTATCTCATTCCAGGCCGCTGGGCTTCTTGAGAGACTCCTTTGGGTGGGAACCAACAACTTCATGTTCCGTTATAAAGGTGACCTGATCCTCTCGTCCCTGTTAGATTCTCCTCTCCTTCATGTCTGTCCCTCTAAGGTGTGGGGTGAGATCTCTCCAGCCATCAATTACTTCTCTCTCTGCTTTAGCTCTGAGCTGCCCGGCCAACAGTCACTACAAGCTGTGCGCCGACCTCTGCACCACCACCTGTGCCAGGATCACCGATGCCAGGAAGTGCCCAGACACCGGCGCCGAAGGCTGCCAGTGCGATGATGGCTTCCTCTTTGATGGCCAGGGCTGCGTGCCTCTGCAGATCTGAGGGTGCTTCAAAAAGGGGATATATTACAAGGTACTGCCCCCTGCTGGGGTATTAAATCCTATCCGTTCGCTTCCTCCATGCCCTGCTCTCATCAGCCATGTTGGATCAGACCGTTGTCACTTGCCAATGGCAATACATGAATCTCTGGAGAAAGGCGAAAGGCACTAATGGTGCAAGGCTTGTTCCATGAACCGTGTCCCTGCAAGGGCAGTGGAGTCTAGGGGTTGGAGCAGGGAGCTGGGAGTCAGGACTCTTCGGTTCTCTCCCCAGCCCTGGGAAGGCAGTCATGCTGTTATACTTAGAAAATGAAAACCAGCAGGATCTTATTCAGGGAATAAGGCAATAGTAGGGGATGTAACATTACAGTAGTTGTGGGGGACCATCCGGAAAATATGTCATACCAATGGTAAGCTGTTATCTGTCTCTCTGCAGTGGCAATTCTTAACATATCCCTGTTTGTATTCATAATATGGATGGTTCGGTTTCCCACATTCCCTTTTGTTTGTTCTAGGAACTGTGTTACCTCTTTACCTTTTAATAGGTGATTGGTGAATTCCTGCCATTCAATATCAAGATTGACAGAGAATTCAGCTAAATCAGTGCTCACAGTAAGATGAGATTTTTCTGGCTGTGGTAGATAGTAAGTGTGATTATTAACTAACATGGCCCCCTCCCCACAGGAGCTGCACCCCAATGGCTCTAACCGACATGGCTTCCCCCCCCCCCCGCAAGAGTTGCTCACTAACAGCTCCAACCAACACAGCCCCGTCCCCCACAGGAGCCGCTCCCTAATGGCTCTAACCAGCGTGGCCCCCTCCCCCACAGGAGCCGCTCGATAACGGCTCCAACCGACGCAGCCCCCTCCCCCACAGGAGCTGCTCCCTAACGGCTCCAATGGACGCAGCTCCCTCCCCCACAGGGGCCGCTCCCTAATGGCTCTAACCAATGCAGCCCCCTCTCCCTCAGGAGCTGTTCCCTAATGGCTCCAGCTGACACAGGCCCAGCATTGCCAGTCTTGTGTTTTTTTCACAAGTGCTGGGGTTTTGCCGGGGGGCTGGGGCTTGTCTGGTGATGGCGCGAGAAGCTCCAGGCCCCTGGTGAAGTCCAGCCCCGCTGGGAGCCAGCAAAGTCGCTCCTCTCCGCTCACCGCTCTGATTGGGGGAGCAAAGAGTCCAGCTGCCCAGGGTGGTGCCGCTCCCTCCCTTCCCCTGTCCCATGAGCAACGGGATGGGACAGCTCCTATGCTCCTCCCCCACCCACAGCACCCACCCTGGGAAGGGGCAAATGGGGGTGAGGAGCCCCAGGAGCTGCTCCCAACCCATTGCAGGCCTCCCTGGGACGGGAGGGAGAGGGGTGAAAAATCCCAGGAGGAGCAGAGGAGAGGCTGTGGGGGGCTGAGTTGAGCAGGTGGGAGTCTGGGATTGCTGGGGCGGAGGCTGGGGCTGAACTGACGGGGGATTGATGGAGGTGGGGGCTGGGGTGCTGAACTGAGGGGAGCTGTACTGCTGGGGTGGAGAATGGGGAGCTGAACTGGGGGTGTTGGACTGATGGGGATGTGGGCTGGGGTGGGGTGGGGGGGCTGGACCGATGGAGGGTGGGCAATGGGGGGTTACTGAGGTGGCTGAACTGATGGGGGGAATGGGTGCAGAGAGAATAGAAGGGGGAACTGGGGGACAGGATTAATTACTGCACAGGGGACAGGCAAATGTGGGGGTGACAGCTCCTGCAACAGGGACCAAAATCCCCTTCCCTTAGGAGAGTGGGCAACATGAATTGTCACAGACACGCACTGAGGTGGGCGGGAGAGTTCTAACATCAAAAGACAGGCCGCAATTCACAGTGCAGTCCTTTTAAAAGAAGCTCTTTATTTCTTGGGGCCGATTTCATGAGATTTAGGGTCTGACTCACAATTTTTGATCTCTTGAGATTGGCAATACCATAGACCCCTCCCCCACAGGGGTGGCTCCCTAAAGGCTCTAACCAGAGCCGTCCCCCTCCCCCATGGTTGGCCTCACCAATTCCTAGTCTTAGTCCTTTTGAAATCCCAATGAAATAGTTTTTCTTCAGTATTTGCCAATTTGTGACAATCAAAAGGCTTTGAAGAGATGGTCCAATTTCAATGATGTTCTGATGGAAACCATGCAAATTCCAAAACCCACCTGGTTTTCTCCCAGCTTGCTGACCTGGCTCTTTGGCATCTTGCCAGCAGGATTGCCTCAGAGCCGGGTCTCCATTTCCCTTCAGAGAAAATTTTGCAATTGATTAGATTTATTCTAAATTGGGACGGAACCAATTTTCGAAATATTGAAATCCTCCACCATAAAGAATTACTTTTCTCCAGCCAGTTCTATCTAACATGATGCTATAAACTATTTCTGGCTCCGATTTGGGACCAGATTCACTGAAAATTTTGGATGGGGCCCATTGCTAATCTGAGCAGAGGTCAGAATGAAATGTAAATGACTAGTGCCGTCGATTGTGACCTTTGCCCTTTCTTTCTCACCATGAAGGTGAATAACACCAGGGCCCACTTACCCATCTCCCTCAACAATGGGGCCCTTCGGCTCTATCAGAGCGACACCTCCCTCGTCCTCCACACCAACTTCAACCTCAGAGTGTCCTACGACTGGAACAAACACCTGAGGGTCACCGTCCCTAATGACTTCTCTGAGAGCCTGTGCGGTCTGTGCAGCAATTATAATGGGGACCCTTCCGATGACTTCTGGACCCCAGCCGAGGATCAGGATCCCAGTGCCATACTCCAGGAGCAAAACTGGGAAGTGGAAGATGAGGATCAGTTTTGCTGGCACAATTGCATTGGAGGTTGCAGACCCTGTGCCCCCAGCATAGCCAGAAAGTACAAGGAGGAGGCCTCGTGCGGCCTGATAACCAAGGTCTCAGATGGGCCCTTCAGCCAGTGCCACATCAAGGTGGATCCTACAGTCTACTTGGACAACTGCATGTACGATCTGTGCCACAACGACGACTACAGGAAGGCCCTGTGTGAGGTCCTGAAGGCCTACGTGGACGCCTGCCAGCTGGAGGGGGTCAGGATTGGAGAATGGAGGCAGCTGGCCAGATGCCGTGAGTACAGATTTGAATGCCAACATTATATAAACGGGTCTGGGGGTCAGCACTCCTGCATTCTATTCTTCTCCTTAGGAGGGAGTGTGGCCTAGTGCTTTGAGCAGTGGTTGGGATATGAGGACTCTTGGTTGTACTGTACCTACAGTATCTCTGCCTGTCTGTCTATGGTATTTCTAAGGTGGCTCTCACTGTGAATATATAACATCTGCCGATGACACATGGGAGTCTGAGATAAGTTGATGCCAATTTTTAAGTCAATCATCCCTTTATGGGCCTGATCCTTTAGGGTGCCAGGCACCTCCTGCAATGTGATGAGCATCATTGACTCTTCTTGAGGTGAGTGGGATTGGAGAGCTCTCTGTGCCCCATTAGAGATGTCCCTTTCTGTCTATTTTAAATTCTGCTTTTTCATGGAGAGAACTTGCTGCTAAATCTGTGGGTCCTTCACTCTCCAGCCATGGAGTGCCCCCTGGAGAACAGCCAGTACCAGCTCTGTGGAACAGCCTGCCCAGCCACGTGTGTGGACCAGTCAGTCCCCAGCAGCTGCCAAGACCCCTGAGTGGAAAGCTGCCAGTGTAAGGATGGTTTTGTGCTGAGCCAGGGCAAATGCATCCCACAGGGCAACTGTGGGTGCCAGTTTAAAGGGTGCCCCATGCCCCCAATGAGAGCTTCTGGATCGAAGAGGCATGTGGGACATGGTGCATGTGCAATGCAGCCACTAGACAAGTCGAATGTGTGGGTGCTACATGCAAACATTCAGAGAGATGCGGGCTAGTGAATGGCGTACGGGGCTGTTACCCTTCCAGCTATGCCATCTGCTCTGTGACAAGGAATCTGTGCTATGCCACCTTTGATGGACAGAGATACGACTTCCAAGGGCACCTGACACTACCAGCTCACGGCTCTGTGCGAGAAGGCAGAGGGACTGGTGGACTTTAAAGTCTACTTCCAGGAGAACAATACCGCTCCTGTACAGATCAAGGTTTATCAGATTAACCTCAGGGTCAGCAATCAATTCCCTGGGAAAGTCCTGGTGAGTTTCTCAAATTGTCTCTAATCTCTCTAAAACATTTGTGGAAAGTCACCTGTGTGATCCAGAAAAGTTGCAGACAGCGCATGGAAGGATTTTGAAATATAGGGTGAATTGTAACCACATTCTTCTATAAACAGGGAGCCAATGGAGATATTTAAGGACTGAGGTGATGTGGTTACACTTCAGATGTGTGAGAAGGTGTCTGAATCATAGGACTGGAAAGTACCTCGAGAGGTCATTAGTCAAGTTCCATGCAATCATGGCAAGATTAAGTATTACCTAGACCATTCCTGACAGGTCGTTGTGTAACCTGCTCTTAAAAATCTCCAATGATGGATATTCCACAACCTCCCTAAGCAATTTATTCTAGTGATTAACTACCCGGACAGTTAGGAAGTTTTTCCTAACGTCCAAACTAAACCTCCCTTGCTGCAATTTAAGCCCACGGCTTTTTGTCCTATCCTCAGAGATTAAGGAGAAAATTTGTTCACCCTCCTCCTTGAAACAACCTTTTATGTACTTGAAAACTGTTATCATGTCCCCTCTCAGTCTTCTCTTCTCCAGACTAAACAAACCCATTTTTTCAATCTTTCCTCATAGGTCATGTTTTCTAGATCTTTAATCATGTTTGTTGCTCTTCTCTGGACTTTCTCCAATTTGACCACATCTTTCCTGAAATGTGGCACCCAGAACTGGACAAAATATTCCAATTGAGTCCTAATCAGTGCAGAGTAGAGCAGAAGAATTACTTCTTGTGCCTTGCTTAAAACACTCCTGCTAATAGCAACAGTGTTACACTGTTCAATCATATTTAGCTTGTGATCCATTATGACCTCCAAAACCCTTTCTGCAGTACTCCTTCCTAGGCAGTCATTTCCATCTTCTATGTGTGCAACTGATGGTTCTTTCCTAAGTGGAGCACTTTGCATTTGTTACTCCTGGGGAAATTCTCGCATAATTTTGTATTTACCCACATAAAAAACATTTTCCTAAGAAGTGCTGCAGTTCTGCCTTTTTCCCACCAGAGGCCGCTGTGATACCAGAACAGCCAGCTGCTTTATGCCTGCTGTTATAGTGCCACAGCGGCCTCTGGTGTGCAAAAGTCAGAATTGCAGCACTTCTGAGGCAAAATGTATTTTATGCGGGAAAATACTAAATTCTATGGCCAGTGATGCAGAATTCCCCCATGAGCAGCACCTTGCCCGTGGAGCCAGTTTAGGACAGAGTGGGGCACACAGGGCTGCTGGGGGGTCACAGACTGGGATTCAGAATGACTTGTAGGGAGGACAGACTGGCACATGGGCTCAGGAGCTAGTTGGGTGACAGCGTTGAGCCTGGGGAGGGGGGAGGGAGGCTGCAGAGACCCGTGGGGATGAGGGGTTTGGGGACGGGGCAGATGTGCCTGACTGAATGGGAGAGGCTTGGGGTCATCCAGAGTCTGCATGGGGGAGGCTTCCCAACACCCTAACAATCCCACCCCCCCATGAAGAAAAACCTCCCACCCACACCCAACACTCTCCAGTTTCACTCCTAGGTTCCTTCTCTCTCCCTGAGGTCCTCCGTTACCCCTGACTCCCCAAGCCTTTGCCCTGCTTCTGACAGGTGCAGGAATTACAGTTCTGTATTGTAATATAAATGAATTACACAAAGTTCTGTTTCAGAGTAGCAGCCGTGTTAGTCTGTATCCGCAAAAAGAACAGGAGTACTTGTGGCACCTTAGAGACTAACAAATTTATTAGAGCATAAGCTTTCGTGGGCTACAACCCACTGCATCCGAAGAAGTGGGTTGTAGCCCACGAAAGCTTATGCTCTAATAAATTTGTTAGTCTCTAAGGTGCCACAAGTACTCCTGTTCTTTTTACAAAGTTCTGTATGAATATGCCTAGTAAGGAATCTGTCAAAAACAACTTTGCCAGAATCTTTTCTTTTTTTTCTTCTTCTTCTTTTTTTTTTTTTTTTTTTTTGGTCTATACATACTGACAGATATCTTGAAATAAATTACCAAAATAATTGAAACTGGCATGATTATATTGTGTTATTTTGACAAATAAGATATGCAGAATTTTGCAGAATTTTCAAACATTGTGGGCAGAATTTTTTATTTTTTGGCGCAGAATTCCTCCGGGTGTAATTTGTCCTTATTGAATTTTATCTTATTTATTTCAGACCATTTCTCCAGTTTGTCCAGATCATTTTGAATTTTAATCCTATCCTCCAAAGCACTTTCAATCCCTCCCAATTTGGTATCGTCCACAAACTTTATAAGTGTCCTCTCTATGCCATTATGTAAATCACTGATGAAGATATTGAATAGAACTAGATCCTTGCAGCCAAAACTGATCCTTGATATGCTCTTCCAGCTTGACTGTGATCCACTGATAACTATTCTCTGGGAACAGTTTTCCAACCAGTTATGCACCCACCTTATAGTAGCTCCATCTAGGTAGTATTTTCCTAGTTTGTTTATGAGAAGGTCACGCAAGACAGTATCAAAAGCCTTACTAAATTCAAGATATACCACATCTACCTCTTCCCTCCCATCCACAAGTGTCCACACTGTCAGAGTGTGCTCTCACCCCCAATGGGGCACCTCCTTGTGGCTGCAGCTTGGAATTAGCTCTGCCTTTCTGAAGCCCCTGCCTGCGAGTGCTGACTGTATGACACTCTCTCTACCTGAACTCGATGGCTCCCTCCTGGTGGCTTGGCCCTCTGGCTAGGTCACTGTAGTTTCTCCTTTCTGGGAGGTTTGTGTACCGAGTGTCACCAACTGCCCCAGGCAGTCTTCCAATTCACTGCCCCTCTATGGTGCCACATCCCCAGTGGCTGGTAGGGGAACGTGGGCTCACCCTCATCTTTGGGTTCCAGCCCAGGGACCCTAAAACCAGCAGCTAAGGTCTACCCTGTCCCATGCCTTGTTTCTGTTTCCTTGGATTGCTTCCTATGTTGCCTCTATCAGTCTCCTTCTCTACCCTTCTCCGGCTACACCCTTCCCTCCTGGCCAAGACCCCCTCACCTCTCCCTAGCCTCAGAGAGTGACTGCAGACCTCCTCCCTGCAGCCCCCTTCTGCCCTAAGCTACCTTGCTTTATACCAACCCCACCTGTTCCTGTTCAGCTTCACTCTTTAATTAGTTCTCATTGCTCCCTGGCTCCTCCTCCAGGTGCATCTTAGGTGGTTAATTGGCCTGTCTAGCCACCTTAACCCTTTCAGGGGCAGGTGTGGGGTGAGCACTCCCTCACAGTGTCAATAGCATCCAGCAGAGGTGGGAACCTGGGGAGCTGGGGCTCAAGTAGGACAGAGAGGAGGGACCTGCAATAGCTAATGCCAGGGGAAATTCAAGTCTGGTTAGAGCTGGGATTCAGGCAAGCTGTAGGGAAGGAAGCAGGCCGGACTGGATGATTATTTGAACAGAGGTGGCTTATTATTGTAATCATGGACCAGAGTTCTGTGCTGGTGTGAGAGGTTCCACCAGAGGTGAGCAATGTTTCATATCCCATGTGTCTTGCTTTAACAGGTGAACACTTTCCTGATGAATCTTCCCTTGAACCTCATTGATTAAAAAATCACTGTGTATACGAACACAGCAGACAGAGACAGACACACACCTTGTTTGTGGGAGAGAGAGAGAGAGATGCACACTGCCCCTTTAAGTAAGCTGACCCACTCTTAAGTGCATTGTCTTTTTAAGTGGATCAGGAAGTTGAGACAGCAGCTGCTGCCCCAAGCACTCTCTGTCTCTCTCCACCGGTGTCACCTCCCTGCTCTATATGGAGAAGGGGTAAGCAGGGTGCAGGAGCAGGGGGACACCCTGACATTATTAACAGGTGTGTTGTGAGCAAGACACGAGAAGTCATTCTTCCGCTCTACTCTGCTCTGGTTAGGCCTCAGCTGGAGTATTGTGTCCAGTTTTGGGCACCACATTTCAAGAAAGATGTGGAGAAATTGGAAAGGGTCCAGAGAAGAGCAACAAGAATGATTAAAGGTCTTGAGAACATGACCTATGAAGGAAGGCTGAAAGAATTGGGTTTGTTTAGTTTGGAAAAGAGAAGACTGAGAGGGGACATGATAGCAGTTTTCAGGTATCTAAAAGGGTGTCATAAGGAGGAGGGAGAAAACTGGTTCACCTTAGCCTCTAAGGATAGAACAAGAAGCAATGGGCTTAAACTGCAGCAAGGGAGGTCTAGGTTGGACATTAGGAAAAAGTTCCTAACTGTCAGGGTGGTTAAATACTGGAATAAATTGCCTAGGGAGGTTGTGGAATCTCCATCTCTGAAGATATTTAAGAGTAGGTTAGATAAATGTCTATCAGGGATGGTCTAGACAGTATTTGGTCCTGCCATGCGGGCAGGGGACTGGACTCGATGACCTCTCGAGGTCCCTTCCAGTCCTAGAATCTATGAATCTATGAATTAGCCCCCCCGCAAAGCAAGCAGGAGTCTCTGGGAGCAGTTCCAAGGCATAGGGCAGGAGCAGCACATGGCAGTGGGGGAAGGGACAGTTGAACTGCTGGCAATTGATAGCCTGCTGGGCGGCTGCAGCACAGGGACCTTAGGGGAGTAGGGAGCTGATAGGGGGGCTGCTGGTCCACCCCGGTTCCAAGCCCCCACCAGCTAGCTGCAACGGGCTGCTCTTCCTGCAAGCAGAGGACAAAGCAGGCAGCTGCCAAAGGGGAGCATTGCACAACTTTAAATAAGCATGTTCCCTAATTGATCAGCAACGTTAACCGGGACAAGGGAGGTCTAAGTTGGACATTAGGAAAAAGTTCCTAACTGTCAGGGTGGTTAAACACTGGAATAGATTGCCTAGGGAGGTTGTGGAATCTCCATCTCTGGAGATATTTAAGAGTAGGTTAGATAAGTGTCTATCAGGGATGGTCTAGACAGTATTTGGTCCTGCCATGTGGGCAGGGGACTGGACTCGATGACCTCTTGAGGTCCCTTCCAGTCCTAGAATCTATGAATCTATGACAGTTCTATTACGAGATAAATAAAAAGTGTTGCATATAAATAAAAAGGTGATACATTTAATGTTTGATATTTAATAGGCTATTTATCAGTATTAATTCTCACTGTGCCGCAGTTTATCCATCTTTAAAATGGAGAGAATACCTGTCTGCTCCACACCGTTTTTTGTGACTAGACTAAATGAACATCTGTACTTACTTTCCTGCACAGAAAGAAGCAGAATCATCTATTACATGACCTTGGTTCTGGCAGATAAGGCTCTTTACCAGCCACTGCTTGCAGAAGCTGTGGGCACAAATTAGGCCAAGCACTTGTGGAAATAACAGCTCCCAACACACCAGACAACTGAACCCTTTGAGGAAAAACCCCTCCTAAGAATCCAGCCATGACAATCCATCTCCTTCACCATCCAAGTTCTGGAACACTCCTGAAACCTCTGGGACAGCAGCTCCATGGCAATAATTTCTACTTCAACAGTTTCCTTGTAATCACTGCAGAACCATGCACCTCTGGCTTTCAGAACAGCTAAGGCAGGGCACTAAATGTTTAGCTGGGCTCACGTCTTTGATCACACCCATCATGTTTGGCAATCTCATATGTGGTGCTTTCTGGCAAGAATGTAGAAATCACATCAGATACAAATTAAGACCCACAGCAGCAGAGACCAATGCTTAATTGTATGTTTTAAAAAAGCCAAAAGAGAGACACTCTTGCTACAGCATTTCATGTAGCATACCACACTAAGGGAATTAGAGTGAATGACAAATGGCCAAAGGAACTTAAGGTAACTAAGCCCTTTTGTACATAGTAGTATTACATATCTACGTAGTATGTGCTAAGTAAAGTTTGAGATATCACATCCATGGAGCAGTTTTCTTTTTAAAAGTAAGATCTGTTAACCTGTAGTCAGTAACACAAAATGTCTTAAGACCCTATCAGTGTTTTTTAGTAGTTAGAGCAGGGGTGTGAAAGTCAAAACTTGAATTCAGTTCCCACCTCTGTCACTGACTTCCCTTACACCACTTACACTCACTCCACCAAAATGAGATTAATAATAATTAATTACTTCACAAGGGTGTTCTGTTGTTTTAATTAATGTTTGGCACTTCAATATTTGATGATGAAAGGATCAGAAAGAGTTAATTAGGGTATTGCTTTAATATCTGATATTTAGAGCAACTGTCAGTTTATAACTATAAATGTATTTGTACAATGTATGGCTTGATGAAAAAGATATATAATGCTTTTCTTCAGCAGGTACTTTACTTCAAAAGACAAAGTAGATCATTGAAATTGTTATACCAATAGAATAAAAACCAGCAGGATCTTATTAAGAGGGATAAGGCAAAGATGCCACATTTATTGTAAATATACTGATAAAGCAAAAGATAAAAGTAAACAATGTTGTTTGACTACTTATTTCTTATACACACACACACACACACATACATATATATATATATAGAGAGAGAGAGAGAGAGAGAGAGGTTCATTCACACAATCATTCATTTAAGTTCTGTATAGGTGTTATAGTTACCAGCCTAGAAGTTGCTCATGCCAAGTTACTGGCCAGGTATCTTGGTCATGAGGATGGAGCCGAGTCTGTGTCAGATGCACCTGATGCTCCTGGAGGTTGGCAGAAGCACCAGAGACTCAAAGTCCTCAGTCTTGAGAGTCCATTCTTATAGGATTTAATTCCTATGTTAGTTTATGGGAGCTGTTTCATCCTGCTGTTGCTGACTCAATCAGCAGATGGCACATTCCTGTCCAAAGTGGCACATTCCTGGTGGCTCCACACTGTCCAAAGTTTGTGTTTCTCATCCTTCCAGGTGATGGGGTGGATCCCAGTTTACCCTCAGGGGGTTGTCTGGTGGTCCTACTCGACACATTCTTCGGCCGATGGATACTCCCTTTCTAGGCTGGCACCTCCCTAACCATTCATGTATATCAAGCATTCATCAGCATACATTCCATATCTTAACCCTATTTTAATTTACTGTCTCCACCACTTTCAGGCTGTGTGCTAATTCATTTGAGATTCCCGGCCCTTTAATCACAGAGAGTGGGGGTCTGTCCTAGGAGCCGTTGAATGAAGTGAAAGTCACTTAACGGCTTATAGTGTTTGTTTACATTGTATCAATTACTTCAAGAACAAAGTCAATTAACTTGTTTGTAAGTTTTACATAGTAACAAAGTATCTTTCACAGGATAGATATAAGCAATGGTTTCTACAGACAGTAGCTTACAAGTTTTAACAGAAGACCCAAGAGATTTTTGTACTTGGTGAAACTGTTGGATTTTAAAGTGTGGGGGACAAATTATGAGGGGGTCACTGTCACTTGGGGGAATCACTGTTAGTACCTTCTTTAATATCCCTACAAAATATTATCTGTAGTCAGTCCCTGGGGCACAGATGTTAAGCAATTTCTACAAGTCACAGTCAGTCAAAGCAGAACCATAAAAAGAACCCAGATCTCCTGATTCACCTGTTCTATCCTCCGCTCTCTAGCTACCTGTCATGTGATGAACTACACCTTCTGTGATGGACTACTTTTACTGAACCAGGGCTGACTGCAGACAGACACCAGAAATGCCGGCTGTTAGCCAAGCATGGGAAGCAGAACTCGGGATCTTCAGCTCCAAAAATAGGCCTCTGTCACTTGAGCACAAAGAGAATTACCACCAGTTCTCCCTAAACTTGGAGCTTTTATTTATCTTTTTGGGCTAGTCTCTAGAGAGGGCACATACTCATAAACAAATGGGCAGGGCAGGGGCAGGCAGGGATGCACACATATATAACAGCCACTACATCACCCCCTTTTTGTGAGTTAACACCTGGTTGTCATGGCAATTGCACCACAGCCTTCATTGTGACATCCTCTAGCCCAAGCAAAGCTATTGAGGCAATCAACAAAAGTCAGTGCGCAACTTGGCCTCAGAGAGAGACAGTTGGTGCCGTGCTATACTGCAGCAATTTTCAGTTGTTAGTCATTACAAGATTTGGCATTCCGACCTCAGAAGTAAGTGAGTTTTTCCATGTACCCAATATAAGAGAACTGTGTGAGGTTTTTTATGAATGGAGTTGTGGGGCCACAGGGGTTTCAGCCTAGTTCTCAGTGGGCATTAGATAGATTATTCCTGTAACTTTGAACCTAGATGATTCCAAATGAAAACAAAGCTAACAAAGAAAAGCCTGAAAGAATCTTAACCTAAATAGGACTTAATCAGTCTCTTAAACAGAGGGATATTCTATGAGATATGGGAACAGTTTTAAGGCCAGTTTCAGCTGCAGAGATCACCTCATTGTTTAATTAATTCCTTTGCCCTATCATTAATGAGATGAGTACCAACCTGAAAAACAGTCCTATCTTCACAAGTCAATAATAATCCTTTGTCTAGCCAGTGATCCTAAATATATATATATATAGAGAGAGAGAGCACCAATCACCACAACATCTCTCTATCCATCTACCAAAGTAGGGAAGTACTATTTACCTCTCACATAACACAAGAAAAAGGGGTCACCCAATGAAATTAATAGGCAGTAGATTTAAAACAAAATGAAGTACTTCTTCACACAATGCATAGTCAACCTGTGGAATTCATTGCCAAGGGATGTTGTGAAGACCAAAAGTATAACTGGGTTCAAAAAAGAATTAGATAAATTCATGGAGGATAGATCCATCAGTCGCTATTAGTCAAGATGGTCAGAGACTCAATCTCCATGCTCCAGGTATCCTAAACCTCTAGTGCTAGAAGCTGGGACTGTACAACAGTAATGTTGAAGTATCAGAGGGGTAGCTGTGTTAGTCTGAATCTGTAAAAAGTAATGTTGAAATTGCCCAGTAATGTTCATTCCTTCTGAAGCATCTGGCACTGGTCACTTTCAGAAGACAAGATACTCCCATTGTCCAATCATCTCTCTTTAAATGCATGGAAGATTTCCCTAATGTCTAATATAAATTTCTCTATTTGTATTCAGTTAAGATCTCAGAACCCATTCGTGGAGGATGGAGTACCTCAGGTCAAGGGTGGATTCTTGGTAAGAAGATAAGAAAAGTTTTACATTGTACACACTGTACAGAGTGACAGAGTGTGTGTGTGTGGGGGGGGGGGGGGGGGAGTGACAGGGAAAAAGGTCTGAGTTTGAGCCACATAGTGTAGCCAAAAAGCCTCAGAATACCATGTAGGCCACTGACAGCTTCACACATAATCCTGCAGGCAGCTCTGCTTAGTGTATAGTGTCGCATGTCTCCTTCTGAACCCCCTAACAGTTGAGTGGTTAAATGTCTGGGTTCCTCTCAGAGATCCCTTCCTAAAATAATAGTTTTAGGTGCCTCAAAAACTCATTAAGCCACCCTTTTAAATCAGGTTTCCTGCTCAATGCTGGAGTCAGCAATCCTTTAGCTCCTCTACTGTTCACAGCATTCCTTAAACCCACAGTTCATAAATTGCTTTGGTTATTGGTAAAATACTCTTATTAGGAACTCATTGGGATATTGTCTGTCATTTTACACAGAGGAACAGAATAATAAACAGACTGTGTATTCCAACCCTAAATCAATAGACTCCTCCCAGTGCCCTACCCATTCCTAACATTTTGTTGTTTCCATTTAATTTAGGATGAATACTCCATCAAGGGCCAAACCAAGGGTCCACACGAGATTGGCAACGATGTTTTGGCCCCTAACCTATTTTGTCTTCCCAAATCCAGCCTCCCCACCTTTTAAAAAGCTAGATCCATCCTTGCTCAGGTAATTCTGGCAATGAGCATACTCCTTGCCCTAGGTTAGAGTACTTTGGGGGCTGCAGGGTTTCAGGTACATGTATGGAACAGGGCCCCCCATCTTTCTGAAAATGTGGAT